>NC_133653.1:75924507-76524507 GCF_009905375.1 Apium graveolens | reverse complement strand
AGGTATACCATCCGCAAAGTATTGGGAAAAATGAAGAAGTCAACAAAATCATAAAGCATACTCTCAAAACTAGGTTGGAGGAATGTAAAGGGAATTATCCTGAAGAACTTCTGAATGTCTTATGGTCTTACAACACAACTCTAAGAACTACTACTAGAGAATTTCCGTTTCTTCTTACTTATGGATATGAGGCCACGGTTTCCATGAAAGTTGGTTCTGGATTGCTTCCCAGGGATAATTATGCATCGGGAGATGCAGAGGTTATTCAGAAGCTTCACTTGGATCTCTTTGAGGAAGCAAGAGAGTCAACTAAAGCTTGTGGTATATCAGCAATGCGCGGCGAGGTATTATATCAGGAAAGTAAAACGATTGAAGGTTGGTGACTTGGTTCTCAGGAAGGTGATGCCTAATACACAGAAACCTCGCCATGGAGTTTTTGGAGATAATTGGGAAGGACCATTGATCAAAGCAATGTTGTGGAAAGAAACTTATCATCTTAAAGACTTAAACGGGAAGCTAGTCCCACGAGTTTGGAATGCGGAACACCTTCAAAAATATTATCAGTAGGCTGCGGCCACTGCCCCTTACTTATTATTATATTTATTTCTAGTTGATTTGTGTAAGGCTATGTCCGAATAGTAGACTAGAAGCAAAAACATTCCTCCTAGCCTAGGGGGTAGTGCATGTACTACTCTTCCTTAGAACAAGTTGAAGAATCGTATTTCCAAATAAATTCCCCACAGAGCATAGTAGCCATGGGACTAGTATAATTTCAATACTGTAGCACATTATTTATAAAGGGAAAAATTTGAAATTTTCTACTTGTTGAAGGATTTTACTTACTTACTAACTCCTATATATATGGATACATGGATGAGAACTTTTACAAGTATAGGAGAGGAAAATGATATTGAATGTAAAGGATTGGAAATATGTTTAGGTGATATAACATATAAAGTAAAATAAAAATCATGGTGCGCCCTGTGTGGATGACGCGCCTTATAAATATATATCAAAGTAAAGAAATGAACTCCCTTATAGGCATCTTCAAGAAGGACACGCCCTTGAACCTTGTAAGGAAGGGACACATGATGTGATTTTTATAAATCCTTAAGAAAGTAAACCAAGGCAAAATAGAAGCGCCCTTACAATGTGCTGATTAATGATAATGTTAAGCACTTGTGAAGGTTCATAAAATTGTATAGAAAAAGAGACGATTATATATAAGGACAATGGCGCGCCTTAAGCGAAGGATACGTCCTCCTTGAGCATATTGACTTTGGAATAATGCAGAAACTCAAGTAAAGAAAATAATATTTGAATTCTTAAACCTTACTCTCACTGAAACAGGTAGACGCGCTCTATAGCATGGGCGCGCCCTGATATTACTATATCTATTTCACGCATTGTGTTAATGAAAAATAACTGTGGAAAATAGCAAGACATGAAATAGAAAATGAGCAATATGCTTAAACATAATTTCAAGGCAAAAAGACTTGAAGAATCATCATCCAAGATGCAAATAAAGTAATTGATTACAGCTTTTCCAGGCTTAAAGAGACCAGAGACCTGCACCCATGATCCTTTAAAATAAAAGTTCAAATTTAAAGGAAAATGCGTCCTAGGCCGGTGACATGTCCTGCTCCTTGCCTTGGCTAACTTTCTTGTTGTCATATTTTGGTGGGGATTGGTGAGGATGAGTTTGGAGTGGTGAAGGGGGTGGAGACGTAACCTCTTCCTCTTCATCTTCTTCCAGTCCAAGGGAAATCCTTTTATTCTGGATGGAATCTGCTACTCTCACCCTGAAATCACTTACCCATTTCTGGTTTCCTCATCAACTTTGAGAATGTGTACTCTGGATCATTGGCAATGAAACCAGAGCACCACTCCTCAAACCCAGCAGTGAAGCCAGCTTGTCTCATTAAATTCCTCTCAGCCTTCCATTCATCCTGCCTATCATCATTGAGAACATCCAAGTCTATATGCATTATAGTATTCAGGGCAATAACTTGATCAACAGCTTTCTTTATGGAAGTTAATTGGCCTTCAAGGAGTACCTTCACTGATTGCAAGCTCAAGATCTCAGTATCCTTTTCCTTAGTGAGAATAGAAATATAATTCGCCAAAGATCTAACTTTGTCCTGAGCTTTGTCTTTGTCATTCTCAGCGTTGGAAAGACGCGTCCTCAATCTAGCTGCCATACTGGAACTTTGGTTGGCATGGAAATGGAGCTAACAGCTGCCTTCATCATGGCCTGGGACGTTTTCTCTTTCAGAGAGAGCACCAACCCTTTTTAGATTGGCCTCTATGATCATTTCTTTATGGTTAAAGTTTTTCTCAGCGAACTTAAAGACCATCTCATCTCTCTTTTTCCTTTTCCCAGTCAATTTTCTCTAAGTTCTTTTTTCTAAAAGAGTAGATAGAGGGTCAATAGAAGAAAAAGGAAGTTCAAAAAAATAGAGAAGACAAGGAGAATGCATCCTTAAACTAGGACGTGCCATAACTTACTTGGGTCAATGTTGAAACGAACTCTGGCTCACTTCACATCATAAAGATAAAATAAGGGTTTTTCCAATCCCTTTCATAGCTGATTTGAGCTTCATTAAAACCTTTGTTGCTTAACCATTTATTGACAACAAAAAAATGGTAGTCGGGGATGGATTTCCTAATTGATAGGGAATAAAATGAATAAACCCTGATTGCGTAATTAATATCGCATTAATTGGGCTGGTTGTTAAGCCCATTAGAAGAGGCACAAGACCCTTGATAGGGGCCCAAAAATAGCCTAGGAATATAATTGGTGCTAAAATTAATTATACCAGATACAGTCCAATAACGAAGCCCAATTAGAAAGGGCCCAAAACCTTGAATATTAATCAATTTCGTAATTAATTAATAAGGGATAAATCAGCTGTCAAGATGAGTCCCAATGAGGGCATAAATCCTTGTAGAACAGCCTACAATGGACCTAATAGGATAAGGAATCAATTTCCTTCATCCTAGGACTCCAAAGTCCATTCTAATTCTGAAACTTGCCCACCAAGTCTCCTAGATCTAGTCCAATTCAAGGATTCCCAATATCTATATAAGGGGCCTCACCCCACAAATCAGAACGATGTTTTTTGGCTTGATTCTCTAACTCACAGAGATATGTAGGCATCTCGTAAAGGCAGAGTTAAGCTACGAAACACGAGAGCAGCCATTAAAGGCCTTGAGCTCCCGAACCTTAGTGATAAATACAGCAATTAATAAACCCTAGTTTTTAATCCATAATATTTGACGCCGTCTGTGGGACACAACAACAACCATGGCGAGAACATGGAGAGGAAGCAGCACCCTTGAAGGAGGAATACCAGCGGGGATGACCCAAACGATTTCGTCAACAGTGGAGGTACCTCCGCATTCAACCTATGCCGCCACCCAATGAGGAGCCCAGGTAGGGGAAACTAAACCTCAACCTCAAGGGACGATTCCCCCGGCTCCTCAAAGGACGAATCCCCAACTTTAACAGCTACATACACCTGTGAATTCTCAACCCGTTGGGTATGAGTATTCAACTATTGTGACCACCAACCCCCCTTATGGGATGCCCCTTTACCCCGAGGTTGGAGGAAGTGGACATGCTGGACGGAGTGAAGCACGGGGGCAAACACCTCCTACATACAAGGTTTGGCTCCTATCCCGGAGGATCAGGAATTTTCTGGTCCTTATACTGAGACAGATTCTGAATCTTCGGATGATGAAGTAGCCCCAAGAAGGAGACGTGCTGGCAAAGAGCCGATGCCTGATGGTAACCAATGTCCCAGGAGCACCCAAGGGACGAATCCCCAAGAAGCGCAGGAGAGAATCAGGGCTCACGAGGCTGAGATTCAAAGGCTGAAGTAGGGTTGAGCATTCGGTCGATTCGATCCAAAACCGGACTGAACCGAATAGACCAAAAAACCGAATACTCTTTTTTTCTTGGACCGAACCGGACCGAAGTTATATTATGGACCGGACCGGACCGAATAGACCGAATTTTTTTTCAAAAATAAAATTATATTAAAAATTAAATCACAAATTATATATTTAAAATATAATTAAAGTAATGTGATATGTAGAGTTCTAATATCCCATAAATTTAATTACAAATTAAAAATTTTGATTATAATTTTTAAGATATATGTAAAATATATATATTACAAACTTATAGTATTTATGATTTGGTCTATTCGGTCTATTCGGTCCGTACCGGAATATTTGTGAAAAGAACCAAACCGAACCGAATTTTATTTCGGTCTATTCGGTATAGACCGAGTTTCTGAAAAATTTAGGACCGAACCGAACCAAATTAGCACGGTTCGGTTCGGTTTTTCGGTTTCGGTTCGGTTTTGCTCAGCCCTAGGCTTAAGTCGACTTGGAGGCGCACTAGGACCCCAGACCCCCACTACCACCTAGGGGGAGAAATCCTCATCCAATCATAGACCCGGATGGTCCGTCACAAAGAAGGACTGTAGTCCCAAGAGCTGATCTAAGCAATCTTCTTCCCCTTGGAGATCCTGATGATCATACTCCACCATTCACTGAAGAGATAATGAGTGCCTATATCTCAAGTAAGTTCAAGATGCCCACTATCAAAGCTTATGATGGCACTGGAGATCCCGCTAATCATGTCAGGACATTCTCTAATGCACTGTTGTTGCAGCCCGTGAATGACGCTATTAAGTATCGGGCCTTTCCCCAAACCCTGTCGGGAATGGCTCAAAGATGGTATAGTCGTTTTCCCCCGAACTCTATTGGGTCTTTCAGAGAACTAAGTCAGGCTTTCATTAAGTAATTCATCAGCGGGAGAGTGCATGAGAAAAGTTCAGCATCCCTCATGAGCATTGTGCAGGGAGCAAAAGAGTCCTTGAGGGACTACCTGAATCGTTTCACAAAGGAAGCTTTAAAAGTCCCGGACCTTGATGACAAGGTAGCTATGATAGCACTGCGACAGGGAACTAGGGATAAGTTCTTCAAGATGTCCTTGGCCAAGCGCCCCCCTGAAAGCATTTGCAGCTCCAAGATAGGGCCAGGAAGTACATCAAAGTGGAGGAGAGCATGAGGAAGACAGTAGTAAGCAACGAGCCCACTGGAGGCAAGAAGTGGAAAACTGATCTGGAATATATTGTAAAGGACGTATCCTAGAACTGAGCAAAACCCTGATTCAACCCCGAAGAAGGGAGGACCTGGGCAAAAGTTCACTGAATATGCTAAGCTAAATGCTCCTAGAAGCCAGATCTTGATGGAAATCGAGAAAGATCGAGATATTCGTTGGCCTAAACCCTTGAAGGCTGATCCTACCAAGCTAGATAAGAGCAAATATTGCAGATTTCACAAGGATGCTAGTCATGATACCGATTAGTGTAGGTAATTGAAAGATGAAATAGAGTTCCTCATTCGAAAAGAAAGATTGAAAAAATACACTGGGGAAGGAGGAGATAGGAATAACAATGGGAGAAAGAACTTTGAAGATCGTAAGAGGGACCAAGACGATCAGGGGCAAAATCCCCAGCCTAGGGGACCGGTTATAAATGCCATCTTTGGAGGACCGAGACACCGAAGGCCTGTGATAAACATAATTTTTGGAGGACAAACTGTTGCTGGATTATCCAGGAACTCCAGGAAAGCATATACCAGAGAGGTTATGCATATTGTTGGTGTTAGATATATTTGATAATGTCATGGCTAATATGTTTTATGTTTAGCTTTCAGATCTTACTGAACTGGATAAATCAGTACTTAACTGTTGATCAGTACTTATACTGGAAGTCAGGACTTAAGGATATCAGTACGTATGTTATCAGGAGATAATCATCAGAAGATAGATATCAGAACTTAAGTGCTGAAGGATAATCAGATAAGGACAGTAGCTGATTAAAGGAAAGAAGATTGAGATAAACATAAGAAGAGATATGCATGAAGAAGGAATTCCGTGAAGAATGGAATACTTGGAAGAAAAGATATCTGATTGATATATTTTAGGAAGCAGAATTATATTCCATATCAATTAGCGATTATCTTGTAACTGTGTAGTATATAAACACAGACATAGGGTTTACACTATAAGTGTTATCATTATTAGAGAAGATTATTCATTGTAACCCTAGCAGCTCTCGTGATATTTATTCATCACTGAGAGGTAACAGTTCCATACTGTAACAGAGTTTATTGTTTCAATAAAGTTTGTTTTCTGTTACTTAAGTTCTTAAAGTTCGATTTGAGTGTACTATACACTGTATTCACCCCCTCTACAGTGTGTGTGTGACCTAACAATTGGTATCAGAGCTACTCTGTTAACATACATACAGTTAAAGATCCAAACACAATCATGTTGGACACAGAAACTCCAACTAAGCCTACCACAACTGAGGAACCACCAAAGACACAAATTCAGAGTCGGTATGAGACCATCAGAGTCCCCATACTGAGACCTTCTGAATATCCCATATGGAAGGTAAGGATGACCATGTTCCTGGAAGCAACAGATCCAGAATACCTTGATAGAATCAAGGAAGGCCCTCACAAACCAACCAAGCTCGCTGTTGCAGTTGCAGGTGAAGCAGCAAAGACCGTACCAAAGGAGAAGAGTGATTATACTGCTGAAGACATAGCATCAATTGCTAAGGATGCTAAGGTACGACACTTACTGCATAGTGCCATTGATAATGTAATGTCAAACAGGGTAATCAACTGCAAGACTGCTAAGGAGATATGGGATGCTCTGGAAACAAGGTGTCAGGGAATTGACATAATTAAGAAGAACAGGAAGATAATACTCACTCAAGAGTATGAACACTTTGACTCAAAGGCTAATGAGTCATTGAATGATTTATATGATAGATTTGTCAAACTTTTGAATGATTTGTCATTGGTTGATAAAGAGTATGATCTTGAAGATTCAAACCTTAAGTTCCTGTTAGCTCTTCCTGAATGCTGGGATTTGAAGGCAACGACAATAAGAGACAACTACAATCTTGATGAAACAACTCTTGACGAAATCTATGGAATGCTCAAGACTCATGAGCTGGATATGGAACAAAGAAGCAAGAGGAAAGGAGGAAAGTCAAGGACAGTTGCTCTTAAGGCTGAAGAAGAATTCCCCAAAGCAGCTTCCTCAAAGAAAGATAAGGGTAAAGCTCTTTTCATAAAGTCTGATACTGAGTCATCAAGTTCTGAGAGTAATGATGACTCAGATTCTGAAAGCTTGACTGAGACTGATGCTGATGAGGAGATGATAAAGCTGTGTGCTCTTATGGTGAAAGGAATCACAAAGATTGCATACAGGAAGTTCAGGAAGGGAAAGAAGTTTTCCAGGAAAGGCATAAGTTCTGATAAGAAGAATTTCAGAAGATCTGAAGGCAGAGGAGGAAAGCCTGACAGAGGAGATTACACCAATGTTAAATGCTATAACTGTGGTGAGAAAGGCCACATATCTCCTGACTGCAAGAAGGTAAAGGGTGACAAAGGCAAGGCTCTTGTCACAAAGCAGAAAAGCTGGACAGACACCTCAGACTCTGAAAGTGAGGAGAACTATACATTGATGGCAAATGCTGATAAAGAAAGTGTTGAGAGCAGTTCTGAAGCTGCTGAAACAAAGGTACCTCAGACTACTTATGCTTTTCATACTGATGATATTAATGAGTTGAGAAGATATCTTAAAACCATGTTTGTTAGCTATAGAGATCAAACTTTAACATGTGAAAGATTAACTTCTGAAAATCTTGCATTTAAGAAAAGGAATGATTTCTTAGAAAAAGAGTTAGTCATGTTCCATCAAACTCAGAAGGATAGAGATGATGCTTTTTATGTTAGGAATGAAGTGTTAAAATTAAATGAATCTCTAAAAACTGAGTTAGAAAAGGAAAGAAAGATTATCAGGACTTGGACTAACTCTGGCAAAACAACTCAAAATTTGCTAAGTAGTGGAAACTGGAAAGAGGGCTTAGGTTATGGAGAAGATAAGAAAGATAAAGGAACTGAAGAAATTAAGTCTGTTGATAAGCAAAAGCCAAAGTTAAAACCTGTTAAGTTTGTAACTGTAAAGTCTGAAAATGAAAAATCAGAAGTTATAAAGGAATCAACTTCTGACAAACTAAAACAGGAAAAGACAGCTGAAGTGAACATAGGCTTAATGACGAAGAAGCAGCTTAAACATAAGCTGAAAGATGTTAAGAATGCAAACAAGGCAAAATCACCTAGGAAAAATAGGAATGGAAAGGAAGGTGTGAATAAAAGCAATGATTATAAACCTGTTCCTGATGCTCCTAGGAAAACATGTCATAACTGTGGAAGTTCTAACCATCTGGCTTCTTTTTGCAGGAAGAATAAGAATATTAACTCCTTACCTTCAAAATCAGGAGTTAAGAGTCAGTCTGTTAGATACAAACCACAAAATCCTTGTTTTCATTGTGGTAGTTTATGGCATTCCATTTATACTTGTAAGGAATATCATAGTTTGTACTATGATTATTATCAAATAAAACCTTCTTTGAAGAAAGTTTCCATTGTTCCTTCTAGTGTAAATTCTGATTCAAAGTCTGATAGTGTAAGTTCTGATAAGAAAAATGTTAACATAAACTCTGATGCTAAATCCGCTACAAATGTTAACAAACTTAATAAGGCCAAAGGATCCAAGCAAGTCTGGGTCCTTAAAACTAATAATTAGTGGTCTTTGTGATTGCAGGGCAACAGGAAAAATATTCTAGTTCTGGACAGTGGATGTTCAGGACATATGACTGGAAATAAGGCCCTGCTATCAGACTTTGTGGAGAAAGCTGGCCCAAGTGTTTCTTATGGAGATGGCAACATTGGAAAAACATTGGGATATGGCAATATCAATCTTGGAAATGTCATAATTAAACAAGTAGCTCTGGTCTCAGGACTTAAACACAACCTACTGAGTATAAGTCAAATCTGTGACAGAGGTTATCATGTTGATTTCTTTGAAGAACACTGTGAAATAGTGAGTAAATCTAAAGGCAAAGTTGTTCTGAAAGGATACAGGCGTGGTAACATTTATGAAGCTAAGCTTTCAACAAGTACTGATGGTTCTGCAATCTGTCTGATGAGTAGAGCATCAATTGAAGAAAGCTGGAATTGGAATAAGAAACTCTCTCATTTAAATTTCAACAATATAAATGAACTGGTCAAGAAAGATCTTGTGAGAGGATTGCCAAACACAATATTTGCTCCTGATGGTCTTTGTGATTCATGTCAGAAAGCCAAACAAAGAAAATCTTCATTCAAGAGCAAGACTGAATCATCAATTCTTGAGCCTTATCATCTAATACATGTTGATCTATTTGGTCCAGTAAATGTCATGTCAATTGCAAAGAAGAAGTATGCGTTGGTCATAGTGGATGAGTTCACCAGATACACATGGGTATATTTCTTGCATACAAAAAGTGAAACTGCATCAACCTTGATTGATCATATCAAACATCTGGATAAAATGGTCAAAGATTCTGTGAAAGTTTTAAGGAGTGATAATGGCACTGAGTTCAAGAATTTGATAATGGAAGAGTTCTGCAAAAGCCATGGAATAAAGCAGGAATTTTCTGCTCCTGGAACTCCACAGCAAAATGGAGTTGTTGAAAGGAAGAATAGAACTCTCATTGAAGCTGCACGTACAATGCTTGAAGAAGCAAAGCTTCCAACCTATCTCTGGGCTGAAGCTGTGCAGACTGCTTGTTTTACTCAAAATGCAACACTCATTAACAAGCATGGAAAAACACCATATGAGATGGTGAAGAAAAAGAAGCCAAATCTGAAATATTTTCATATATTTGGATGCAAGTGTTTTGTTCTCAAGACTCATCCTGAACAGCTATCAAAGTTTGATCTAAAAGCTGATGAAGGAATCTTTGTTGGATATCCACTTTCTACAAAAGCCTTCAGAGTCTATAATTTGAGAACAAAAGTGGTCATGGAATCTATCAATGTCTCTTTTGATGACAAGAAGATCACTGGTCTTGAAGATTTCATTGACCATGATCAGCTGAGATTTGAAAATGAAGACTCAAATTCTGATACTGAAAATCCTGACAGTCTAAGTCCTGATACTGTAAACTCTGATGGATTAAACTCTGATGTTATTGAAACTGTGGTGACTACGTCAAAGGAAGATGCACCTATGCAGGGGGAGCATACTCAAGATCCTACCACATCTCAAGAAACATCAGAACATGCATCTGGCTCTTCAAGTTCTGATTCGTCAAGTTCTGATAATCCAAGTCCTGATAGTGCTGAAAATCTAAATACTGAAGAATCCAACTCAGAGAGCATAGTTTCAGGGGGAGCATCAGAAAATGAAAATGAAGATATCATGGATCATGGGGGAGCATCCAGTTCTAGAGAAAACCTTCCATCTGCAAGGAAGTGGACAAAATCACATACACCTGATTTGATAATTGGAAATCCTGATGCAGGTGTCAGAACTAGAACAGGTACTTCAAATGAATGTCTTTACAATTCTTTTCTCTCTCAGTCTGAGCCAAAGAAAGTGGAAGAAGCTCTTCAAGATGCTGATTGGGTGCAAGCAATGCAGGAAGAGTTGAATGAATTTGAAAGAAACAAAGTCTGGACCCTAGTGCCAAGACCAAAGAATAGGTCTGTTGTTGGTACAAAGTGGGTATTCAGAAACAAAACTGACAGTGATGGCATAATTACAAGGAATAAGGCAAGGCTGGTTGCAAAAGGATATTCTCAACAGGAGGGAATTGATTATGATGAAACATTTGCACTAGTTGCTAGGTTAGAAGCCATAAGGATATTTTTGGCTTATGCTGCTCACAAAAAGTTTACTGTCTTTCAAATGGATGTGAAAAGTGCTTTTCTCAATGGAGAATTGGAAGAAGAGGTATATGTTGAACAACCTCCAGGTTTTGTAGATACTAAACATCCAGATTATGTCTACAGGCTTGATAAAGCACTTTATGGACTTAAGCAAGCTCCTAGAGCATGGTATGAGACTTTAGCTCAGTTTCTTCTGGAAAGTGGATTCAACAGAGGGACAATAAACAAAACACTGTTCTACCTCAACCATGGAAAGGACTTACTTCTGGTCCAGATTTATGTTGATGATATCATTTTTGGATCTACAAATGACAAACTTTGCAAGAAGTTTGCCAAACTAATGCAGTCAAGATATCAGATGAGTCTGATGGGGGAACTTAGCTATTTTCTGGGCCTTCAAGTCAAGCAGAATGAGGAAGGCACTTTTATTTGTCAAACCAAGTACACCAGAAACTTGTTGAAGAAATTTGGAATGAAAGATTGTTCAAGTGCATCCACTCCAATGGCCACTGCTACAAAACTGGATAAGGATACCGGTAAATCAGTAGATATTACTGACTACAGAGGTATGATTGGCTCTCTACTCTATCTAACTGCTAGTAGACCTGATATCATGTATGCTACCTGTCTTTGTGCAAGATTTCAAGCAGATCTAAGAGAACCTCACTTAACAGCTGTAAAAAGAATCTTTAAGTATCTTAAAGGAACAGCTGCTCTGGGATTATGGTATCCTAGAGAATCAGATTTTAAACTAATAGGTTACTCAGATGCAGATTTTGCAGGGTGCAAAATTGACAGGAAAAGCACAAGTGGAAGCTGCCAATTTCGTGGAGGCAGATTGGTTTCTTGGTACAGCAAGAAACAAAAGTCAATTTCCACATCAACTGCAGAAGCAGAGTATATTGCTGCAGGAAGCTGTTGTGCACAGATTCTTTGGATGAAGAATCAGTTACTGGATTATGGGTTAACATATTTCAAAATTCCTATTTACTGTGATAATCAAAGTGCTATTGCTATGACAGGTAATCCAGTTCAACACTCTATGACAAAGCACATCAGCATCAGGTACCACTTCATCAGGGAACATGTGGATGAAGGTACAGTGGAATTGCATTTTGTTCCCACAGATCAACAACTGGCAGATATCTTCACAAAACCACTATGTGAAGCTACTTTTACAAGATTGGTAAATGAACTTGGAATGGTTTCAGGTTCTTTCTCTAAATCTGCTTAGATTTGTTCTGTGTTATCAGACTTTATGCTCAGTATTTACAGAATTAATCTCATTGTATATTCTGTGCTTAATTGATAAATGTCTTTAAGTACTGACTGTTGTCTGATATATGTTTCTAAACTCTGATAAGTGATATGTCTGTTCTAGTACCTATTCAATCCTATGAGGATAACTGTGCTAGATACTGACCTAGTAGTCTTCAATAAACAAATTATTCCATGTAAGAAGTAATTATTTCAGTGGAAATCTTATGACACTAGCAAATTCTGATAATTGAGCTTAGTTAAGTTTACTTTGTATATCTTATTACTAAGTCACAAATTAGAATAATGCTACTCATCTGTTAAGTTCTGATACTAGTAAAACTGTTGAATGTACTAAGTGCTGATAAACCTCACTTATCAAAAGAAAAAGCAAAAAGATCAAAGAATAAAATCAGGTACTCCTTTGAGATCTAGAGTAAAAATGTGGAAGGGACGACCCAAGTGCATTGCTGGTAATAAGTAAATATGCATTAGAAAAGCAAAATATTTTCTTGGTGACTTTTCACACTCTATGATTACTGGAGAAATACTCTGATAATAGCATAAATTCTGATAAACAGTCGTGACTCACTTACATTGAGAAGCCACTGTAAAATAGAATTGCAAAAGATGCATAAAATTAGCACAAAACAGTTGAGGTGGACTCAAGCATAAACTCATTCATCAGTAGGTTTCAGGACAATGACAGCTCCTTAGCAAAATTTTAATTATGCCTTATTTCTAAGATGTACTGAAGTGAATCAGACTTTACTCTTTGTCTGTTATTTAGCTTAATGCACACACTAATCACTCCATCTGAATGATGAAAATTTCTGTGGTGGTCTATGTTATTTTAGATAAACAGTCATTGTGTCATTATTGCACAAATTCCGAGGACAAGTTCTAGTTACATGTTCTGATGATTAAGTTCTGAAGTCTATAACCCAGAACTTGTATGAGGATTTACTAAGATGGGCATTCCTTTTTCGAGTTAAGAAATTATGTTCTGATGACTGTTAAGTTCAAGTATAGGTTTAAGTTCTGATTTCTCAGTCTAATCCTTTACTTGACTTATCTGTGAATAAAATTTGATAACAGTCTCAGTTCGAACTAGAATATGTTGAAGTGGAAGATTAATACTCACTATGATTAGGATTAATGGTATTCGTCCTTGAACAGTCCACTGTTTCTTGTTTCTTGTGCGTTTTAAAACATGATTCATCTTTCCAATGACTGTTATTCTTTTTCAAAGTCTAGGGAGACGAGGTAGAATTACTTCTACCTGTCAGCATTCAATTTCTTTGCGTCTCCTGGCATTCTCTTGCCTATATAAGCAACCACTTCACATCAGCCTTCCCATCACACTTTTATCACAAAATCACTCTCATTTTTCACTTATCATCACAAATGGCTGAATTTGGCTGGTTCTACAATTATGGTGATGAGACTGTTCATGTCTTTGTGAATGGAATTCCAACTCCATACCCTATCACCAACATTCCTCATAATCTCTGGATTCAATTTCCAGAGGTTATCAAAGGTGTTCTGGTGGCCGTTCGAAGAGAACTTCATCTTCAGCGTCTCCGCTAGCAAGAGCGAATCATCCGACTCGCCATTCTGTTTGTCGAGAGTAGGAAGAAGAAGAAATGATTTAATCTTGTCTTCCTCCTGTTTTTCTTCATCATCAGCTTTGTCAGGCTTCTTAGCTAGGACTAAAGCTGTTGATGTTAGGTTTAGAAGCTTAGGGAAAATCTTGTATAAGTATTGATGTAATTTCCATTTCATAAATGTATTGTCTTGATATATTAATGAAAATTGTTTTTACTTCAAGATTTTGTCTCTGAGTTATTTTATCTTGTGTTGATAAATCCTGATTGATATTCTGATGACCATATAACTTTTGTTTTATATTAAGTTCTGATTCATTTTCAGCACTTACATATCTAATTTATCTTGGTCATTTTCATGTGATGTATTTTCAGAATTTCAATGATGCAGTGAAAAATAATTCAATCAGTGCTAACGGTTTAAATTTTGAATTAAAACTGTTTCTCTTGATAAATGGAACGGTTTTTCCTTGAAACTAGGCAACTGGGTAAGTAATGATTCCTGTTTTCTCCAGCCCAGTAACTGTCCGTTATTACTGCATGTCTGACAGGTGTCCAACGGTAACATTTTTGTTCAGAGTATAAGTACAACAGAGAGAAGATTTCTTTAATCTTTTATTTTCTTTATATTTTATCTCTCTCCTTTCTTTTACTCTCTTTCTCCTTCTTTCTCATGTTGGTTTTTCATACAGACATTATCTCAAACACCTAACAGGCATACTTGAATCTCAATATTTTTTCACATGGCACCAAAGGATTTAATCATTGATGGAGCTAAGTTTGTTCCAAACAACTATGCTGCAATTCTTGATCATGCTGAAGCTCCATCTGAATTGTATTTTGTGCAAGATCTTCTTGCACACAGTGAGATTGGGTACGCATTAACACATCCTGAAGTCTTTTCGAGTCAACAAGTTCTGACGTTTTGGCGGACTGGGCACTTTGATGATGGTGGTAAACATGGCACTCCCAGTATTGTTTTTGAAGTGGGTGATTCATCTTATGTAGTCACTCCTGGTACAATACGCAAAGCTCTACATCTCCCAGAAAATTGTACTTTTTCAACTCCAGAGGAATCAGCACTTCAGGAGTTAATGGCTGATTTGGGATATGAAAAGAGTTTGGCAAAGCTTGGGCAGTTAAAAAGGGCTAATATCAGAAGAGAATTGAGTTTCTTCTTTGACTGCATCACCAAAGCTTTTGGGAACAAATGTTCGAATTTTGATGCTATCCCAATTCTGAGTCAGCACATAGGGTATTCTATTATTCATCAAACTCATTTTGATTTTGCAACTGGAATAATTGGTTTTATTGGGGATAGGATGACAGAGAATAGAAATATTGTCTATTTTGCTAGATTCTGTCAACTTCTATATACTTTTTGTACTGATGAACCTCAATTAGTCAGTTCCTCAACCCCACCTTTTAGAGTTGCAAAACGATATTTTAATGATCTGGTAAATGCTGATACTAAGAAAAAAGTGGTTAGACCATTACAGATTCCTCAGTCTGTAAAACAGATCCTAGTAAATGCTGATCCTGATACTTATAGATCTGTTTACTTTGATTTCCAACCAACCACAAACACCCAAACACCATCATCCTCAGCACCTACCACTCATTCTACTCAACCTACCCTCAGGAATTATCTCAAATCCTATCTCTCTACTTCATAGACTGTTCAACCCTCATCCTCCAAGCCAAAGAGGACAAAAACTATTCCTCAAACATCTCAAAAGAGAAGGAGGATTGTATTGAGAGATGAATCTGATTCTGAGGAACAGGTTTCTTCTCGAGAACCTGTTGTTTCTGAAGCTGAGAAAGAGGTTTCTCAGAAGGATTTCGAAATTGGGGGTTCTAGGCTTCTCAAGAGGCTTAGACGAATGATAGTTCCCGAAACTCCCAAGGAATCCACATCAACAAGGAAGTACAAGAAACAGAGGGCACAAAGGCCAGTTTTAGATGATGAAGAGGAAGCAGCTAAGGAAGGGGATCAGGAATCTCTGATCTCACAAGACAAGGAATTTGCTCTAGTCACTTCTTCTCGATTAACTCCATCTCAGGACGCTGTATCTGACAAGGCTAACTCACCATTTGTGTCTCTTGTTGATCCAGGCACAAGTGCTGATATTGAGGTTCAACACTTGGTTGTGTCTGAAGTATTTCTTTTAGAAGCTCCAACAGCAAATAATCCTTCCACAACACCTGTTACTGATGCTGTTCAAACTCCAGAGTTATCAACAACACCTTCTCTGCATCAAGATGCTGATGATCAGACTTTAGGTGAGCATCAGGATATGGCTGTTGATCAGAACTTAGTATCAGATCAGCAATTAGAGGATGCTGAAGCCTCCATTGCTACTCACACTGTTGTCTTATCAGAAGATACTGATTCTTTAAGTTCTGATGCTGCAAATGCTGGAGATACTGGTGAAGCTGCTCCAACTGTAGATGCTGATGAAGCAGGTCCTTCAGGACATACTCCTCAACCGACTCTTCCTAAGTCTGAACTGGTAAAGGAGTTTGTTATCAGGGATGCACCAGTACCTTGGAGTGAAACTACTGCAGGTCAGGAGTGGACTAAGGAATGGAACTCAGTTTCATGTGTTCCAACTGCAATACATCTTGCTGAGCACTTGACTAAAGCTGATGAAATGTTAAATTCTGATGATTTAAAAACCCAGCTTAGAGTCACTGCATTGAGTATTAAACATCTACAAGGTCTTCATTCAACTACTCATGCAGAGCTATACAAGATTCAGGAGAACTTTATCAAACAAGAACAAGTTTGGAAAATTGATAAGAAAAAGTTCTTTCAACCTACCATTGACAGGATTGCTTATATTGAGAAAACTCAAGAGAAACAACAAGCTCAGATTGATGACATTCTGACAAATCAAGCTTCTCAGCAATCTCAACTTACTGAAATCCAATCCTCAGTGGAATTACTTATCTCTCTTTTACTACCTGCTGATGCCAAAAAGGGGGAGAAGGTAATTAAGTCCAAATGCAAAACTAACAAGACACTGTAAGGAAAGGATGATGGAAATGATGATCAAGGATACTCTGGAATGGGTAGCGGTCATAGTCAAGGTAGAAGGTTTACATCAAGACAAGCTAGTCACAGGACAAGTTCTGATACTGGGAAAAGAATAAGTTCTGCTGCTGGTAAAAGGATAAGTTCTGATGAACTTCTAGATCTTGATGAAGAAATGTCAAGACAGTTATTTCTTCAAGAAAATCCAGGAATGGACTTGGAAAGTTTAAAGAAAGAATAAGCCAGACTTAAATCAGAGAAAGTCACATCTAAATCTGAAGCTTCTGGTAAAAAGTCACTTCCAAAACTTAAAGGCATTGTGATCAAAGAAAGGACACATACTGAAGCAACATTGGCTAGATCACAACCACAGATAGATCCAAGATCCAAGGGTAAAGAAAAGGTTGGTGAACCTATCAAGGCTTATGTACCTCCTGAGGAAGAAGAAATTACTGATAAAAAGGATGATCTTGCTCTAACTTCAAGAAAAGTTCTTAAAACAACCTCTGACATGGCTCAAGTTGTTCAGAGTCAAGAAATTGTAAGTTCTGATATTCAAAAGAAGCAAGTAACCTCTGACAGAGCTCAAGTTAACTTGATATCAGAAAATAGATCAAAGACACTCCTACCAGGATTCACTAAAGCAAAACAGACTCAATCTTTGAAGACTACTGCAAGTGGTTTTGAAGCAAGAGTAGTTACTGGAAAGGAAGCTAGAGATAAAACTGGATTGGGAAGTGCTGATGAAAGAAGAGTACACAACACTACCAATGATCCAACTTCCTTGAGTGAACCAGGTATTGAAGCAACTCATGAGAGATTGAATCAACTGAAATCTGTACAGATGGTTTACCATACCTACTTGAAAGAATATATCATGTTGTATTTCATGACAGATGGTAGGGTTTATCATGTAAGACAAAATGCCATTCCATTGAAGTATTTTGAAGAATTGGAGCATGTACTTTTCTTACTTCAAGTGGATGACAGAATAACAGGGACTGCTGCAAACTACTTAAAAGAACAGATTCAGAGACAGAAAAGGCTTTATTCTGTTAAGTCTGACAGCATATATGTTCCAAAGTACAGAGATTACAATGGTGATATTGTTGATATGAAGCCTAATACTGCACAGATCAGAACATATCTTGGTATTAAGGGACTTGAATTCAATCTAGAGTCTGAGAAAGCTTATGTTATAAGACTAGATCAGGAGTTGAGAAAAGCAAAGATCAATGATCTCAGAGCTGCAATCTTTCAAACTGGTGAAGATACTGCAGAGCTTAAAGATGTTAAAAGGAGAATGATTGATGAACTAAGATATGCTGAGAAATGTTTGTTGAAGAACTATCTCAGAACAACTCCTGACATCAGAGAGATCAGAAAATGAAGAAGCCAAGTCGAAGATCTACAACTGCTTAAATTCTGATATTTATACAGACTGAAGTTGTTATCAGAAGTTGAAATTGGTAAAAACTTTAAGGACTGTAAGTTGTAGTTATCTAGTCTAATTCTCATGCATTTGTACTTAATGTTTTTGACATCATCAAATATCTGTTAAACTTGTATATTATGTTAATTTACAAGTTGGGGGAGATTGTTAGATATATTTGATAATGTCATGGCTAATATGTTTTATGTTTAGCTTTCAGATCTTACTGAACAGGATAAATCAGTACTTAACTGTTGATCAGTACTTATACTGGAAGTCAGGACTTAAGGATATCAGTACGTATGTTATCAGGAGATAATCATCAGAAGATAGATATCAGAACTTAAGTGCTGAAGGATAATCAGATAAGGACAGTAGCTGATTAAAGGAAAGAAGATTGAGATAAACATAAGAAGAGATATGCATGAAGAAGGAATTCCGTGAAGAATGGAATACTTGGAAGAAAAGATATCTGATTGATATATTTTAGGAAGCAGAATTATATTCCATATCAATTAGCGATTATCTTGTAACTGTGTAGTATATAAACACAGACATAGGGTTTACACTATAAGTGTTATCATTATTAGAGAAGATTATTCATTGTAACCCTAGCAGCTCTCGTGATATTTATTCATCACTGAGAGGTAACAGTTCCATACTGTAACAGAGTTTATTGTTTCAATAAAGTTTGTTTTCTGTTACTTAAGGTCTTAAAGTTCGATTTGAGTGTACTATACACTGTATTCACCCCCTCTACAGTGTGTGTGTGACCTAACAGTTGGGAAAGCCCCGAAGAGGGCCAGGACAAGAGTAACAATGGCATTTGATGATTTTGACTTGAAAGGTGTAAAATTTCATCATGATGACCCGCTGGTCATAACACCAATAATAGGGAACAACCCGGTGAAGAGGGTCCTTGTAGATAATGGTACTTTAGTGGATATCTTGCTCCATGATACCTTTTTAAGGATGGGTTATAATGATTCTCAATTGACCCCAACCGATATGCCGATATATGGATTTACAGGAGTAGAATGCCCCATAGAAGGGATAATTAAGTTGCATACAACCATAAGACAGGAACCAAGGCAAGTAACCCAGGTGTTGGATTTTGTGGTGGTGAAAGCTAGTTCAACTTACAATGCGATTATGGGAAGAACAGGGATACATGCCTTCAAGGCAGTCCCTTCTTCCTACGATTCAGTTATGAAGTTTCCCACCTGGAATGGGATTAGAGAAGAGAGAGGGGCTCAAAAAATGGCTAGAAGTTGTTATGTGGCCTCTCTGAGGGCAGATGGAGTTGGGGGCAGGTTCCGCCTATTGAAGATCTGGATATCCGAGAGAATGATGTGAAAAGAGGGAAGCCAGCAGAAGACTTGGTTTCGGTTCCTGTAGCCCCCGAGGATCTTGAGAAAGTGACTTTCGTTGGAGCCACACTAGAGGAGCCCATTAGAGGGAAGTTGGTGAAATTTTTGCAAGAAAATAGTGATGTGTTTGCATGGTCAGCAGCTGATATGCCAGGCCTAGACCCGGAACTGATTACTCACAAGCTGAATGTGGATCCGAATCAGAAGACAGTGAAGCAAAAGAAAAGAAGTTTTGCTCCAGAGAGGCAAGAAGCTATGAAACAGGAAGTAGAGAAGCTCTTAAAGGATGGTTTCATCGAGGAGATACAATTTCCAGAATGGTTAGCAAACCTGTGTTGGTAAAGAAAGCTAATGGAAAATGGAGGATGTGTGTGGATTTCACCGATTTGAATGACGCATGCCCCAAGGACTGCTTCCCATTGTCAAGAATAGATACATTAATAGATGTTACTGCTGGACATGAGATGCTGAGCTTCATGGATGGATTCAGTGGATACAATCAAATTAAGATGCACAAGGACGACATGCCAAAGGTATCATTCATCGCTGACTTTGGTGTTTATTGTTATCTTGTTATGGCATTTGGTCTCAAGAATGCAGGAGCCACCTATCAAAGGTTGGTAAATAAGATTTTTAAGGATCTTATTGGCAAGACCATGGAAGTTTATGTCGATGACATGTTAGTCAAGAGTCTAGTAAAGACTGGCCATATAACCCATTTGAGGGAAGCTTTTGAGGTCCTGAGATACCACAAGATGATGTTAAATCCTGAAAAGTGTGCTTTCGGAGTGGGATCTGGAAATTTTTTGGGATGGATGGTCTCCAAGAAAGGAATTAAGGCCAATCCCGATAAAATAAAGGTAATCCTGGACATGGAGCCACCAAAAACTATCAAAGATGTTTAAAAGCTCACTGGAAGGATTGCTGCATTAGGGCGATTCATCTCCAAGTCTGGGGATAAGTGCTTGTCGTTCTTCAAGTCCTTGAAGAAGGTTAAGGATTTTGTATGGAGTGAGGAAATCCAGAAGGCATTCGAAGAATTAAAGAAATGTATGGCCCGCTCTGAATGAAGTTTTATACTTGTACTTGGCCGTTTCAGAAAATGCTTAAGCGCTGTATTGGTTAAAGAGGAACTTAAAGTCCTGAAACCCGTATACTATGTTAGCAAAATTCTGCATGGAGCTGAGTTGAATTATTCAACTATTGAGAAGCTTTCTTTAGCCTTGGTAATGGCTTCAAGAAAATTGTGTCCTTACTTTCAGGCTCACCAAGTTGAGGTGCTAACAAATCAGCCCCTGAGAAATATTATTTATAGTCTTAAGGCTAGTGGGAGGCTGATCAAGTGGAAAATATAGTTGGGAGAATTTGACATTAAGTACAAGCCACGAATGGCAATAAAAGCCCGGGCATTGGCTGACTTCATGGTGGAATGTACCATACCCAACCAAGAAGTCGGGGGGCAGGAAGATACTATACCTCCAAACACAAAAGGTGATAAAAGGGACAAACAGAAGGAAGTTAAGGAAAAGGAATATTGGGTCATCTATTTTAATGGAGCATCAAAAACAAATTCAAGTGGAGCAGGGCTAGTTTTACAAAGCCCCGATGGGTTCCTGATTGAATATACTATGAAGTTAGACTTCCCAACCACAAACAATGAAGAAGAATATGAGGCTTTGATAGTTGGCCTCGGCCTAGCAGGGACACTAAGAGTCAAGAACTTGAAGGTCTGTGGAGACTCGAAATTGGTCATATCCCAGGTGAAGGGAGAGTTTGAGGCAAGGGATGATACGATGGCTAAGTATGTCTGCCTAGTAAGAGCTGTGATGACTCAATTTGATGAGTTCCATGTTGAGCACATCCCAAGGGAGGAAAATGCTAAAGCGGACGCATTGTCAAAGTTTGCTTCATCTGAGATAGAGGAAAGTTCAGGAAGCGTATACTTCCACGTTTTGAAGACACGAAGCATTGATGTTAAGCTTGTAGCTCCTATAGGGCTGGGAATATCATGGATAGATCCCATTAAGGCCCATATTCAAATCAGTTAGTTTCCAAATGACGTGACTGAAGCCCAAAAGTTGGCTGTTCGAGCACTGAGATACTCCTTGATCGATGGGATTTTGTACAAAAGATCTTATGTGGTTCCTTACTTAAGATGTCTTAGGCCCGATGAGGCACATTTGGCTCTTGAAGAAGTACATAAAGGTATCTTTGGGAAACAACTGGGGGGCAGAGCATTGGCTCACAAGATAACCCGTTTAGGCTTCTACTGGCCAGAGATGATGGCCGATGCCAAAGAGTATGTGAAGAAGTGTGATCGTTGTCAGAAATATGCACCTGTCGTTCGATAACCCCCCGAGATGTTAACCTCCATCAACTCTCCCATCCCCTTTGCCATGTGGGGAATGGATATACTTGGGCATTTTCCCACGGCCACGGCACAAAGGAAGTTCCTGATTGTAGCCATTGATTATTTTACTAAATGGATTGAAGCCAAGCCTTTGGCCAAGATCATGACCAAGCAAGTTGCACAATTCATGTGGGAAAATATAATATGCCGATATAGAATTCCCCGTATGCTAGTCACTGATAATGGAACACAGTTCAACAATGAGGAATTCAAGAAGTATTGTGAGGAAATTGAAATTAAGTTGTGATTTACCTCTGTGGCTCACCCGCAAGACAATGGCCAAGCGGAAGTGGCAAATCAAATAATCCTTGATGGACTAAAGAAGAGGATCGAGAAGTCAAGGAATAACTGAGTGGATGAAATACTCTTAATTCTATGGGCCTATAGGACTACTTGTAGAGTCATAACTGGAGCAACTCCCTTCATGTTAGCATATGGGGCAGAGACGGTTGTTCCTGTGGAGATATCACATTCGTCTCCCAGAATCCAAGCTTTTAATGCTGAAGAAAATGAGGAGAGACAGAGATTAGCCCTGGATCTAATTGATGAAGTACGAGATGAGGCACATGCAAAGATAGTGGAATATTAGAAAAGGCTTCCTTCTAATACAACCTAAGGGTTAAGGAAAGGTTCTTCAAGCAAGGTGACTTGGTTCTGAGGAAGGTGGAAGCTTCCGTTGTTGGGCAGAAAAGGAAACTTGCCCCAAATTGGGAAGGACCATACAAGGTCAAAAGTGTTCAAGGAAGAGGAACCTACAAGCTGGAGACTATGGATGGTTTTGAAGTCCCAAGAACCTGGCACGCGCAGAACCTGAAGGTTTAGTTTGTGTAAAATGGTTAAGCATGATTCTCACTTGTCGAGATGACAAGTAGGTTTAAAAGTACCTTGAAGCTTTGCTTGCTTAGGATTTTTATAAATTTGATAGAAGATATGTTTTAGTTTTATCAGGGTGAACCCATCTCGTGTTAGGTGTCGAAAATACCAAGTTATAATGAGAAACATTCAGTTTGATCTAGCTTGTTGGATTGTTATATTGTGAAGGACAAAATCAAGTTATAAACTTAAGTTCGAAAACTCGGGAAGTTGGGCTATGATTGAATCACTAAGCAAAACGAGTAAAAACATCCAAAGTCAATTACAAAGTTTGAAAATGTCTGAAGAAAAGAAAAATACATAATGCAAAGAAGTTAGGCCTTAGAAGGCTCGGATTCTTCAGAGCCACTGTCTAAAGTCTCCTGAGTTGGTCCCTCAGAAGTTTCTTCAGAAGTCTCCGCAGAGGTCTCCTTGGAACTACCCTCAGACGCCTCAGATGCCTTTGGGGATGCTGGTTTTGGAGGCTCTTCCACCCTGGCCTTCTTTATAATAGGCTCGGCCTCTTCCTCAGAAGAATATTCCTCCTCTCCAGAGCTGGATTCAGGCTCCTTCCTCTTCTGGCCTTGGACCTGGCTTCCTGATGGCGCTCTGACTGGGGACGCTGAAGTACCCTCCTTAATAAGATCAACTAGCTTGTCAGCAACGCCTCCAAGTGTTGGGACCTTCATAGGATAAGGGAAGGGAGCTTGCTCAAGAATCTCAGGAAACTCGTCCTGGATAGCCTCTACAGCAGCGTCCCAGCCTTCCTTATAGTTAACTGGGTGAAGGAGGGCATCATGCTCTATAATTAAGTCTTTGAACTCCTGTGTGTCCATCCAGCCATCAAAGTCTTTGTCCTTTTGAGCCTTAAGGATCACAATCTCAGCCTGGGCCATTTCCAGATCCGAAGTTGAGGAGGCAAGTTGGGCTTTGAGAGTCTCTATTTGCTGGTTACCCTCCTTCAGCTTCTTGGTTGTATCATCCAGGCCAACCTTCCAAGCCTTCGCTTGGCGAAGCGCCCTTTGGAAATGGACGTTCGCCTACAAGAGATAAAGAGAAAGTAAGAAATAAGGAAAATCATGACAGAAAGGTATGGATAACAAAAGGAAAAAAATGTACCGTCGCCAGGGCTTGAGCACCGAAAAACTCGTTAGCCTCCAAGTCCTGTTGGAGGACAAGATCATGATAGTTTACAGGGGAAATAGACTGGATGGACCATTCCTTGGCAAGTTTTGTATTGCCAACAATCAAGTCCTTTCCCCGTATTCCCCAGGCAGGCTGGAAGAATGCCCCTGGTTTCTGTTTTGTACGCAAGGGTTGGCCGGGGCCTTCCTCATCTCCTTCCTTTGCCTGAAAAAGGAACTCCGGGAAGCGATGCCCAAGGCGCGGGTCCTTGAAGACCTTTCTAGCACGCTTCATCCTGGTCGTTTCCAGGTCTTTAGGCTTGGTATCCTCTTCGATCCTCTCAGCTACTGCAACGAATAAGTAAAGTGAATTGAGAAAATAGTAAAGTAAAAAGGTGGGAAAACCGAAAACAACTAGAAAGGGAAGAAAACTTACCTTGTTTAGGAACGTGAGAAAGGCCACGCTCCACAAGAACGGTCTCCCTGATGAGATCCCAAGAGTGTGATGTCACATTATCCCGGGTAAGGAGGTTGAAGGCCCTGGTCTCCTCCTCAGTTAAAACAATGTCGTTCGGGCTCCCATCCACGGCTTGCCCAAAGGACGAGCGAAAGAGAGTCCCCCAGTCGCCACCTTCCCAGAGGACATAAAGAAATTCTTTTTTCCACCCCAAGTTATTGTCGGGGATGGATTTCCCATTCACTATGTGAGGGACAGTGGGGCGCTGGTTCAAAGAAACCCACCCCCAATTCTTGTCAGGGCTGTTCTTGAACTAAAAAAAAATTATGAACACGGCAACCGAAGTAGGGATGTTGTGTTTGGCGCATTGCGATAAATAGAAAATAATCAACCTCCAAGAGTTTGGAGGGAGTTGGCAAGGGTTGATGCCCACATTAGCTAGTAAAACCGGAAAAAAAGGATGGAAAGGGAGTCTGATACATGCCCTTAAGGTGTTCCTAAAGACACATAAAGCGTCTTTCTTCCAGTGGCAGGGCCTGTCGGCCGGACCCGCAAGAACCAACTTGAAGGCTCATTGATCTTGAAGAAAGATCTCATCTTATCCAACTCCTTTGGATCCCAGAAAATATTAACGTGATCATGCGCATACAGGTGCACGTCGGACGGGTACTCATCCCCTCGCGTATTAATCATATCGATCAAAGAGGTATACCTGGACCGGATGGGGAACTCATTAGACTTTGTAGTTACGTTCATCTTGGCCAAACGAGTCATTCTCTTGTCTGCCATCTGAAAAAGGGCGAAAAAGAAAACAATTTTAAGAACAAACTTTATGCAAAGGCGTGCCTGAAAATAAAAAATGAGAAAGAAGGTTTTTACCTGAAATAATACTGAAGACTGGTTTGCTAAAGACTGAAGCTTCAAGGCTCGAAAACTCTGACCTACAGTTATACTTTGACCTCCAAGACTTTTGAGAGAAGAAGAGAGAAAGAATTTGGAAATAAGAAGTGAGGAGTGATTGACTCTACTCACTCCTTTATATAGGCAAGAAAAAGAGAAGATGAAAGGGCAAAAAAGCCCATTAAGCTGAAGGCCCAAATAAAAAGCCCAAATTCTAGAATTTTCCAGAATATCATTAAAAATTCTTAAGTTCTGGAACTTTCCAGAATATCCTTAATAATTCTTAAGGATTTCTGTAAGTCATATGTCATAGCCTATTTGTATATTCGAGGATTCAACTCAACTCAAATAAGAATGTAATAAGTAAATAGTGGATTAATCATCAGAGAGATCTCACAATGTAACATCTGTCAAAGAATAAAGAAACATTGTTCATCTGCAGACTTGAAGATTCACTGGAAGAAGTTCAAGAATTTGATCATGCCTCAGTGATATAAATCAAGATCGTGGATTTAATCAAGTGACAGAGATCTCGTCAGGGTATCATTTATTACAAGGATTCAATCAGAATATCAAAGTCAAGACATGAAGAAACGTCACGGAAGTTAGTCACTCATGAACCAGACAGTACATCGAGTGTCAGCAATGAAGTGGTGGAATTGATTCATAAGTCTCAGTGACTTTCAGAAGATTGTCAGAAGAATGGATGCTGCTCAGGGTTAGTATTAATTCTCTATTAATTAATTAAGTCATATAATTTAATTAAGAAAATAAATTATATCTGCAAGGATTAATTTATTGATTAATTGAATTAAATTGATTAATTAATTTAGAATTAATATTAAGGATTTACAGAATTTTAATTGGTTAAAATCTGTTTTAATTCTAAAAAGACAACTAATTGTACTAATATGACAATCGGTATGACAATTGATAGTCATACCGAAAGTCATGCTAATTCAGTTGACTGTCTTGATGGAATTATTATTTAGATTAAAATCACTTAATAATTCAGTAAGACAATTTCATTTGTACTACTATGACAATCGGTATGACAATTGATTGTCATACCGAAAGTCTTGCTAGCTCATTTTTAATTGTCTTGCTAGTTGTAAACATTGTCCTACCGAAAGTCTCACAAGCTTAAAGGATTGTCATTCCAATTCAATCAATTCGGCTGTGGTGTTTAAAAGAAGCAGAAGACCAATTCATTTTTTACCAATCTAACAGAACACAATACAAGAACAAAAGATAAAAGCAGCAGAAAAACATTACATCTCATCTGCAACTTCAAGATCAATTTCTAGATTGTAAAGTTAAATCCAATCAACTAGAAATACTTATCCTGTTCTTGTGTATCTATCTAGCGGATTAAAATCCCTAGAACTTAATCTCAAATCGCATTTAGCATTTGATCTTTTAATTACAAAAATAGAAAAAGTTCATTTCGAATTTATTCTAGATTTGTAATAATTGATTTGAGATTAATCCCTTGTAACCGATACCGTAGTTGTAACACCTTTCAAGTTTAATAAAAGTTTTATTTAACTTGAATTTTGTTTCACAATTTTATTCCGCATTTTATTCGATTAAACGGTATTGTTTGCATTCAACCCCCCCTTCTACAAACAATTGGGACCTAACAATTGGTATCAGAGCCTTCTGATTAACGTACAAATCTAGATCCTAGACTTTTGTGTTTCTTTCACTTCTTGAATTTTTTATTCACTCAAAAAATTCATAATGACTACACAAAAAGTTGGAACCGTTAAAATTCCACTTTTCGATAAAGAAAATTATGTTATGTGGAAGAAGAAGATGCTACTGTTTTTACAGGTTGCTAATCCCAAATATTTGCAAGTGTTAAAGAAGGGTCCAAAAATTCCTATGGTTATGGAACCAGAGGTAATAGAAAATGATGTGGTGATCACCAAAGCGAGAACTTATGTGAAGGATCCTGAGGACTTCTCTCCTGCTGAAATAGAAGAAGCTTCCCTGGATGCTAGCCTTCAATTAATCTTAGTAGATTCCCTTAATCCCCTGATGAATAGACATGTGATGAATTGTAAAGATTCCAAACATATCTGGGAAACTATTGAGATTATTAATGAAGGCACAGAGGAAGTTAGGGAGAACAAACTAGAAATCCTAACCTCTGAGTATGAATACTTTAAATCCAATCCAGGAGAAGGAATCACTGAAGTGTTTGAGAGGTACAATGCATTGATCAACAACCTGAACATTAATGGTAAATACTATTCCATCAGGGAGGTCAACAAAAAGTTCCTTTTAACACTGCCAACTCATCTCGAACATAGAATCACTGCCATAAGAGAAGCAAGAGATCTGAGTGAGATTTCTTTGGAGAGGCTCTATGGTGTGTTAAAGACTTATGAGTTGGAGCAGATTCAGCAGAAGGAAGTTTACGGGAAAGGAAGAGTGGTCAGCACGTCTACTGCTCTAGTAGCTGATGAACAACAACAACAACCACAATATCAACAACAATCTCAATAGTCTGAAAGAATGGTACAGTCTTCCAAGGTTGAAGATAATGTTATAGTAGCAGAATTTGATTCTCCTACTACAAATCAATCAGGAGATGATTATTATTCCTTGGAAGAACTGGAGCAATTGGAGGATGAGTCAATGGCCCTGATTGTCAAGAGATTCTCAAATGTCAGATTCAAAAGGAATCCCAAGTTCAAGTACAAGTCCAACTACAACAGATTCCAGAAAGGTGGATCTTCATCCTCTAACACCAGTAGTGGTGGGTATAAAACAGGGATGGTTGATCGAAGCACCATTCGATGCTTCAACTGTAATGAGTTGGGACACTTTGCCACATAATGCAGGAAGCCAAAACAAGCTAGGAAGAACTCTTACGATTCTAATCAGAAGAGTAAATCTGAAAGGGCTTACCTGGCAAAGGGAAGAAGCTGGGATGATACTGACAGTGAAGATGAAGAAGTTGGGAATCTTGCTCTCATGGCTAGTAATGCAAGCACCTCATCGTCAAGAAAAGAGGGCATTAAACAGGTACAACCGGTAGTGTGGATTCTTGACAGCGGATCGTCAAGACATATGACCGGAGATAGAGCCCTGCTATCAAATGTGGTTGAGAAAGCTGGCCCAGTGGTTACCTTTGGAGATAACAGCAAAGGTTTAACGGAGGGATATGGCTGTTTGCAAGCTGGAAATGTTATCATTGAAAATGTATATGTTGTGCAAGGACTTGAACACAATCTGCTTAGCATTAGTCAGTTCTGTGACAACGGCTACAATGTTTTATTCGACAAGCTGAAGTGTCAGATTCTGCACAAGAAAAGTGAAAAACCCTCCTTAATGGGAATCCGGAAAGGAAATCTGTTCGTAGCTGACATGAACTCTGGAAGCAAGCTTGAAGTCAATTGTTTCTATGCAAAGGCATCGTCAGATGAGAGTTGGCTATGGCACAAGAGACTTTCCCATCTCAATTTCAAAACAATGAATTCTCTTGTCAAAAGAGAATTGGTAAGAGGTCTGCCTCAGCTGGAATTCTCTCCAGAAGGACTATGTGAGGCTTGCCAGAAAGGAAAGTCAAAGAAAGCAAGTCACAAAGGCACTGACACATCTTCCATAACTGGTGTTCTGCAATTATTGCACATGGATTTATTTGGTCCAGTTAATATCCTTTCTATGTCAAAGAAGTGTTACTGTCTTGTGATAGTTGATGACTATTCCAAGTATACGTGGGTTTTATTTCTTCACTCTAAGGATGAAACACCACAAGTTGTGATTGATCATATCAAGATGATTGAGTTAGATTCTAACGTCCCTGTTAGAGCAATAAGGTCAGATAATGGGACATAATTCAAGAATGCACTTCTCAATGGATTCTGTACAGACAAAGGGATTACCAGACAATTTTCAGCTCCTAGAACCCCTCAGCAAAATGGAGTGGTAGAAAGGAAGAATCGTACATTGATTGAAGCTGCAAGAACGATGTTAAGTGAATCAGGTCTTCCAATGTACTTTTGGGCTGAAGCTGTCAATACTGCATGTTATACTCAGAATCGAACTCTAATCAACAAAGACTTCATGAAAACTCCTTATGAGATTTTGAATGAATAGAAACCTTCTATCAAATACTTTCATGTATTTGGTGCCAGATGCTTCGTGCTCAAGGATGGAGATGATCGTCGTGGTAAGTTCGAGGCAAAGGCATATGAGGGTATTTTTGTTAGATATGGAAGAAGATCATATAGAGTGTATATCATTGATCAACACAAAGTAACTGAAAGTGTCAATGTTACATTTGATGACACTAAACTCCCTAGTATCCAAACTGAAGATCCTTCTGAGAAACTGAAGTTTGATGATACGTCAGATTCAGAATCAGAACATGGTCAAGAACCTGAGGTTGTTGCTGGTGAAGAACCTGTTAATCCTGATGATACTCAAGGTAATAGTGATGGAAACTTTGGCAACAATGGAGATACCACTGCTACTGACGGAGAATCTTCAAGTCAACATGGCAACAACTCAGGGGGAGATGCTGAAGGATCATCTAGTAGGACACAACATCACAATGAATTTCAAGGCGAATCATCAAGATCAAATCTTCCAAGACAGACTGTCTGGAATAAAGCTCACCCTTTTGAGTTGATTATTGGTGATCCAGATGTTGGAGTCAGAACTAGACGTGCTACTCAAAATGAGTGTCTGTTCTCAGGATTTCTTTCTGAGATGGAACCTAAGAAAATTGAAGAAGCACTGACTGATCCAGATTGGGTGATTGCTATGCAAGATGAACTCAATCAGTTTGAAAGTCAACAAGTCTGGAAACTGGTACCTAGGCCTGTACACAAGAAAGCTGTTGGTACTAGGTGGGTATTCAGGAATAAACTAGATGAAGATGGTGTGGTTACAAGAAACAAGGCAAGACTGGTAGCTAAAGGGTATTCTCAAGCTGAAGGCATTGATTATGATGAAACCTATGCTCCAGTGGCTAGACTTGAGGCCATCAGGATATTTCTGGCATTCGCAGCATTTTCAAACTTTAAAGTTTATCAAATGGATGTCAAGAGCGCCTTTCTGAATGGAAAGCTGGATGAAGAGGTATATGTAGAGCAACCTCCTGGTTTTGAAGATCCAGATCATTTGGATTTTGTCTTCTTTCTTTTCAAGGCTATCTATGGGCTGAAACAGTCTCCAAGAAAATGGTATGACACTCTCTCTGAATTTCTTATTGAAAATAGCTTTATTAGAGGTGTCATAGACAAAACTCTCTTTTCTAAAAAACATAAGAATGATACTATATTAGTCCAAGTCTATGTGGATGATATAATATTTGGGTCTACTAATGATAATCTCTGTAAGAGATTTGCTAAGTTAATGCACAGCAAGTTTGAAATGAGCATGATGGGAAAGCTAAAGTTCTTTCTTGGATTACAAGTAAATCAAAGGTTAGATGGAACATTTATTTGTCAATCCAAGTATCTCAAGGAACTCCTCAAAAAGTACAATCTAGAGGATTCTGCATCAGCAAGGACTCCATCAACTACAGCTGTCAAGCTTGGACCATGTGAAAACTCCATTAAGGTAGATGTCACAAGCTACAGAGGTATGATTGGCTCGTTACTCTATCTTACTGCAAGTAGACCAGATATTATGTATGCTACATGCTTATGTGCAAGGTTCCAAGCGGATCCTAGAGATATCCATCTCGTTGCTGTTAAACGAATCTTAAGATATCTTAAGGGAACACCAAATCTAGGTATTTGGTACCCTAAAGAATCTGGTTTTAACCTTGTTGGATATACAGATTCAGATTACGCAGGAAGTGTTGTTGATAGGAAAAGCACCTCAGGAAGTTGTCAATTCCTAGGAAGCAGGCTAGTCTCATGGTACAGCAAGAAACAGCAAACAGTTTCCAACTCAACGGCCGAGGCTGAATATATTGCTGCTGGAAGCTGCTGTGCTCAGATCTTGTGGATTAGGAACCAACTACGAGACTATGGCTCTGTATTGAACAAGATTCCTATTTTATGTGACAATACAAGTGCAATAGCCATCACCAACAACCCTGTGCAGCACTCGAGGACAAAGCACATTGACATCAGGTATCATTTTATTAGAGAGCACGTCATGAATGGTACTGTTGAACTATTTTTTGTTCCAACAGAAGAACAAATAGCAGATATTTTCACTAAACCACTTGACGAATCCACATTTACCAGATTAGTTGGTAAATTGGGCATGTTGAATAGTTTTAGTGATTAATTTAGTTAATATCTGAGATCTGTTCTTGAATGAATTTACAAATGAATTTTTCATAAATGAAAAATTCATTTGCAAATTTATTTTATCATTTTATCATATTTCTTGCTTATTTCTATGTAATATATATTATCTTATCTATTTTTATTTTCCCTTCTTGTTAATTTAAAATATCTCAGAATATTTTATTTTCTCTAAAAATATTTTTCTATGAATTTTATTTGCTAAAATTCAACAGAAATCTATTTTTGGAATAAAAATAATAAATTATGATATATTGTCTTTGGTTCTGTAAATATTATAGGTCTGTATTTCAGTTTTGCTATTTAGTTATATAATTTCTGTACATATTTGAGTGTCTTTCTACTGAAATGACAATCGGCAAGACAATTGAAATTGTCTTGCTGAAAATCATTTCAGTACTTATATATATATATACTTATTTTCATATTAATTCTGTGTGAAATCCTTTTATTTCCAGAATGACAATCGGCAAGACAATTGAAATTGTCTTGCTGAAAGTCATTTGCGAATATAATTGTCATTTCAGTGTTTTTCAGTATAGTTTTATACTGGCAAGACAATCGGTATGACTATTGATTGTCTTGCCAGTTATAAACAATATATATATATATATATTCTTTTATTTTATACTGGTATGACAATCGGTATGACTATCAGATTGTCATACCAGTTATATATACTCAGTGTTTATTTCGTTACTTCCTTTAATTTCTGTTGTTTTTTTTGTTTTTTTTTGCCTGGTATGACAATCGGTATGACAATCCAGGATTGTCATACCAGCTGTCATATAAAGGCGTGTGTTTGTTTTGTTTTAAACCATCTGCAACAGTTTTCATTTCTTTCAAAAAAATTCGAACAGTTTTTCTTCCTCATTCTCTCTCTTCTCTCTCTTCGATCAAAAACATCTTCAAATCTGATTCTCCTTTGCTCGAGTTTTTACTCAGCATACTAATTCATCACTTTGTGGTATATACATACAAGTATATACATACAAAGGTGCTGTTCAATTTTTGTTAAAATCAATATTTTATTTCAATTTGTGTTTGTTGATTTTGAGCATTTTTATTTCTTATTTTAATTTCTGATTTGTGTCGTTTGGTCTTTCAAAACTGTGTTTGTGAGTTAGGAATTTTAACGAGATACATTTCTGTCTAAATTTTTCGATTATAATTAATTTAATTCGAATTATTAAATAAATTTAATTAATTCGAATTTTCTTAATATTATTCTTAAAATTCTGAAAGCGTGTGTCTCATTATTATTTTAAATGGCTCTCAATTTCCAAATTGTCGCGCATAATCAGGTTGGTTATTTTAATCCGGAAAAATGTGATGTTGAAAAATTTAAGCCATGGATTAGATTTTTAAATGACCATTCGATTGTTAGCTCTGCTATTAAATCAAATGTGATTTTAAACGTCGATCTACTCAGACTGATTTGCACAACCTCTACTGTGGCCGATGATTCAAAATCTTTTTCATTCACCGTCGCAAACACACAGTATGTAGTTGATGAAACAGTCGTCAATCGTGCGTTAAATTTTCCACTAGACAATTTCTGTAATTTACCCTCTGAAAATGATATCACAAATTTTTTCAATGCTATTCACTATCAGGGGGTGATCAATTTAACCAAACTTTCTAAATCAAATTTGGTGTCTGAATGGGATATTTTCTTCGATACACTTTCCAAAGTGTTTGCCAACTACACAAAATCCAATTTTCATAACATCACTTCCACTCTGCAGTATATTGGTCTGGCGGTTGTTTTCAATCAAAGGATCAATTTTGGCAAACTACTTTTTCCCATTCTCTTGAGACGTCTAACTTCTGCTTTACGTGATCATTCTACAAATCGTAGGGTATCATGTTACTATGCTCGTTTTCTCATGCTTATAGCAGATCATCTACTCACACCTGAACACAAAGCCCTGTTTGCTAACTCTGCAGTAACCGAACCCCCTCCAGTTAGCAAAAAGATTTACACTCGCCAAGACACAACCTTCAAATTCATGCAAGTTCCAGTACTTGTATCTGCTTTCATGGCCACTTATATTCCTTTACCTATTTTCAATCTTCCCGGCCATGAACAGCAACCTCAACCTCCAGTGGTTCAAGCCACCCAGGCTCTTCCATTACAGGTAGTAATTCCTCACTCTCACTCTCTTCCTACTTCTGTTGAAAGACCCCCAGTGGTTGATAGGGCTGACCATGAAGTTGTAGAACCACAGCTTCAATCCCAGGTCATAGAGCCAAACACAGAGTCACATTCTATCTCAACCTCTCCCCCACTGTCTAAAATGTTACCCAGGAGATTACTAGGAAGTAGTTCATTGTTAAATATGAGTGAACCCTCAGCTCTGCCTCCTCCTAAGAAAAGAAAAACATATTCTGAGGCATCTGAAAGCCCATCCTTGTCCTCCCAACAGGACATGGACTTTGAAATGGCCAATGAACAGTTTCTAGAGGCATTCTCTCAACAGGATGCATCTATTGAAATTCGCCATAGGGCCATGGCATCTTGTACTGAGTCAAGCACAATTCCATTACTCACAATGGAACCATACACTTCCCCAGATCATACTCAGGACACACAGCGAGGAATGCACATAGAGTCGGTTACAGTGCCTGCCATAGTTACGGCAGAAGAGCAGTCACATGCTTCAGAGGGAAAATCTGACTCTCCGCCATCTTTAATAGAGTCATTTTCTCCCCTCCCAGATCCAACACCTCTGGCTCCCTTATGGGATTCTCCACTCGCAGATTTATCTGGAAAAAGTGGAGGGCAACTCGGTCAATCTATCCCTGAAGCAATTCAGACATCTATTCCAAAAGATTTGATAGGTTTGACTGAGGATCGGGACTCGTGAATTCCCATTGCACCACCACTGACCTCTCTTGAAGAGGCTAGGGTGATTTTTAATGCAGGTACAGAAGAACAGCAACAGGAAGACTCCTCACGAGCAATTATATTGAGAGAAACACATGCACGTGAGATGAGTGAACCAAACACGAGTGAAATTCAGGTGAGAGCACACACAAACACTGATACTGTAAACCTGTTAGCTCAGATTGCTGCCCTAAAAGAAGAACTTGCTAAAAGCCAAGCTGAAGCTCAAGCATTCAAAGCACAAGTGGTTGAACGGTCTTCTTCTTCCACCTCTGTCAACAATCAGCTTGCAATCATAAGGAATGACATCTCAGATCTAAAGACCACTGTAATACCAAAGCTCAATTCTATTCAGGACACTCCAACTTTATCAGCTGATGACATATCCAACTTCTGCTCTCTACATACAAGAATGACTTCTCTTGAAGACCTCGTTGAGATGAATCATTCACTGGACTCCTCAAGATTTCTAAAGATAGAGACGGGCATGGAACATCTCAATGAAGGGATGAAGCACCTATATTACATGATCAAGAATTCTCGCTGCCCTAATGAAGAACAAAGAACTTATTTTGAAGGACCGTCTGGTGGAGGATCAGGCTCTGGAGGTGATGGAGGTTCCAAAGGAAGGTCAGTAGAGGATCCAACAACTAAGGGGGAGAAGAAAGGAAGTAGTGCCAAAGGGAAAGAAAAAGATACCTCTGCTGGAGATAAAGGAAAGGCTGATGATGTCTACTACAGTGGAGAACAGGACGACTTTGACATTTTTGACATTCCCACTGAACCAGTTCAGGAAGATAAAGATGGTTTATTTGAAGCTGAAGAGGAAAGTGATTTTGAAGATTGGGAAGAGGAAGATACAGTGGATCCTATGTTTGAGAAAGAATTTCAGAAGGAGCAATCAGAGATGAAAAGAAAAGAAGCTGAACTCAAGAAGGTCTCTCAGATCATTGACAGGAGGAAAGACATACAAAGAACAAAAACTCTTCAAAAGCAACGTCTTCATGACATTAAGGCTCAAGAAAGGAGAAGAGATGTCAGACTAAAGATTGGTGAAAAATGGGATGAAGCTAGGAGAGTACTCGATATGCCTCAGCTGAGCACTAACAATGATAGGCAGTTCTTACATCTTCTTGACAAGCTGGAAATCTCAAATCCTAACAATGACATGTACATGAATGCTATCAAGACTGAAGTCTCAAGGATCACAGCTGCTTTTGATAGATCCCTAAATGAGATGAGCATTTTTGTATATTGTCAGAGTGAAGGATCATTCAAGGTGTCACTTCATCTATTTGAGAATCGTTCTTTGTCAGAGATTTGGGTTCTTTTAAACAAAGTCAAAAGAAGCTCAGAATTGAATGAAGTTCTTCGAGAAAGGCTTAAAGAGTTTGCCAGCAGGGCTAGTCCTCAAGTGGTCAACAATCCTCATCAGGTGAGATTCTTTAAGTCTGATTGTCTTCAAATCTGTCAGCTAGATGTACAATCTCTTAAAGACTACTCAGCTAAGCATCTGGTCTGGATGGAACATCATTTGAGAACTGCTGGATATTCATCCATGTTGAAGACTCAAGCTGCTGACTTGATTCAAGCTTATTGTGAAAAGAATGTTAAAAGATACAATCAACTCAAGAATAAGCTGAAGTCAGTTGGAGTTCAACCAGTCAGACCAGCAAGCTTCACTTCAGAAAAGGATTGTGTCTTTGACAAGGAATTGCTTCAAGATTTAGAAGAAGGTGAAGTCAGAAGAGAAGACAACTGAAGTCAATTAGCTCAAAACTCAATGTAATATGATTAGAGCCTTATGAATCAAGATAGTCTAATGTAGTTATATATTCAGGCTAGAGGAACATCTATCTTGTATTCACTTGTAAATTTCATTTGGAATCTGGAAAATGTTAAATATAATCCAGAACTTTTCTGCTATTTACTTTACACTACTGTTTATATCTTTTTCTTATTTGTTAGTTGAGTTATCCTCTAGGTATTTGTTGTTATTGTCTAACAAACAAATAGGGGGAGATTGTAAGTCATATGTCATAGCCTATTTGTATATTCGAGGATTCAACTCAACTCAAATAAGAATGTAATAAGTAAATAGTGGATTAATCATCAGAGAGATCTCACAATGTAACATCTGTCAAAGAATAAAGAAACATTGTTCATCTGCAGACTTGAAGATTCACTGGAAGAAGTTCAAGAATTTGATCATGCCTCAGTGATATAAATCAAGATCGTGGATTTAATCAAGTGACAGAGATCTCGTCAGGGTATCATTTATTACAAGGATTCAATCAGAATATCAAAGTCAAGACATGAAGAAACGTCACGGAAGTTAGTCACTCATGAACCAGACAGTACATCGAGTGTCAGCAATGAAGTGGCGGAATTGATTCATAAGTCTCAGTGACTTTCAGAAGATTGTCAGAAGAATGGATGCTGCTCAGGGTTAGTATTAATTCTCTATTAATTAATTAAGTCATATAATTTAATTAAGAAAATAAATTATATCTGCAAGGATTAATTTATTGATTAATTGAATTAAATTGATTAATTAATTTAGAATTAATATTAAGGATTTACAGAATTTTAATTGGTTAAAATCTGTTTTAATTCTAAAAAGACAACTAATTGTACTAATATGACAATCGGTATGACAATTGATAGTCATACCGAAAGTCATGCTAATTCAGTTGACTGTCTTGATGGAATTATTATTTAGATTAAAATCACTTAATAATTCAGTAAGACAATTTCATTTGTACTACTATGACAATCGGTATGACAATTGATTGTCATACCGAAAGTCTTGCTAGCTCATTTTTAATTGTCTTGCTAGTTGTAAACATTGTCCTACCGAAAGTCTCACAAGCTTAAAGGATTGTCATTCCAATTCAATCAATTCGGCTGTGGTGTTTAAAAGAAGCAGAAGACCAATTCATTTTTTACCAATCTAACAGAACACAATACAAGAACAAAAGATAAAAGCAGCAGGAAAAAACATTACATCTCATCTGCAACTTCAAGATCAATTTCTAGATTGTAAAGTTAAATCCAATCAACTAGAAATACTTATCCTGTTCTTGTGTATCTATCTAGCGGATTAAAATCCCTAGAACTTAATCTCAAATCGCATTTAGCATTTGATCTTTTAATTACAAAAATAGAAAAAGTTCATGTCGAATTTATTCTAGATTTGTAATAATTGATTTGAGATTAATCCCTTGTAACCGATACCATAGTTGTAACACCTTTCAAGTTTAATAAAAGTTTTATTTAACTTGAATTTTGTTTCACAATTTTATTCCGCATTTTATTCGATTAAACGGTATTGTTTGCATTCAACCCCCCCCCTTCTACAAACAATTGGGACCTAACAATTTCCAAAACTGTAAAATCCAAAAAAGGATTCGGAAATGTTGAAGGCCCAAGTCAAGGCCCAAATCCAAATAGGATTTGGAAAATGAGAGGCCCAATTCAAAGCCCAAATCCAAAGAGGATTTGGAAATACGAGAGGCCTAATTCAAAGCCCAAATCCAAATTGGATTAGGAAAAGCCCAATAAAATCTACTCGTCCAAATAGACCGGGATCTAGGTCGAGTTTGAGCTCGTGAATCCTGTTTGAATTCTTTCAAACAGGAGCCATAAAAATACCCACCTAATGGACAAGGATTGAGGTCATGTTTGAGGTCGTGAATCCTGTTCGAATTCTTTCGAACAGGATCCAGGAAAACACCCATCAAAAAGACCACGATTCAGGAAGAAATCCGGGTCGTGGATCAAGCTCGAAATCTTTCGAAAAGGAACAAAAATAGGTCATGAATTTCGACCAAGACCCAGGTCGTAAACTCGACTAGGATCCAGGTTGAAATCCTGGTCGTGAATCCTAGTCGAAGTTTCATGAGCAGGAGTCAAAAGGTGGCATGAAGTTCGACCAAGACCCAGGTCATAAACTCGACTAGGATCCAGGTCGAAATCCTGGTCGTGAATCCTAGTCGAAGTTTCACGAGCAGGAGTCAAAATGTGGCATGAAGTTCGACCAAGACCCAGGTCATCAACTCGACTAGGATCCAGGTCGAAATACTGGTCATGAATCCTAGTCGAAGTTACACGAGCAGGAATCAAAAAACGGCCAAAATTTCGACCAGGATCCAGGTCGTGAACTCGACTAGGATCCAGGTCGAAATCCTGGTCGTGAATCCTAGTCAAAATTCTTCGACCAGGATCCAAGAGCTGGCCCAAAATTTGACTAGGATCCAGATCGAATTTTCGACTAGAATCCTAGTCGAAAAAGGGCCGAAAAAGGGCCGAAAAATTCTGAAAAATCCCAGAAAATTAGGGAAAATTTGAAAATAAATTCAAAAATTATTTTTAATAAAAATATTCTTGAAATATTAAAGAAGTAATATCTGTGAGTATCATAATATTCTTGAGAATTAGGAAAAAATTCCTGAAAATACCAGAAAGTTCCTAAAAAGAGGGAAAAGGTAAGAAAATAATAGGGAAGTTATAAAAAATAACCCTAAAGCCGTAAGTAAGGAAAACCGTTGTAAATGTGTAGGTCGCTTCACACTTTACGCAAAAACGATACCCTGTAAGGGAATACCTTAACTTCTGTAAAATCTTTTTACGGTTTCCCAGAAGTTGGGGGGAAAATGATAGGGATTAAAATAAATAAACCCAGATTGTGTAATTAATATCACATTAATTGAGCTGGTTGTTAAGCCCATTAAAAGAGGCCCAAGACCCTTGATAGGGGCCCAAAAATAGCCTAGGAATATAATTGGTGTTAAAATTAATTAGACCAGATACGGTCCAACAACGAAGACCAATTAGAAAGGGCCCAAAACCCTGAATATTAATTAATTTCATAATTAATTAATAAGGGATAAATCAGCTGTCAAGATGAGTCCCAATGAGGGCATAAATCCTTGTAGATCAGCCTCCAAGGGACCTAATAGGATAAGAAATCAATTTCCTACTTCCTAGGACTCCAAAGTCCATTCTAATTCTGAGATTTTCCCACCAAGTCTCCTAGATCTAGTCCAATTCAAGGACTCCCAACATCTATATAAGGGGCCTCACCCCACAAATCAGAACAACATTTTTTTGGCTTGATTCTCTAACTCACAGAGATACATAGACATCTTGTAAAGGCAGAGTTAAGGTACGAAACACGAGAGCAGCCATTAAAGGCCTTGAGCTCCTGAACCTTAGTGATAAATACAACAATTAATAAACCCTAGTTTTTAATCCATAACACTAATGTTGAAGAAGAAGCTAAACTCCATCATGAAGAACGTGCCCTGTTCACAATCATGGTACATCATGAAAAGAGCTCATGCTAACTTGTAAGAATTTGGGAAAAGCTGGATGGGAGCAACATCATATCATTTTATATTTATCTTTATGTATAGACGTAAGGGCGCGCCCACACCCAAAAAGGAAACTTTTGACTTAAGACCATCCTGGAGATCCTAAAATTTTCAATGTTAAAAATGTGAGGCCTCATCTTACGAAGAGGTGCGCCCAGATCCCCTCCATGTCATAATATTTCATTTTCCATCCAATCTCTAGGTCTGTGGCTGTAGAATCAAGTCCAACATATGCCAACTATTTCTCCTTTTTTCTCCAAACATTCTTCTCATCTTCAAAAATTGTGTTCTCAAGTTATTTCCAGTCAAACTCTAATTTAACAGCTTTAGGCTCCAGTGCTCAAATGGAGAATCAGATTTCTGTGGGGAATAAAGATATTTTCCTGAGGCCCTCTTTTCAATCTCACTTTTACTATGAGGTGAGGGTGCGTCCTTAAGAGGAGACACTTCCTCATTAATAGCTTCATCTTCATTATCGTGAACACGTAAATTTGATGGCTCCGAGTCAGATTCCATGATTTGAGGCTAAGATTTGAAAGAAGAAGAAGGGACAATCTCGTCATCTGTCCAATCCTCTATGGTAGATGTACGTGTATCCTGGGTAATTCTCTTGCGTTTAAGCTTCTTTTTTCCTACTCTTGATAGTAAAGGAACATTATCGATATAATCATGACTAGAGGCTGATGATGGAGCTTTTGAATTTGATTTCTTAAAAAATATGAGCCTCGGCCTCAAGGAAAGTATTAGTTCTATGAAACTCTGGTAATTTTGTAATAAATGAGATAGAGTATGGAGAATCAAAACCTCGTCTCCTATTGAAAGCCTCGAAGGGATGAAAAAGAGAGGATGAAGACGAGCCTTCGACTTCCAGCTGAAAGAAAAAGAAAATAAATTATTGAAGGCGCATACATGATATAAAGAAAAACAAGTGTAAAAGAGAGATAGAGGATGTGTATAAAGGAAGAACGCGCCCTGACTTATAAAAGACATGAAAGGTTTAAAAGCATATATACGGAGGACGCGCCCTACTTGAAAGTCTATCATATGATATCTAAAGTTAAAGCGAAGCCTAACTAGAGGCTCTATGCAGATAGTAAAAAAATCAATCAAACAGAAAAGCAAGCATATAATCAGATGCGCCCTGGGATAAAGATGTGTACTCACTAGTACACATGAATACGAATCGATTATTCTTAATTAGGGAAAAAAATTTACACTCTAAGAACATGCACTCAAGAATCAAGAAATCCAGATATGGCAGTTTGACGAAATATACACATATACATACAAAAAACATGAAGAACAGTCAAGTACAAACAAAGAACATGAACGATTTTTGCATATTCAGGGCAATCTATATGGTGAAATCATAAAATAAAATAGATTGAAATACCTTTGAAGTCTAAGAGTCGATTTGATGGATCAAAAATGGCAAAAAGATGCAGAACTAGCCGGCATATGGATTCTTGAACTTCAAATGGCGGAAATGGAAGTTTAGGAGAGAGAAAAGAATAAAAATAGGGTTTTTACTTTACAAAGGGTATTTATAGGGGAAAAAAGGGGGTAGCAAGTGCGTGACAGCTATAAAAAAAGAATAAGGCACGTGACAAGAGTTAAAGACATTCTTACATGAAAAGATGAGTCCTGAAATTTCAAACATTCAACATAGAAGAGGACGCGCCCTGGTGTGAAGACACGCATCATCTCGATATAAGGGTTAAACAAATTTTTGCTGGTATCTTTTTGTTAAAATTCCAATTTTATTTTCAACTTCATCTGGAATTCGGGGGTAGTTGTTATAGCAAATATTTGGTAATGGAGTATTTCCGGTCAAGAACGGGTCAATTGGGATCAAATTGGGGAAAATAGATGAAGAATTAGGTTTTAGGCTGCAATGCATGCCGCGCTCTAGGGGTAGGATGGGCCCTCATTGGGTGAAATGAGTAATATGGGTTATTTGAACATGAGGTTGCAATACAAGATGAAGTAGGTGCACCCCATTGAGCGAGGACACGCCCTAGGCTAGGACACGCCCTCATAAGATGAAATGAGTGAAATGGATTATCCGTGCTTTGGATTACGATGTAAGGAAGAGAATGTGCATTCTACAGAGGAGGACGCGTCCAATCAAAATGCATGTTATTTAAATCATTTGGATAGTTGGGATGGTCCTCACCTAGGACAAGGCAAACAAGAACAACCTGAGGATAAGGAAAATATGGGGAAAGCAATGGAAATTATTTTCACTAACATATTTGTTAAAGGTATTTTTTGAAAAATTCCCTCTTTGAGTCGGTGAAGGAGGGGGATGTTCGTGAAAAGCTTGAAGGCCTTTAGAGGCCTCCTTCTGTATTCAGCGGGTGTCCTTGTTGGGGATGCAGGGTTTAACACCGGTGTGCTTTGGGAGCTATGTTCTTGTATTCAACAGGTGTCCTCGTTGGATAACTTTGGATTCATCATGCACTTTGAACTCAAAATCTTGGGATCACATGTCCTACTATCTAGTAGGTTATTCTCATTTGGGGGACAGAGACGTGTCCAGCATTTAGGGTGAATCGTGGTTGTACCTACGTTTGTAAATTAAGGGAGATAGTTGTAGTGGAGTGTTATCCTTGCGCCGAGAGATGCGTTATCCGTGAAGTCACACGATTACAAACAAGGCTTGGGCCTTCACGGTTGGGTCGCATGGTGGACCTTTCTAAATCTAGCAGAAGATGGATTCTGAAAAGACTTCTACTAGGCCTTGGAATAAGAAGTCTATGCCCATTAGATTTCTTGTTCCCCAAGAACTATGTGAGACTTGATTTATATATAAAGGGTATGTATGTACATTTAAAGGGGTTGGAATTTGAGAGCTAAAAAGAGCCACCACTAACCCTAATCAATCTCAACCACCAATTCATCACAACTACCACACTCTGCTCACTTTTTTAGTGAAGATCCACCATCGTAGATCTTGATTCTAATGACGAATCTCAAATTTTGTTATTACCAGTTTCCTCTGTCAACAACTAGAAATAATTCTTAATGCATGAGTAGTGCTACTTGTCTACTTTTGTGGGCATAAAATTAGTCCTAATAAAAATTACAAATTAAAGTGATGTAGCAAATAAGATCTCATACTTGTTATTTATGTAAACGAGAAGTGTTGCCCGCTTCGCAAGGTTATTATTGACGAAAATAATTTTTTGAAATAACTTAGTTGTGCCAATTCTTGTGATAAAGTTACCGAATAGGGTAAAATGTTATTTATATAACTACATATATAAATTATGTCAGTTAATGAAGTTGATTAACTACAATGCAGGTAGTACATGGTTTTCTGACTACAGTACATAGTGTAGGGAGTAGAGAAATTAGTCATCTAAAATGCGGTGATAAAGTAATCGAATAGAAAAGAAAGAAAAAATGTTGCAATAGTATATTGAATTTGATGTAATATTTATTTTTAAATAATTACGTATATAAATTATATGTTTTGCTGGTTAACGAAGATGAGTATTATTGGATTAGTATTTTCTGGATGTTAGATATCAAGCAAAAAAAATTATATTTTGACATTAACTAAAAAACAAAAAACCGCACAGAATATATAAATTAAATAAAAATATTTCTTGACATTTATGAGGATGTTAAATTAGTGGCATGTTACATGTTAACTAATCAATTTATATTTAATTTTTTGTTTAGGATATAAATCGATGAGAAATATATCTCGCCATCGTAAATAAATAAAAATAGTGACAAAAAATTGAAAATAAATCAGTGGCATTTTCATTATACATTTAGGATATAAAGCGTTGAAAAATATATCCTTTCATCGTAAATAAATAAAATTAAGGTCAAATGAGAACATGGAACAATTTTTTTAAAAATAATTGGATTATTGGCATTGGTATGAGTAAAAAACAAAAAAATGGAAATAGTTGGGAAAAGAGTGGTTGAGTCCATTTAATAATTTGTTGGGCTTTATCTAAATTGGGCTTTATTGTAATAAAAAAGAAGGGAAAGTAATTTGAAAAATCAGATTAAACCGTTGAACCCAAAAGAGTGTCTTGGAAGTTGTAACTAAAGAAAACTTTTTTCCTCTATGATCTGGGCTGATCCCTTCTCTCCGGATTATATCACCGCTTTTCGGTGACATTTGCAGGTACGAACACATAAACCTGGGCATTGTTTATCTAAAAAAGCATGTAGTTTATTGTGTATACTTGTGTTCCTAATGTAAGACCTTGTTAGTACATTGCACTGAATTAGTCCTATCCCTCTTTACATGTTATTGCATTTTGAGTATTTGGTATTGTTTCACTGCAAAGATGTGTTGTTTATACATAATTTTGGTGTTTTTAATGAAAGGCCAAAATAATACTGAATATTACATAACTGTAGAATTACACGTGGTTCTAGGTCTAGTGTTTGATAAAAATAAGTATCTAAAATTACATGAGTATATATCTACCCAGAGTGTATGAGAAATGCCTAGATTAAAGTGATTAAGGTGGCCTACAATGTATGATACATTAATTCTTCAGATTTGTGAATGATATGCACTAAAATTTTGTTGTGTAATCATTTTTTTTATTCTGTATAATACACGGATTTGTTGGTGATCAGTACTTAATAACGTGACTAACCAATGCTTTCGTTATTTGATATTGAATGTTTTTGATAAAAATGATTATCCATAAGCACATGAGCATATATTTAATCACAGTGTATTAGTACGCTTGAATAAAAGTGATCGGTGCAGTCTACAGTGCGCGATATGTTTTTGGATATTACTGTACTAACCTATACTCTCAAACTTGGATATAACTGTATCAAATGTCTGAATGAAAGTGATCGGTGCAGTCTTTTCATTAGAAATGAAACCAATTACGACCTTCATAAAACTACTTACTGAAGCAGATTGTTCTTCTAATCACATGGTCAGTATTCTAGGCAACTTTTTCCTCTTTAAACCCTTTACTATCAATCAGAAAAAGATGAAATTATGTGCCCGATTGATGAGCCTAAATGTTAAAATTTTAGATCCCTCCTGAGCAGTTATCTTTATTACATGGGGGTGACATCCCACGAGGAGTAAAGATCATTGTCCGGAATGGGTACACTGCATGGTTGGACCGTGATAAAGAAAAGGGGCATTTAGAAGGGATGGAGCATTTTTTCCAGTTTCTTAATATCAAGGATGGTGAGACGCTTGTGTTTGAACATATGGGCAATTTTAAGTTCAGAGTAAAGGTATATAACATGTTCGGGTGTGAGAACAATTATCCAAGAATGCCTACACCTTATCTTGCTGAAAGGGATGGTATGTACTAAATTTTTAATTAATGTCGAGGATTGTATTCAATTTAATCGAATATAACTCTATACATTCTTTTGTAATTGGCTATTTGTGTAGTTTATGTTCATTGTAGTGGATGGAGCTTTATTCGCCATTTATCCAGGGGACCAACAAGATCAGATTCTATTGTAAGTTACCAAACTATTTTAGTTAGTTATATCACCTTATTAATTTATCAGTTCAAGATTTTGATCCAGTAAGCATGAATTCCAGATTGTTCCATTTGAGTTCATGGATGTTCTTGGTGTGAATATTCCTCCAAGAGTTTATTGTATGATATATACCGGTCATGAGGCAGTCAGATCATTTAGTCAAAATAATAATAGGATTAGAGGACTGGCAAGCGTGTGTAATATATTAGATGCTCTATATTTCAACGGCAAGTACATGATGTTATTTTTGTTTGATGGTGTTTCAAGGTTTAAAGTCAGGGTCTTTGAAAATTCTCAGATTGAAACACCTGTTGGTCAATTTCTCCCTGGAATGGGTACTTTTCTATATTCACAATCAGAATTGAAGCTTTTAAGTTTAACATTAACGGGAAATATTTTATTTCTAAACTATTTTCATAGGTGAGGCTGGCAAGGGTAATAGGACATCATTTTATTTAGAAGTAAAAGAATGTCACATGCGTGCTTATGAGTATGGCGTGGTAGGTATCCTTCTTTGTCCAGTTTATTATCGTTTTTACACAGTTTGACTGGTATAGTATACCAAATCTTATATATTGTGACATTCTGAATATAATTTTTATTTTGAAAATGTAGGATATTTCAGCTGAATATAGGAATGTGTGTCAGTACTGGTTGATGGTGGATCATATATCAGCTTATGTCAGTTTTTGCTGTTGGACACTTCAATCGCCACAGACGTGATAAGAAGCGCACTACAACAAATACCGGCTGGTTTGACATTCTGGATGGATAATGGCATTGAAGAAGGTGATATATGCGTGTTTGAGTGGATAAAAAACTGTGCAAGGAACTTCAAAGTACGTATCATCAAGAATAATGAGTTGATTTGAACTGTTATCGCAAGTTATTGTAATTTTACTTTGATGCTAGAGGATTCTGTTTGGTTTAGTATGGTCTAATTCAAACATGGGCTGGATGTTTCTAAATTATTATAACTTCACGTGGATGCTTGTAACATTGGTTCTGTTATGACTGTGTTTCTTTTGATCTATAATCAGAAATGGGAAAATGTTGCATGATGATTTTTTTTTGTGAAGCATGATTTCTATTCTTGGAAGATGATCATGATGAACTAATCACAATGATTAAATACAGGAAAATAGAAAGAGCTCTGCTAGTCACTGTACTTTTGAATACCTAAATCATGTTTATACACTTAGAATTTTTTGTTTCAAATTTCCTTTCTTGGTCAAGAAGTAGTATATTAAAAAAAGGTGATAAAAATAGGAAAAGGGTGAGACTGGTTATTAAAATTAGCCTGGTTAATGAGGCAATTGTAGCCTTTAATTTGTTCAGTAATTTGACCATAGTTAAATATGAGGGATCTTATACTGTTACATGGGTTGGTTAGGCATGTTGACTTTTTATATGCCTGGTTAAAATCATTGTTTGTAACATATAGATATATTCATATTACCCTTTGAGCTAGATTTCAGTTTGTTCCTTCCTTATTTTCTCTTTGTATAATAACTTTGTGTTATGTCTTAACAACAAGAAGTATTATAGGGATGATATGTGTTGTGTCTTCACAGTAAGCACTGACACAGGTATGTTCATTCTTTTTCAAATCTTTTAATTTGTTATCTTATGAATTACTGTTAGGTCCCAATGTGTTTGTAGAATGGGGGTTGAATACAAACAGTACCGAATAATCGAATTAAATGCGGAATAAAAAATGTGAAACAAAATTCAAGTTAAATAAAAATATTATTAAACTTGAAAGGTGTTACAACAACTGTATCGATTACAAGGAATTAATCTCAAATTAATTATCACAAATTTAGAATAAATTCGACATGAACTTTTTCTATTTTTGCAATAATTAGAATCAAATGCTAAACGCGATTTGAGATTAAGTTCTAGGGATTTTGATCCGCTAGATTGTTACACAAGAACAAGAGAATGATTTCTAGTTGATTGGATTTAACTTTACAAACTAGAAATTTAATCTTGAAGTAAGCAGATGAAAAATGAAATATTTGTTGCGGCTGCTGTGTTCTTATTTTTTGACTTGTGTATTGGATGGATAATTGAACTGCTGCTTGTCTGCTTCTTTTTAATCAACAGAATAGAATTGAACTGGCAAGACAATCCTGAGCTCAGCAAGACAATCGGTAGGACAATGGATTGAACTAGCAAGACAATCTGAATGAACTAGCATGACAATCAGAATGAACTAGCATGACAATCAGAATGAACTAGCATGACAATCAGAATGAACTAGCATGACAATCAGAATGAACTAGCAAGACAATCCTCCTCCTAGTGTAACTTTCGGTGAGACTATTGAAAATGGCCTAGCATGACAATCGGTATGACAATCCTGATTGTCATGCTAGTTCATTTTCAATTGTCTTGCTGATTTAATGCAGATTTTTAATCCAATTTAAATTCTGAAAATTCCTAAAATTAATTCAGAATTAATTAATCAATTAATTCAATTAATAAATAAATTATTCTTCGCAGATATAATTTATTTTCTTAATTAAATTAGATGACTTAATTAATTAATAGAGAATTAATTCTAGTCTTCAACAACACCCATCCTTCTGCAGATCTTCTGAAAATCACTGAAAATTATGAATCAATTCCGCCACTTCAACGTTGACACTCGATGTACTGTCTGGTTCATGAGTGACTAACTTCCGTGACGTTTCTTCATGTCTTGACTTTGACGCTTTGATTTTCTTCAGATTAAATCCTTGTAATTATTGATACCCTGACGAGATCTCTGTCACTTGATTAAATCCACGATCTTGATTTATATCACTGAGGCATGATCAAATTCTTGAACTTCTTCCAGTGAATTAACTCCTCAAGTCTGTAGATGAACCTTGTTTCTGAATCCTTTGACAGATATTACTTTGCGAGATCTCTCTGACGGTCGATCCACTATTTACTTATTACATTCTTATTTGAGTTGAGTTGAATCCTCGAATATACAAATAGGCTATGACATATGACTTACAATCTCCCCCTATTTGTTTGTTAGACAATAACACACAAATACCTAGAGGATAACTCAACTAACAAATAAGAAAAAGATATAAACATACATGCAAAGTAAATAGTAGAAAAGTTCTGGACTAGATTTAACATTTTCCAGATTCCAAGTAGATGTTCCTCTAGACTGAACATATCTTCAAGTAGTTCCATCTTCATTTGTACAACCACATTTCCTGTTGAGAAGCCCATATCTCTCTTGCTTCTCCCCCTATGAGAATCAACTTATTAAAGAAGATCACCTTCGTTTACCACCTCTCCCGTACAATAGGATCCGCAGATAAAACCAATGGTACTCCCTTAACAGCTTCTTCCCTTATCAGAAAATCACATTGTGTTTACCACCTCTCCCGTACAATAGGATCCGCAGTTACAAACAACAATGGTGCGGAATAAAAAATGTGAAACAAAATTCAAGTTAAATAAAAATATTATTAAACTTGAAAGGTGTTACAACAACTGTATCGATTACAAGGAATTAATCTCAAATTAATTATCACAAATTTAGAATAAATTCGACATGAACTTTTTCTATTTTTGCAATAATTAGAATCAAATGCTAAACGCGATTTGAGATTAAGTTCTAGGGATTTTGATCCGCTAGATTGTTACACAAGAACAAGAGAATGATTTCTAGTTGATTGGATTTAACTTTACAAACTAGAAATTTAATCTTGAAGTAAGCAGATGAAAAATGAAATATTTGTTGCGGCTGCTGTGTTCTTGTTTTTTGACTTGTGTATTGGATGGATAATTGAACTGCTGCTTGTCTGCTTCTTTTTAATCAACAGAATAGAATTGAACTGGCAAGACAATCCTGAGCTCAGCAAGACAATCGGTAGGACAATGGATTGAACTAGCAAGACAATCTGAATGAACTAGCATGACAATCAGAATGAACTAGCATGACAATCAGAATGAACTAGCATGACAATCAGAATGAACTAGCATGACAATCAGAATGAACTAGCAAGACAATCCTCCTCCTAGTGTAACTTTCGGTGAGACTATTGAAAATGGCCTAGCATGACAATCGGTATGACAATCCTGATTGTCATGCTAGTTCATTTTCAATTGTCTTGCTGATTTAATGCAGATTTTTAATCCAATTTAAATTCTGAAAATTCCTAAAATTAATTCAGAATTAATTAATCAATTAATTCAATTAATAAATAAATTATTCTTCGCAGATATAATTTATTTTCTTAATTAAATTAGATGACTTAATTAATTAATAGAGAATTAATTCTAGTCTTCAACAGCACCCATCCTTCTGCAGATCTTCTGAAAATCACTGAAAATTATGAATCAATTCCGCCACTTCAATGTTGACACTCGATGTACTGTCTGGTTCATGAGTGACTAACTTCCGTGACGTTTCTTCATGTCTTGACTTTGACGCTTTGATTTTCTTCAGATTAAATCCTTGTAATTAATGATACCCTGACGAGATCTCTGTCACTTGATTAAATCCACGATCTTGATTTATATCACTGAGGCATGATCAAATTCTTGAACTTCTTCCAGTGAATTAACTCCTCAAGTCTGTAGATGAACCTTGTTTCTGAATCCTTTGATAGATATTACTTTGCGAGATCTCTCTGACGGGCGATCCACTATTTACTTATTACATTCTTATTTGAGTTGAGTTGAATCCTCGAATATACAAATAGGCTATGACATATGACTTACAATTACCTCCTTGTTATATGTAACTGGTATAAGGAAAATTGAGCCGATCATCCTTGAAGTGGTCATCCCATATTTAAATTTGAATGATATAAGCCTAAATGATGTTATTAGGTTTTAAGTGTCGATAAATAGACATGGATCTGAAGTAAAGTTTTGTGAAACGCCTAAGCACCTCAGAATGTCAGTCGAATGAGCTGGTAAGTTTGTATCACAAGAATAATCAAATTGTTATTTTTGAGGTATCAAATTGTTGTTTTTTAGGTACTATTCATAAATGATGAAATTTAATTGGTCAGATTGTCCCCCGTAAATTTTGTGTCAAATATGTGGCTCATATACCACTAACTGTCAAATTACTGATGTGAAATGGATATGTCACTTGGCTGGATTTTGATAAAGTGAAAGAACAGTTTGTTGGTATCCGCATTCTACTGGATAAATTTAATCTGACCAGAGGAGAGATATTAGTATTTGATTATGTAGGTGATTTTGATTTCAAAGTTTGTATATGTGACATGTACAGTTCTGAAATCCAGTATCATAACCGCGCCCATTTTATGAAAAGTTGGGAGCCATCAAATGGTACTTTATAAATTTATCATTATTGGTCAGTATAACGTGAACTATTCTTATAACTGTGAACTAACACCATTAACTAAATTTACTGGCACCAAGTTTCATCCATGATGAAGGGTGGAGCTTTGTTCGGCACCTTGGATGGGGACACAAAGTGCATGATCATGTTCTAAGTAATATCCATCACGTATTGTTTATTTTCTTAAACGTAATTGGAAAAAATTTGTATTATGCATAGCAAATAACGGGAAAAATATTGCAGGATGTGCCTTTTGAATTCTGTGATCATGTAGGCCTGTAAATACCTTCAATCATAGACTTTGTTGTGCCTGTGCAGGTTCATTTTCTGAAAAGGATCTGGTAATAAGAGGGCTGAAAAATATATGCAATATGTTAATGAGGATAACCTAAGTTCATTCGCCTTGTTAATGCTCACATACGATAGTATATCCACGTTTATTGTTAGATTGCTCGACACTTCCCTCCTTGAAATTCCAATCTTTCCAACTATCTCCACAAATGATATTCCAAATTTTGTAACTGATAAATACGGGGAGGAAAAATTAATTTATCTGAGAATTTTTTTTTACTTTCTAAATCATTTGCAGCCTACACCGCTTTCAAGATTGCTATCCAGGCCTCCCACATGAGTGATTATGCACGTGGCGTAGTAAGCTCAATTATCCATTTATGTTATTAAAAATTTATTTCTTTTCTGGGTTCTACAGATTTTGGATCCTCAACAATTTTCTGATTGAGTTTTTTTAGAGGATATTCCTGTTCAATATAGAAGCATTTGTCAATCGTAGAAAAAGATTGATTACATAACTATGTATGTGGACATGCGATGCTGAAAAATTGAGATTCGTCATCGTTACAACCTGAAATGCACAACAATCCACAATGGTTGGATACAATTTTGGAGAGAATTATAATTTGAAGCCGGTGATATTTGTGACTTTCAGTGGATGACCGAATCAATACGCAACTTCAAACTCTGTGTTGTCAAGAAGAATCATCTCATGGCATAAATCGATTATTACTTATTTTGTCTGGGTAAACTAATATTTTGATCGGTAATGTAACTCATATAATGGTGTTTCCATTATGTGCGGTTAAAAGCATCTATTTTGAAAGCCTTACCTTAGTCACCACTTTTGAAATAATTGTATCTATGTAGCCAAACTTACAGAAAATATTGTGAAATAGTTTAATCTTATATGCCTATTCTATCAAGCTTGACCTCATATGCTGTTTAATTTTTGTGAACTCTATTTCTGTATTTGTTCTCTTTAATAGAAATTGATTCATGAATATGAAAACTCGGGAATTAAGCTACAACAATCAAAAATATATAATATAAGCGAGGATATATTGTCAAGCAGAGATAGATAAACTGTAGAACTAAATACAATAACAAATACTAATTAATGAGAAATAGTGAATTAATCAAGAACAAGCTTGCAGGATATCAGACAACAGGCCAAAATGTAAGCTCTCAGTAAAATATTCCATATATCCAGTATATGCACACAGTGAGTCAAAATGATCAAGCAAGTATAACAGAAGCAGATGGCCAAAAATATCTATGAGACGTACCTGTCTCTAAAAGAATGAACCCTTGCATGATTATGAGTGACATAAAACTGCGTGAATGCACAATCTGAGAGGGTAACTCGACCACACCTCGGGTCGATTATCATTCTACAGCCTGTTACAATGATAATAGTTGGTTGGAAAAAGTAGTCAGCAGCATTGTCTAGGGTATTATTACATGCCAAAGTCTTACTGGAGCGCTGTGATTTGAAAAAAAAATAACAAATAAAGGGCGAGAGGATTAGTATAAGTAAAAATAAAAGTTGACACATGATGGTGTATCGAACCAACTTATTAAAGTTGATAGAAAATAAAGCTAAAAAATACATTATGTTAGAACTCGCTAGTTGAAGAATATTATGCTCTTCATTACGACGGTCAACGATTGAGCGCAAATTCCTTCGCTCATAAACTATCCCTACAACATCTATACAAAAAATTGAAGTAAGGACTAAAGTAACACAGAAATTTATGAAAACATGTAAGATATTATTAAAAGATCTTTCTAAAATGTTAACAATACAATGACTATCCTGGAATTTAGCTTAATTAACAGAGAACAAATCATAAAAGTGGAAAACTTGTTCAATCTGAAGATTGTCATTCTCCTGAACCCTCGTTATCACTGTCCTCCTGGTGAATACTATGCGAGCATCACCTTCCACATACTTGTACCTGGATACGTAGTTAACCACTTTGAAATTTTAAATATCATAAGTCTCACCAACGACCAAAAGGCCATCCACATTATCAGCTATAGCACAAGGCACTGTCACTTCCATATGATTTCCCTGCATTGTTAAATAAGATCATTTTTGATTAATTAAATACCAATACTACAAAAAATGTGACTCTTAAATAGGACAAATGAACTTAAATTCCGATCAACAACAATTAAATTGAGGCAACCATGATATAAGTCTGGTCTTATCATTCCTCTCCATTTTCTCCCCACCTATACCCTGACTTTCCAATCCAGCCTATGATCAACGATAAGCTGATCAAGGGAGTTAGATAGATTGTTTTCCATTTTATGTATCTTTTTTTGTTAAAATATATATGGATATTTAGATAGCAAGGTCAATAGTATTAAATGGTTGATTGCTAGAGAATATATGTTGTTTGAGCAGTCAAAAAAGCATTGGAGAAAAGGGAATATATTCTCCTTGTGTTAGGTTGAATGTGAATAGTGATGCTTTTTTGGGATGGGAAAGCTCAGGATGCACATATAAATGATACAACAAGAGTGTGAGGCTTAGCAGTTTAATTTTTACAGCCTGTTGTGCTTCTAGAATGTTTACATGTTTTCCATAATTAAGATCATTCGGGCATGATCATGTTCCGTCCATATCATTTTATCAAGACAAAACAATCTAGGGCTGTGAGAAGATTTATTTTCAATTTAAATATAATAATTGACATGAAGACATAAAATAAATTATTAAATTTATACGTGTTCATCATAGCTTATATATGCATGAAAATGAAATTTGATCTTGTTCTTTACCTATAATAAATAGACGATAGCCCATAAATATTTTAAAAACACCACCATCTTAAAAAACAATAAATGTAATTGGAAACCAAGAGAAATGATTATGCGCTTTGTTAGTAATTTACATGAGCTTCATAGAGTATTTTCTACATAGCTTGACAAATCATAATTGTCCATGATATAGAGGAAGAAACTAATATCGCAGTAACAGCGAGCCATAACCGTAATAGTCCAAGATACAAAAGAAGAAACTAAAATGGAAGTAACTGCGAGACATAACAAAATGCACACAGTACATTACAAAAATAGGACCACTGATTGAAAATGTAGTCCGTATATACAGCTAATAATATTTCCATGCTGTAGCTAAAAGTCAGGTCCTGTACAAAAATGTAAAAGATCACAATACGTCCAATAAGTATCGTCCATCCACTAAATTAATGTAGGAGGATAGTGCAAAGTTTTGCATCGTCTAACCTGGTTATTAAGACTGTCTATAATTAACAATCAAGATGGGAGATCTGGTCAAGATGATAGGATGATCCAGATGGCTAGTAAGCAGCAAACAGTCAATATCTTTACAAAACTGTTATAACATTAGTATAGAAAGTTAAGTGTCACCTCTGCAACTGAATTCATGCACAATTTTTGCACCACTTTCTTCCACTCCATGAATGAGCTGAAACCCTGGTATAATGCCAATTGTAACGTAGTTGAAGTCCCTTTTTTCAATTTTTTTTGCACTTATAAGGAGCTTGATTGTGTAATCCTTTCCTTGGATAGATTTCACCTCTTTGGGAAAGGAGTTGTCCTGATTCAGAGTTAATGCTCAATAAGCTGACTCTGGAAAGTGAACAATAGAAGCTGCCGAAATTCTTACCTCTATTTTAACATCCTCCGCATTTTTATCTGTAATCAAACGAAGTTCTCGATCTTTCAAAAGTACCTCAAGACCTTCACTACTATCTTTAATCATAGTTGAAATACGGAACCTGCATCCCCAGAACAATCGATTAAGTGTGAATAATAAATTTTGAATAAAATTATCATGTAAATTGTTAATAAAATTAACATGTTGTATTAAGAGGAGGGATAGTCCATATACCTCTTCAAAACTTTAGGTACTTCTCTGTCACAGTGGGTACAAAAGTCAACACCATTTTTTAGTTCTGTGCCTAAGTAGCATGAAGTGCATATGTTTATTTTCCAATTCTTTGTCGGCTCTACCAATTTTACAGTCCCTTGCAACAAAACCTTCCGCTACAGCAAATATACATGTAAATTGATGTCAAATAAATCTAAACTCAGATTATAACAAAAAGAAAGGTTTTACAACATACCTACACGAAATCGTGTGACAGAAGCCTGATCTCAGCTATCGTGTACAACTGCAAAAAAAATTTTGGGCAAACCTTAGGCCTGTAAAATTAGGTTCCTCCATCCTTTGAAATAAATGATCAGTGGCATAGACCAGACTGTTATAACACCATGATGCTCAGAATTCAGGTAAAATTGATTTAACGAGTAGTTGCAAAGATCCAACTCATCTTATTCATAATTTTGTCAGTGTCAACCCCGCAGTATATTAATCAATAAAGTTATTATATTAAATGAAACACTAACCCTGCCACATTGTAATTTTTCCACCAGCAATGATGATTATGATTGGTTGTTCCAAGTCCTGGAAAACAAAAATCTCAAACTGTTACGCAAATGTGTTCCAAAATGTAACATTAATATTCTTGCTGAAACACAGATAAATCTTATGAATCAAGGGTATTATTAGAGTTCAAGGTTCATACTACATTAATACCGTAACCAACCTTCCATCCATTATCTTGAACTTAATGTAGACTTGTCTGTCTGGAGGATGATTACATTTCGGTACCTTATGAGGTATTCTAATAACATCTGAAAAAAGAGAAAGGACTTAATTATCCATAGAAGCTAGGGCATAAATATTTCATTTTGTCTGAGAATCAAACCTGCAAGGTAAAGCTTTTGCTTAGCTATTTCCTTGAGGTCGCCATACTGAAACAGATCAAAGCAATTTTGAGCAATAAAGATTTCACTTTCCTCCAACTCCTTTACCCTTGTATCCTGAGTAAAGATGATTTTTCTATCCATCTGTACTGGTCTATACTTGTCACTCTCCCTGTATTCCCTGACCTGGAAATTCTTAAGCAAATATATTTTCCCCAATTGCATGAGGCGGGACATTTATTCTATGAGATTCTGAGGCAAATAGGCATGCATCCTATAATTCTGACATTGTTTAAAAAAATCATGAATATAATTTGATAAATTTATCACCAAGAAATGTAACAAATACTCACCTTGTTATCCAAGAGAATGATGTTGTAACCCATGAAAGTTATGCCTATTGCAGTGATGCCTTGATACTCTCTAATAATTCTAACCTTAACCTTCCAATCTGCCCTACCTTTCTAGAACATTCCTCAGAGTTTCACAGCTTGCTGTTGACATTAAAGGTATTATGAAGAATCTGATAAAGCTAGCTCAGATATTGTCTTACTGTAAATAAGGTCAGTTGTTTGGGCAATTATAACACAGTCTTGGTTGGTGGTAACTGCATCCATGACATTAATTATGGATGAGAAATTTTTGTCATCATCTTTTTAAAAGCAGAAATCAACATTTTTTCTACTGTGTTTTAAAAAAGCATATATTTAGATTAATAAGTCATTATGTTTAAGCAGAACAACAACAAAAATAAAATTCGATAATTTTTAGCTGGTTTGATCGTCTAAAGCAAATTTCTTTGTCAATATCTCCACATATGTAAATAAAATGTTTTGCTTGCAAGAACTATCATTGTATTACCGATGATACGGTTGTTAATATTTTTATAGGCTAAAACGGTACACAACTTAACCATTTGGTAAAAAGGAAACAAAAAGTACTAATACAGCAAAAAATATATCAGAATGAGTAGACAATGCCCAAAAGTTTTACAGAATCTCTCAGATGACTAAATGTTGCGCAAAATCATTATAATAACATCAAGCAGCGTGGCACTAGTCATGTACATGGACACTGATGAGCTTGTCACAGACCCTGCAAAAAAGATTAAAAAATATTATGAGATTTACATATATGTATTCTAGTTGACATTTATTGTGGGCTCGTCAATGTTGTAAAAGGTGGTAACATACCTTTTCCATCTTGATATTCCGGAATTTTGGTTGTCTCACTTCATTCTGGGTCTTTTTCGAAAGCCTCATCCTTGGTCCTCTGCCTAATACGATTTGTTTATTTTTCCGTCACCGGAGAATTAGTGAGAGACAATAGTCCGCTGTCATTATTGTCTTGTAAAAATTCAGAACATTTTAATATGTTTGATATCCAACACAAATCAGGTTATTAATATTAAAAATGCCTACATTAGTATTCACAGGTGTCTGAACCGGAACCTGAACCTCCATAGTGGGGGAATGAGTATTCGACTTTTCAACAGGTTTTGAAATGTTTATTGCATGATACACCTTTGATCCATGCTTTAAATTTCCTCATTAAGTTGAATCGTAAATTTTGTATTCCTTTTTCTCAAAGGCTCTGAGTAGGCGGGATCTGCAGCACACCCGGAACATGTTGAAAACACATAAAAATCGTGTTAAATTACTACAACAATTATATATGAAAGGAAATGAGGGATTAAGGCAGCAATAGAAACCAAACTTATTGTTAAAATCAATTACAAAAATAAGATAAAACTAAAATAATATAGCAGCACATAGTAAAGTTATCTGTTATGGCTCAGTCCATGTACAACAGCAGAAAAATTGAAGAATAAGATTAACCTGTGCGATATCTGCATCAACATTCATATAAAGTCTTGCCTGCCAGATGGCTGATCTCGTGATTAGGCCATACAATTGGTCTTGTTCCGCTCTCATCAAAACACAAGCTGTATAGCCGGAACCTGAATAAAAATTAGTAGAAGCTGTATGATGCCCAAACATATAATTTAATTCAGTAAATAAACCTAACAAACCTTATATCTGGATATTCAAATATTCTCCCACGACACTGATACAGGCCTGCAACCTCGTGCAAGTCTTTTTCACAACTTATACAAAAAGGGGAACACCAATTTTTTTTCTCATCAAATTTTTTGACCAATACCTGGTAACTAACCATTTTCTGCAACACACAGCACCCAAACTATAAACCAAGCAAAAAAGGTCACCGTCATTCATAATCTTGAACAAAGCCTCACCTGGATACAGTGGTCATCTAATTTCTGAAGGTCACTAACTTTCATAGTGGGGATATAAGCTGCAACATCATCATCATCATCATCATAATCTATATCCATGACATAGAAATATGGATCCTTATATCTGTTGAAACAACACAGTCCTTAATAGTAAATTCATGTCAAATGGTAATCTATCCATCCAGGCAATTGACATATAAATAAATGAAAGTAACAACATTTACCTATTTTTCCCTATCGACAGCAGGATGATTAAGGTTCAGGTAAAATCGCGTTGCTGAGAAATTGGTCATGTACAAAACATCTGCATTCTTTTCCAGATTATATAATCCATCTTGCTTTGTATTTAAAAGAGAACAATTTATTTTTACCTTTCCACTCGCTGAAATTTGCACAAGCGATAACAATAAAAACCAGCTTCTGCGTTGTCTGGTCATAGTCTTTTTGAAATTTATCACCGAATTCATTAAAGAAAGTTATATTGACAATACACTTGCGATCACATAATTATATAATATAGCGTTAATGTGTCAACTTTGGCTGAGTATCAGCACAACAGCGGGCACATAATTCAATTGTTATGGTATTACCTTCCATCTGAAATTGTTAACGCTACATATGATTTCTCACTTGTGTTTTTCACATAAACCGATCTTGGATGCACGTCCTGTATTACACCAACGACATCTGCAAGGAATAAACATATAAATTCAGAAAATGTCACCAATAAGAATATCACTGGCCGGATTGAACAAAGATCAAAGAAAGGACCCGTCAAGTATATGTTGTCCTTTTTCATTCCATCCAATTGTGCCAAGCTGAAAAAATCAAATTTATGACTTGGAATTTTCACGTCGATGGCCAGATCCTTCTCCCGCCTAGTGTTAAATGTAAAAAATATCTGCTTGCTATTCCTAACGGCCCTGCTGGTCTCATCTCCATTGTAGAACTTAACTTTAATATTTTCTAGACTGTTTCAGTTATGCTGATATGAAGGCATGAATTCTACAGCCCTACATTTCATTAAATCCATCAGCTTAATAAAAAAAACTCCACAAACTTCCGTCAAATGCAAAACCGCACATCAGATAAGATTATGCCAACAAAATTTAAAGAAAAAGTAGGCTAGAACTATATGTGCAGGTAAAATCATTAAATCCGTAAATTATGTAAATAACAAACTGCACAAATTCGTGCCAAATCCAAAGCACTACATCATACAAGACGATGCTAATAAAATTTAAAAATAACACCGAATAAATTAAGGCCAACATAGTTTAAAAAAAAAGTAGCCTAGAACTATAATATATGTCAAATCCAAAGCGCTACAACAGATGAGGCGATGCCAACGAAATTTAAAAATAAACTAAATTTTCCATATTTCAAAAACATAGAACTTGGAAAACAATATGTTGTAAGTAGTATCTTATATTTAAAATAACTTATATAGTCATCAATAAAGATAATATTAAATCCCCTGAACTCTCCTATCTGTCTCGTGATACCTTTCCAAACAGCTTGCGCCCTTACTCTTAGTCTCCATTCATCGGTCGAGTCATCCAGGGCCTGGACTGTATCATACTTGTAGAAGGCCAATGAAATGTAATTTTCTAATGCCTATAAAACATAAATAAGAGAGTATAGAAAACTTTTAATGAGGGTTTCTCCTAGAATCAAACCACAGAACAGCAATAAATCTCATGAGAAATAGATCTCTAAAGAAGGCAAAAGAAAAAGATACAGTACCTTTACCCCACACCTCCTAACAGGTAGCTCCAAAACCTAAATCAAGCAAACAATCCTGCAACAAAGATTTAAAAGGAAAGAAAGAGTTTGAGTTCTCCTGCCACCAGACTGCGACACCAAATAAGTGATGCTTTATATTCTATGGCAAAGCAAGATCTTTCTAATTCCTAATCATAATACAATAGGTAGGGAATATCTTCTTTTTAGGTAACCTTGGCCATGTACTCAATTATTGTTGCTCTTGCAGTTAAAAAAGATATTTTTAACTTAAAAAAGGTTTAAAATTGGATTTCCTCATGTTTGTTGTTCACTCCACTTCCTACATCAAACGCCAACCCCCAAACAGTTAAAATATTTTTCTGGCAGTTTATAAATTAGGTAATATAAAATTCAATACACTACCCTACCTCATCATCCTACCCAGTGAAAGTAAATACAGAATAAAAACTAGCGATCAATTGTAACATCCAAAAATAGATTGCATGATGAAAAAGGGATAGTATTAAAAGGAGGTTATTGTTAACCATCAAAACCATTACAAAGGTAGAATACAACCCTCTTTTCCTACTCTAGTACATGGTACATATAAAATGTGCAAAGCAGGAAACACAAATTAAATAACCGGTAAATTATAGAAGACTTCTTTATATACAACATTTTGAGTAATATTTCTGTTGTTCCCATCTTTATCTGAATAAAAACTTTCAGGCCTTGGGGGGATGTCAGTCGACTGACAACTACGTAAAATTTTCCATGAGTAAACACCCCTTTTGGCAAAAAGAGAGCCACATTTTCAAGAGACTGTCCCTGAGCCTTGTTGATGGTCATAGCATAGCAAATCTGCATGGGTATCTGTTTTCTACAAAATTTGAACGGTAGTGGAGTCTCAGTCGGGCATAATTCCATTCTTGGTATGAAATGTTCAGTACCCTTAAACTGACCAACAATTACCTCACATTCAACACACTGATCCAGGAACCTGGTGACCTTCATCCTTGTGCCGTTACACAAGTCCAACATTTGATTTAAATTACGCATCAATATAACAACAACATCCACTTTGACTCTTAACTCATGAAGGGGAAAACCAGGGATAGTGATAGTGTTCAAATATTCAGGAGGGAAGGATGTAAGTTGATCACACACCGAACCAGGGAAATCATCGGATGTGTCAACACTAAAATACGATGACATCTCACCTGGAAGCTTCTCCACAATAAAACTATTAATACATCCAACCGTTTGATTAGTCGGAGTTAATATTGCGCGCCCACTCAAGTAGTCTGGATCCTGATAATGCTGTATAAAATCTGGGAATGTACTTTCCATCATACCTTCAATAGTAATTTCTAAAGTTAAGTTGCAAAATCTTTTTGGGACACAAATATCATCTCCACCTTTAGCATCAGCCCCTCCATTTGGTTTCCCTATATTTCCATCACTTATATCCAAACCCACGCCGCAAAATCTCTTAAATTATGTACCTCCCCTAAACTGTTTCCTTTGGCGAGCCTCATGTTATGCCTCAGCTTGAACACCCTTGTAATCTTCCAAATCTTATATCGTGTTACATGAAGACACAATTTTACCCCGCGATGCTCATGTAATAACAGGCAGAATCTGGCAAAAATTACCAACAAGGACAACTGTAATCCCCCCAAAAGGAATATGAAAGCATCCTGGATCCACCACCTTCATGATATCCCAGATCGATCGATCAACATATTTGAAGGAATAACGGTGCTGCATTGGAGCCTCATCCCATATAATCACTTTTGTCTGTTTAATCAACTCTGCTATATCCGACGTATGAAATATTGAACACATAAAATGCTCATCAAGAACAATAAGAATTTTAAATCTCGAATGCTTTGTCCAACCCCTAGGCATCAAAGTTGCCGCTATCCAGGATGATGCTACCGGAAGAACAATATCACAGTGAGACCTTAGTTTGGCAATAATTGTTCTCCACGGGAAAGTTTTACCACAACAACCGCTACCATACATAAAAAACATCCCCCTCCCTCTTGTTGACTGACTGCATGACAGCGTTGTAGACATCCAGCTACTCAATATTACAACGCGTGTACAAGTCCAAAAATTCTTTCTCCATTTCGGCAATATTATAGCTTGTTTCTTCAATGATCATATTGTTAAGACCATAATCCAAATAACTGTGTGGAGGCTGTGGCATTTGATTTTAATCCTCAAGGGACTTACCAATACTCTTCAAAATATTGTGGATCTCGGCAAGTAAAGAGAAAAATATTTAAGACCCAAGAAAAAGTTATCCACAGTTGTACCTAATACTTCACGACATAGAATAAAAAAGTGGACATACATACCAGCAAGTGCATAAAATTATTGCTAATTCTCATTGAGGATTAGACGTGGATTACCGGTTATCTCTCGCTGCTTCTTCATAAGGTTATCAATCATGATGATCCAGTGATTATTACACAAACCATTCACATCACTCACCTTGCAGTTAACCAAAATATGAACAAATAACTGTCGAATTTGATGGGAGAATCCGGATTCTGAACACTGGCTGAGAACCTGATGCCATTCGTTGTCATCGTCGAGAAGGCCAAAATCCCTAAACGCCTCTTGAAAATTAGAACAAAATTTCCATCTTACAGTCCTGAATGACTCAAATGAGGTCGCACCTCGGACCTTTGTCAACAGAAGACGCAAATACCATATTTTTCCTGAAGTATGATGTGTATAAACTAATCTCCCAATCTTCTTTCCTCTCTTTCTCAGAATCCACGTTCTATTGACATCATTCCAGATATATTTCATCATAGAGATACTGCACAGCATTACTATAAGTTGCATACAGTATAAAATAAGCTTCTAGTTGACTGTGTTTTTGCCTTTCCCTGGTTGCAACCTTTGACAACGGTTCATTGACACAAAAGGTGCACGAATTTCTTCCCTCTAATTGAAATGACAACCGCCCAACTACAAGGGACCTGTAGTGAATATTAAATCCAAATACCATGTATGCAGCCTCATGCCCAAATATGTATCTGCCATCAAAGTATGACTATATCTCATCCTCAAATTCATCCATACCCTGTCCACTGGCCAACTTTCTTTTATGTCCTCTAATTCCATTGTCTCCCTATCATGCCCTTTAAGGCAATACTTGAAAATTTATTTAAGACTAAGTGCATGAGCACAGATTCAACATTAAAATGACACAAATATTTGACCAAAAGATCACGGTTGTAAGGAACAACCCATTGGTTATCCAAAATAACTCTCCCTCTCTTCATTATTAATTTTGTCTCCCTTCGCCTATAAATGGGGAACCCTGACTGGTCAAACTTTGTCAACTCACGGTACCTATAAAATAAATTATTGCATGGTCAAGCAAGGAATTGTAACCAACCGTAGCATAGTAAAATACAGCGAAAACTCACGCTGACCTTTTTGGAAAATATCTCATGCACCTATACTATTTCATACACGAAGTTTTTGGCCAATCTTTCCCACATGGACCGTGCATCATGAATTCTGTCACCGCGGCATAGCCAACTGGATCCACACCTGGATCAGGAATCTCCATCAAAATACATTTATCAATATTTGCCTACAGATCATGTTTCGAGCCAGAATCGAGCCATATCAACATGTGCACATGTGGCAATCCTCTTTTCTGAAACTCCACCACATACATCACTGCAAGAAAACAAAATATCAGTGTCAGACCAACAGAAATAACATCATAAATTGGTGCCAAAAGCTGATCCAAAACTTTACCTCCGAGACATGTCCCAAAGTAATTATTTTTTTTTAATGTCATCAATCAGTTGGTCAAGTTTCAACCTGAAAACACCCGCCATTACAGCAGGCGAGTTCTGCGAAGAACATTGGGGAAACAACTTCATCATCTGAACAACCTCATCCCACTATAGATTTATAGTCATTATAAGAAAAATATCGGGATGACCTATATAACGACAAATAGCAAGGGCATACTGGAAGTTCTGCTGCCTATATCTCCGTGATCCCACAAATCTGGCAGGAAGAATAAATCCTTTACCCATATTGGATGACTCAGACTTACTGTGTGTAATTGATTGTTGTATATTATTGTATAATTCAGTCCGCAAAGTAGTCTGATTAGTATGAAACCACCACAGATGTGCTTGTTCAATTGTGGACTAAAGCATCAACAACGTATTGCTTGTAAAGACGGACACCAAGATGTGGGGTTATAGATACAACACAAAACATCAGCAATCAGCAGACAAACAACATTAATATTTCCCAACACTAAATAGCAAACTCATCCGAAAAATTAAAGTATGAAACCACCTTGATTTGTGCGCACTTGGAGCCTATATGAATAATATTCTTCATTGTGATCATCTGCCATTTTTCCCTGATACACTGTCCATTTTTCCAAATGGTATTTTTTTATGAAAACCGTCACAACCATGAGGAAATAGAAGGGGATATTGCAAATCCATGAGCTTCGAATGAATATCGGATATCCTCTTGAAGCCTCTGACATGAAAGTCAATTATAATATCACGGGATCCATCAGTTTCATCCATGTCACCAACCATAATCCCAGCCACCTCATCAGAAGGCCCAACATGATTTTCTCTCCCACTCTCAGACCTGAAAATCTTGAGCCTCATTTCCAAATCCACCGCGCAATGTTCCCCATAACGGTCTCGCGCTAAACAGAATTCCTTCACCAACTCATTAGTATCATCCAACATATCCAATAAATACTGAACAATTTCAGCATCAACCTTGTCACCACCAGCAGCAACATTCACCCTCCACAACCTATTCTCAATTTCGTTCTCTATGTCATAAATATACAGCTGATAGAATCTGGGATCCTCCCCAACCTGTCCATTCAGGAGATAAATGTAAGGTGCACCTCCATTGTTTATAGAATGATCAACTCTGCCCCGGTTGATGTGAAGGCAAAAAGGCTATTATACAACCGCATCACATCCCTGAATCTCCTAGATTTTTTTGTCATTATGCAATTGCCAAAGGAATGCAGGAGTTGGCTTCTCCTTCGGGAGTTTGATCTGACCCTTGGTACAACAAAATGAGAAAATTGGCTGACCACGTCTAACAAATTTATTGACCCGCTCCTCTTTCCACATCCAAGCCTCACAATGCTCACACTGAACATCAGGAGATCCAAGGCTTGCATATTCCTCAACAACTGCAAAATATTATAAGAAATTCATAACACAGACACCCTACAAAATTAAACCAGATAATTACCCCCACAAACAGATATTGCAGCAGAAATATGCTATAGCAACTTCACAATACCACTATGAGCTGCAGATGACCTCTCCAAATCTCCATCAGTAAATTCTTCACCGGATTCTAAAAACCAACAAAAAATTATCACAAAGACAAAACAAACGGATGAGAACTAATCCCCTGTGAAAATAATAGTACATAAATTAACCTACCACCACCGGAGTCATCACCACGATGAACCACAGATGACTCCTATAATTTCCATAATTAAACTCTTCACCGGATTCTGTAAGCCAACCAAAAAATGTAATAAATCATAAAGATAACAACATGAGCACCAATTTTTCATGAAAATCATTATATTAAATTTGACCTACCGCCACCCAAGTCACCATCACTCTGATCAGTCTCAAAATCAGCAACATAGGAAAACTTTACACAACAATAAACAATAGTTTAAGAATTCCGACCTCGCAAAAAAAGACCATAACCCAACAGACAAAAAAGGAAATAATTCACATATGTCGTGAATCACAGCTGCCACACTATCGCGCTCTGACCGACCCGGCACCCATACGACCTGTCCAAATCCATATCACAGGATGACACAAATATTTTGGTCAGTATATAATCGACCAACCAACCCAAAAAGTTACCAGAAGCAAGGAACATACCAATTGGAGACATTTTACGCCTTTCACTAGGTATATCGTTCTCATGAGCTGCGGAATAATCTTGGAGCGGTTTCTTCCCCTTATTAATAGTCTCACGGATCCGGTCTTCACATGAGCTATCCAATTTAATATCAAAGCCTGGCCAAAATATATTGGTCAGCAAATGATCAACCAACCAACCAAAAAAAAATTCCAAAAGCAAGGCACCGACCAATTGGAGATATGCTACGTATTTTACTGGGAACATAGTTCCCTTGAGCTGCACAATAATCTTTGAGTGGTTTCTTCCCCTTATCAAGGGTTTTTTTCCCTAACCATGCTTGCCTGTGTCAGCACACGACCTGTCCAAGTTCATATCACAGCCTGAAAAAAATATACTGGTCAGTAACTCATCAACCAAGCAACCCAAAAAAACCCCAGAGGCAAGAAACATACCAACGCGAGACATGCAGCACCTTTTAACGGGAACATTGTTCCCATCAGCCGCGTGATAAACCTCAGAGTGGTTGTTTGGAAGGAAGGTTGGCATGAAAACCCGAAAATTGCGGGGCTTCCTCCCCCTATCAACGCATAGTTCTTTCGAAGGAAGCTTGACCCAGAAACCTGAAAAATTTAATCATAAATTTAAATAACAGAGAGAAAGGTCAACAAAAACCCGAAGAATTTAATTATAAATTTAAACAGCGGAGAGCAAGCTCGCCAACCAAGCAAACAAAAACAGTACCAAAAGTAACATGCATACCATGAGCTGCAGAATAATCTTGGATCGGTTTTTTTCCCTTACCAACAGTCTCACGGACCCGGTCTCCACACGAGATGTCCAAGTTAATATCACAACCTAACAAAACTATATTAGTCAGCAAATGATCAACCAACCAACCCAAAAAAATGCCAAAAGCAAGGTACACACCAGCTGGAGACATGCTACGCATTTTAGCGGGAACATTGTTTCCTTGAGCTGTACAATAATCTTGGAGAGTTTTCTTCCCATTATCAATAGTCTCTTTTCCCTGACCATGTTTGCCTGTGTCAGCACACGACCTGTCCAATTTATATCACATCCTGGAAAAAATATACTGTTTAGTAACTCATCAACCAAGCAACCCAGAAAAACCCCAGAGGCAAGATACATACCAACGCGAGACATGCAGCACCTTTTAACGGGAACATTATTCCCATCAGTCGTGTGATAACCTCAGAATGGTTGTTTGGAAGGAAGATTGGAATGAAAACCCGAAAATTATCAGGGGTTACTGTGACGCCCTCAATCTCGGGGTTATGAAATGAGGACTCACACACCTTTAAACTATGAATTAAATATGCATAAACCCCGATTAGCTACTAACAGGATCAAACAGGATAAAGTATGAGATAAGATTATAACTACCAACCATATTATATAATTTACAACCCAAAATACAACCAAATTCATATAGTCGATCTCGACTTGGAACCGACAGATAACCCATTGTATCTTATCAACCTTTCGGCTAAGTGCTTGCTCACTCAAAACATGTACTACCTACTCTGGTAACCGGAAGCCCTCAACACGGTAGGGACCACCAGGTACGCTCTTACGAGCTGTGCGCCTAAGCCTGGCCATCTTCTTTCTTAACTGCCATGGTTAGATTAAAACAAAATATATGAGTATAAAACTCAGCAAGTAACTATAAAACAGTTCTACGATACAAAATCCACAATATACCATTTCTGAACTCAGGGCATTCTACTTTATCATTTCTAGGTGGCAGATTTCTATCTTTTGGGCTATGAAAGGGTTATGAAGAAAAGCTTTGGGCTTCCAAGGAACAAGGCTCAAGATAGGGTGAAAGCCGACATTCATCACAAATCGTTAACAGGATCACAAGTGATCTTTCAAATGGAAAGCGAGAATCTTTTCATCATTAGGAATCAATTATACGATTGATAACAGAATCAAAATCAGGGTTCACAGGTTGTAAGCTAATCAATATCACAATCAACTCTTTTCAAAACATTATATACCATTTCATTTTCAAAGAATTATTCACTGAATAAAATTTCAATAATTATGGAACCCTTGATTGGACTACTTTAACTTTTAATTCATATTAATACGGGTGATCAGCCCGTACTGACCTCCATTCGGTCTTTAAGGTACCAATGGCATAATTTCAGCCTTAAACTGGACTAGCCCCGCTAGCCTCTTTATATGACTGGACTAGTCCCACTAGTCTCTTACGACTCAATCCAATCCATCAGGAATTCGTTTAGAAAACCTTGTGTTGGAAAAAGAAAGGTTTACTAAATCCATTTTATCATTACCAAGAATATGAAATCATTCAGACTCTTTTAAGTCGAAACTCATTCTTAAGTTCAATTTCAAGAATTCAAAGGAAGTGAATAAACCAAAGGTAAGCAAAGTTCAATGCTAAGGATCTTGATCAAATGATAACAAGGTATACAAGTTAGGGAATCAGAACCATTTCAAGGATCAATAGGTTATAAGGTAAACAAAGGAATAAAGGATCATTAAACAAGGGGTTCGCAAAGGTTCTTATAGGGTTTACAAGAATTCATGGTATTGACAAGTAATCAGGATAAGAAAAGGTTACCAAAAGGTTCGAACAATAATCTTATCAATAACAAGTTCACAAGAACAATAATAGGGTATCTCAAGAATCAATAACAGGGGTACATTTCTATAAAAGTTCAATACTCTACATGGCATGAACAATATCCTCTCTATAAAAATTGCACAAGTAAGTAGAGTTACTTTGCCTGAATTCGCTTTCCTGTTTCATAAAGATTAAACTACTGCCACCTAGTATACCTTTCCCTTTTCCTAGCCTGAATGCCCTCACGCTCTAAATCTACAATTAAAAACCAATCATTAATTAGATTCCCACTCGACGTTCCCAGAACGCTTAACATTTCCCTTAATCGCAATACTCTTAGAGTATATATATATATATACTCAATCATAAATACAAGCACGTTTATACCAAAACCCGTATACTTTAACCATATAGACTTCAGATCACGTATTGCGATACAAATACGATATATAACATTTAATCCTTGTATTTCAAACTCTCTACTCGAGTTACCATATCAATACATAACCTCATATCAAGACGACTCAAAAACCTCCTTTTTACATCACTTAATTCGAACCAAAACAAACAAATAATCCACATAATTCTTAGAAATCTCACATGCATTCACTTGGTAAGATATTGGATTCAAATCAATTACTTTTATAACCATAAACCATTCGGCTTTATCACATAACAAAATTAAGAGGTCCAATGATTCTTTTAGACTCTAATCTTGTCAAATAAAACTTCATATCTCAACATGCAATCCTTGTTTCATCCAAATCTAATTCCAATTCATCACTATAATTCATGGAAACACTTAAGCAACACTTTAAACACATAATCCATCTTATTTTCTATAAATTCAACTTACTCCATTCGAATTTCTCAAGAAACATCACATGCAACACCCCAAATTGACATGCAAATATAGGGATCATTTATAACCTTTAGTTCAAGCCAATATTCATCCTTTCAAACCTTTTTCAAAGAAAACCGAAGCAAGTTCAAATCCTCAAATCAAAACCCTTTTATAAACTTGAATCAAAATCAAAAATCCCTTTTTAAGAAGTAAAAATTCGAACTAAAACCATTTAATCAAGACAAAAGACTCCTTGATTCTTAAACCTTAAACACCTTAAGCAAATAACTACTTCTCTCCTTTTTATTTACACAATTCGAACCAAACACTAGCACAAAACCAACCAAATCACTTGCAATCATTTTAATGCTACCATTCATACTATCACACATCAAAAATCATTCTTCCCGCATAATTTTTAAGAAAAATTCGAACATAACAAGGTTCAAGACCAATAGAGACTTAGAACATTGACATGCAATGACTTTTAGTGACATGCATATAGATTCTTATGACATGCATCCCATTTCAATCAACTAAACACCAAAATCACTTAGCATTAAACCTTATTTCCCATTTTCTAAACATAAAACTTCATTTACCATTAAAACTTAAGAATCCATCAAATATCAAACATGCAAGTTATACTTTAACAAGAATACATCATTTCACCAAGAAAATCACACTCCTAAAATTCCACCAGCTCTCCTTGGATCACGGCTGGTGGTGGTCGAACTCAAGAGTTCCCAACACGGGTCTCCTCTTTGAGTTTTGAACCTTAAAACCACAAATCACACTTGTTTACATTCCTTTATGATCACATACCAAGAAATTACACTTTCTTGAATATGACCAAAGAAATTAAGCTAAGAAAAGTTGCTTAGAAACTTACATGCAAAGTGTAAATGAATAGAGGACTGAAAATAAAGATTGTTGATGGGTAGATCTTTGAATTTAAGATATATTTTAAGGTTGCATGTAAGAGAGAGAAGAGAGATGGAGAGAGAGCCGAGAGAGAGAGAGAGAGAGAGAGAGAGAGAGGGAGAGAGAGAGAGAGAGAGATTTCGGGAGTGAGGGAAGAAAAAGAGAGAGAGAGAGAGAGAGAGAGAGAGAGAGAGAGAGAGAAGAGAAGTGAGGGAAGAAGGGGAGAAAAAGAGAAGGGTGCGTGGCTTATATAATGGTATAGCAAGGGTAGAATGGTAATTATGCCATAATTAATTTCACTTCTCATTTTTTTATTCTCATTCCCAAAAACAAATTTGAATATTATATAGATTTCTCAGAAAAGATGAAATGGAAGAAATATCAATTTTAAAATATAGGATTCGAAATTAGCTTTTCGGCCGTATTTTTGGAATAATTTTTGAGCGAACGGTTGATTAAATACAGATTTTACAAGATTATGCTGTAAATAGCATTTTAACTCCATAAAATCATTTTAAAATGCAACGATCGCGAAATAAATCCGTCTATCACTTTTAGAAAGTCTCTAGGACTATTTTGAAGATAACACAACTAGTCTCATGCTTTGACCTTACTCGAATAATTTTATAAAAATGCATAAAGGTCCAATAATCCTTGTTTTTAATCAAATAATTCCTTAAATCCGTTTTAAAAATTAACAGATCGCGTAATCATGCATACAGACAAGCAAGCACATATTTCATACATCACAACTCATATTTGATCATAAAATTTCCCTTTTATTATTATTCCTCTTTTCGCGTATCGGGTCACGTTCTGCCTGACGGCCCGACGCTCAGCGTTTCAATTACGCTTCACAATTATCTTTACCAACACGTCACTAGAACGTAATACTTACTTAAACATTCCATTTCACATAAACACACATTTTTCACATTTAAACTCTTTAATCCCTCTTTAAGACGGGTTCCGTTCTACCTGACGGCTCGACAATACAGCTTAACCCCTAAGCTGACTCTTTAAATTGGAACGCATCTATCTACGCTCCCAGATACTAATATACAACAAATACAATTAACCATCAAAATCATTTAATCACATAATTTATACCATAAAATCATACTTTATTTACTTAATTACGTCGCGAAATTCCCAGTCGTTACAGTTACTCCCCCCATCAAGGCACAGTTCTTTCGAAGGAAGCTTGGCCCGAAAACCTGAAAAAATTAATCATAAATTTAAACAGCGGAGAGCAAGGTCGCCGAAATCCTGAAGAATTTAATTATAAATTTAAACAGCGGAGAGCACGGTCGCCAACCAAGCAAACAAAAATAATACCAAAAATAACATGCATACCAAGGGGAGCGCAACTGCGACTTTGATCGGGAACATGGTTCCCATCACCCGGGCAATAATCTCGCAGCGATTTGTGCCCCTTGCCACGGGCTGCTCTTCCTAACCAGGCTTGCCTAATGATGAACAACACAACCTTTTAACAAATTCACAGGGAACACGCAAAACAAAAAAACGCAGCAGGGAAACAATACAGTGCACCTATGAATGAGCAGTTGGAGAAGCAGTTATTTACCGGGAGACACAATTACGGGCATCAAATCTTCCATACGGGGAACACAACCACCAGCATTATTCCCATCAGTCGAGCAACCCTGCCTCTGTGTTAACCTAAAATATTTATCCAGGGTATTTCCAGCCGAAATATAGGACCGCCCACATCCTGGATCGCACGCAAACACATAACAAATACAGTGCTGGGGAAGGGAAGCACACAACTACAAAATAATGTAACAACATTATATTTTCACATCACACACATTACCTTTTAAGCCGGGCTGCTCAATCCCAAGCCCCACTACTGCCTGCCGAGCCGCATAATCTGGTAGCAGCCAATTATTAATAACAACATTGTCCGATCACAAATTATGAATAACAACAATGCTAACAACTAAGTAAAAATAACAACGACACTAAATACCAAGAAAAAGAATACAGTGCTATGAAAGGAAACCACACGGCTACATAGCAATGTGACGACATTATATATTCACAGCACATACACATTACCCTTTAAGCAGGGCTGCTCAATCCCAAGCCCCACCGATGCCTGCTGATCTGCATAATCTGGAAGTAGTAAATTAACAATAACATCATTTTCCGATCACAAAAGATGAAGAACAACAATACCAACAACCAAATAAAAATAACAATGGCACTAAAAACCAAGAAAAATAATGTGAACGGATACCAAGAAATACAATATTGTGATTGAACACCAAGAATAACAATTTTCACGCAACAACCACACCAACCCCAACTAGCATTAGAATACGGCAACTCAACAAAGTAACGAATCCACCAACATAATTTATCCACACAGCTGATTTATTACCTTTTAAGTTGTGACGCTAAATCCCCAAAGGTGCTGCACATAAATCCTTCATGGGAGCAGCAACAGCCACACCAACTCCACCTAGAATAAGAAAATAGCAATTTAACAAAGCCACGAATACACCAAAATAATTCATCCATACCACGCACACATTACCTTTAAAGTTGTGACACTGAAGCCCCAAAGGCACTACACATTAACGGCACTAAATACAAAGAGAACAGCGCGAACAGATACCAATAAATACAACAATGTCACCGAAAACCTAGAAAAACAATGTGAACAGAATTCAGTATCCCACATATTTACCAAACTGCATTTACTGACCAAACCAACCACACTACCAACCCAGCATAAAACACACACCAAAAAGTAAAACAACTATCAAGGAATAGAAATACAATAATGCCAAATAATGTGAACCAAATTTACATTCAAAACACAGTATAGCAAGAGAATGTCTGTCCAAAATAAAGGCCTAATCAACAATTTCGGTGAACACCAAGAAAAAATAATATAAGCAGAATTCACATTTACTACAGAGCCCAGCAAGAGAAGGCAGAGAATATTTGTCCAAAATAAAGGCCTAATAAACAATGCAAGTGAACACGGAGAAAAACAATGCGAACGAAATTTCACATTTACCATAGAGCCCAACAAGAGAATGTAGAGAATGTTTGTCCAAAACAAAGGCCTATTCAGTATTCAACCTATCCACCAATTTGCATTCACTGACCAAACCAACCCAACTAACAACCAAACACAAAACACACACCTAAAAGAAACATAACACCAATGAATAAAAAGACAACACCAAACAATGTGAACTGAAACCACATTGAATACACAATCAAGTAAGAGAATCAATCGAAGGAACAACAGTCAACCAAAAAACACAAAAAATACACCAAAAATTAAAAGATCGGATTTTATTAAACAGACCCAAAACACACAAAAAACACACCAGAAAGCAAAAATTCACCTTTTATTAATCAGATAGACCAAAAGAAACAGACCTCTCTCCACAACAAAGGTATGCGCCATCGAACGGAAGCCAGAATCAACGAACAGAGCAACAAACTGTGAACCCAGAAGAAAGAATAATCAAAATAAGGAGAGGAGAGGTGCCCACCAAAAGAAGAACAGCCTTAACATCCCTGCCTTACACGTGCACAAATCGACAACTGCAAGAAACCGGAGGCACAAGAAGAACAGCCGAGTTGTTTTGGCCACGAATAAGTCAAAAAAATGGTCCATCACCGGCACTGTAGCTGGCGACTCACCGGTTCTGTAGCGCAAGGAAACCGTCTCTGTAGCTCAAGACCGGGAAGAATTTGGAGAATAGTAGCAGAACAAAATTGCAGCTGGACAATAAGGGTAGGAGCAAATAGTTGGTGGAAGATGAAGAAGGAGGCGCGAGCGGTTTTAAAGTAGGAGGGCAGTACCATCTTTTCACGATAGAACAGAAGGACAAAATGGTAAATTCAGTTCAAAAAAACCATCAGGCTTTATTAATTAGATAGATAAGGGGACTTATTTTAATGAAAGCCTACCCTATGTTATTTTATTTAAAAACAATTCCCAATTTTTCTTAGTGAATATAGGATGTATCATCTAATATACATGAATGAATATGCAAGCAACACGACTGCACGATTATTGAATACACGTCTATGAGTAATTTTTAAAACCTAAAATAATGTAGGAAATTTTATGGGGTATTAAACCTTTTACTTTAGCAATTTTCATCCAGTAACTTTTGATTGACTTCTTAAAATCTAAATTGAATACACTCATATTTTAAAAGGCGTTTTCCAATCCTTGTTGAATACCTTCAGATTTTAAAGGATTATTTAAAATCCAAATTGAATACCCCATGATTTTCAAAATCCATAAAAATCCTTCAAAATCCCAATTGAATACACCCCCTAAGTTTATTTAATAAGTTGTGAGTTGTGAAGTTGCTGATGCGTCATTGATATATATTATAAAGTGTAACTTGGAAAATCTATGTTTATTCATGTTTTTTTCCATGTTCTGATTATTATTACATTAAAGTAGTGTTACAGAACTCGGTAATCGAGAGAGATCGGTTTAGGTACCGATTTCGAATTAATCGGAGAATCGGGGATTAATTGAAAAGATTAATTAATATAAAAATCGAATATATTATAATATTATTTAATATATTATTATAACAAATATATACTTATTATTTCATAAATTCCATAAATATTCATATTTAAATAATATAGTATTTTAAATTTAATAAACTGTTTTAAATATTTCAATAAAGAAAACCTTATAGGTTAATCGGATTTCAAAAATCGGACCGGTCATCTAACTTGCACAGGATTAATGAGTTAAATCGGGAATTTTTAGGATAGTGATCAAGAGCATCTCCAAAATACTCTATATTCAAACCCTTAGCTTCAAAATTGAAAAATTGAGCAGAGAGAATCAAAATCTTGCTCCAATAGACTATTTAAATTCACATTTAACCTTAAGAGTCTAATCTCTCTTCTCAATTTTAACATTCAAAATTCACTCTTAACTATTATTTTATCATATATTTTTAACAGTACTATCTTTCTCTTTTCACTTTATTTTGACTTTTTGTGAGTTCAAGATATTTTTAATAATAAAACATAGACTAAGTAGTCAATTTTAAAAATATTATTGAAGATGGGAATATATTAAATCATTAAAAATCAATAATTTATATTATTTATAAAAAACGAGACATCAGCATGACGAAGATACTCTAAATTGAGTTTCCGTGAAGAGTCAAGAGTATGGCAAATGAATTTCGTCCTATGTATTTGGAGTAGTGATGCACAAAAGGCCCACTGGGTCGGATTTTGACCGGGCCGGGTTTTGACCGGGCCTTCAAAAGCCCGGGCTTTGACCGGACCGGGCTTTTCAGGCTTTGACATTGGCCGGACCGGGCCGGCCTTTCCGAAAATGTCAAAGCCCGGTTGGGCCCTCGAGGTGCGCCTAACCGGGCTTTTTTCGGGTCAGATCGGATCGGGCCGGGCTTTTTTCTAATTTAAATCGGATCGAGTTTTATTAGAGATTCTGAAGACTACATATATTAGCAACTAAATCATCGTAAAAATGTATTAGCTTACACGGAATATTTTATGAAAACATTACTTCGTTGAAAACATTTAAATTCGGCAAAAAATAAATATATTTATAGAATAATATGTTTTATTATTGTTATTTAAATATATATAATATACTTACTATATCTTATTTCATCATTTATGCAATGAAGTATATATAAATAATATTATTAATCACAAATATGTAGATATATATGTGTTGAAAGTATTATTTATATTTATAGTAAATGTGAATTCATAAATATACAAGAAAATATATTAAAATAATCAGATTTTAACCAGGTTTTTCGGGGTTTTAATCGGGTCGGGTCGGGCCGGGAAGAAGCCCGGGTTTTTAACCGGGCCGGGTTTTGCCTAAAAATATAGGGCCCGTCGAGGCCCTAAACACGGGCCGAGACCGGGCCGGGCTTTGATCGGGTCGCGTTTGACCGGGTTTTGACCGGATCGGGTCGGGACAGATTTTCGGACCCGAGTTTTTTGTGCATCTCTGATTTGGAGGGTGATGATGAGATGAAAACCTGAGGGGGATTGGGGCACCAGCCGTAAAGCTCATAAACAAAATTTTGACATTTTTTTATTTTTTTTGAAATGTACAGAATTATTTCACAAAAGTTAAAAATTATAAGCTCGAGATTTTTTGAAAACCCCTCAATTTTATCATTCCCACGGTATCAAACATAAAGGCAAATATTTACAAAAAATAGTATGAATCTCTAAATTTATACTGCAGTAACGTAAATATAAAATATAAAATATATAAATTTCCAATAAAAAATTTATACTATCAGTATCTCAAAGTAAATTGTAAAAAGTAACACAACAGAAGTTTTAAAAAAAAATAAAAATTAAAGCAATTTATCAAATTACAAGACTTGGGCCGTAAAAGGAAGGCTAGAATATCCATGGGCTTCAAGAAGGAGCTTAAACCTGAAAAGCCCACACCCAAAACCCTGTATTCTTTTCTTCATCACTCATTTAGTATCAGCCTCTGCAAATCGAGAGAGAGAGAAAGAGAGAGGATGAATAAGAAAGAAGTGTTCAAGTTAGCAAAAGGGTTCAGAGGGAGAGCCAAGAATTGTATAAGAATAGCTAGAGAGAGAGTTGAAAAGGCTCTCCAGTATTCATATCGTGATCGTCGTAACAAGAAGCGTGATATGCGTTCTCTTTGGATCGAACGCATTAATGCCGGCTCTCGTTTACATGGAGTTAGTATTCTCTTCTTTTTATTTAAGATTTTGTGTGTAGTTTGTGATGAGTTTTGTTATGTGTTTTTATTTAATTAAATTTAATGGGATGAATTGAAATGTTGAAATGATTATTGGGTATTAAGGTTGTTTGATTCAGGGTAATTTTTTAAAGGATGTAAAAATTAATTTGGGGTTTGTATGGGGAAGATGTAAGATTTTCGAGGGCCAATGGTGAAATGCTATTCCTAGAATTTATTTGAATATGTTGGCTTATCGTTTAACCGAATTATATGTTTTTATTTAATTAAGTTTTGTGGGATGAATTGAAATGTTGAAATGATTGTTGGGTCTTGAGGTTTTGTTAATTTAATGTTGAAATGTGAAAAATTAAGGATTTGGGATTTGTAGGGGGGAAGATGTAATATTTTGATTTTTTAGGGCTAAGCAGATTTTGAAATGGTGAAGTGCTATATGTAAAATTTATTTGAACATGTTGGTGTATCTTTTATATGTTGACTGTATGTTGGATGATCTTTTAACAGAATTGCAAGGTTTTGGAATTTGTGGTGATGATTTGGATTTTGGAATGTCTTGTTTAACAAAGTTTACAAATTGGAGCAATGGTTGCAGGATTAATATTTGATCATGTAACTCACTCTTGAGTTCTTTTAATTTACGTTATATTGGGAGTTTTACTAAAAATGTATATTGTAATTTTGTGTTGTCTTAAATTTGATAGTTTGGGCTTAAAGAACTGAACCATATTTGTGGAGTATATTTAATCTTGTACTCTGGTAGTGCATATTGTTGCTACAAATCTTGTATGTTGTGATATGTTTTGTTAAGAGTAGCATAGTTTCTAGGTTCGTATCTGATTGAACATGGTAATTTACAATGAGACTACGGAACTAGAAACTTCACTTTCTAAGAGCAAGTCCAAGAGTGCCCTAAATTCATGTCCTAAACTAGAATTTAAGGCATTTTGTTTAAATGAGTGCTCCAACAATATTTTAGTGGTGCCTTAAAACACTAGGACATTTATCAAATGCCTCATTTTTAAGGCATCACTAGGCATGCCCTATTTAATTTATATCAAGAAAAATTTCTTTTCCTCTCTTTTTACTCATTTCTTCTCTCTCATCTTTTTTTTCCCTCCAATTATAATTTAAATATAATATTATTCTAATAATAGGGCACCATTATAAGGCATATTGTTGGAGTTAATATGCAAAAATCATGTACAGCAAGTCCAACAATGTCCTAATAAATGCCTTATAAATATAATAAAATATTGTGTCCTAGTGATTTAAGACAATTTTTATTATATATCAACTCCAACAATATGCCTTATATTTGTGTTTTATTACTAAAATAATATATTTGAATTATAATGAGGGAAAGTAAATGATTAGAGGAGAGAGATGTGTAAAAAGGGGGGAATAAATTTTTAATTGAAATAAATGAGATAGGGTATGCTTAGTGGTGCCTTAAAAATGAGGCACATGATGAATGTCCTAGTGTTTTAAGGCACCCCTATGACATTGTTGGAGCACCCTTATATCCAAAGTGCCTCAAATTTTAATTTAGGACAAACTTTTAAGACACTCTTGGACTTGCTCTAGGAACTAAGTTCGCATATGCTTTACATTTTTTTTGAAATTAGACTCTGATGTTAATATGTTTGTTTTTGTCCAATCTCAGGTGAATTATGGTAACTTTATGCACGGGCTGATGAAGGAGAACATCCAACTGAATAGGAAGGTCCTGTCAGAACTATCTATGCATGAACCATATAGTTTTAAGGCCTTGGTTGATGTATCACGCACAGCCTTTCCTGGAAACAAGAAAGCAATACCGACTCCAAAGAAAGAAGGCCTCCAGATGCTTGTCTAACATGTTTGCCTACTTCTATGTTTTGTAGAGTTTAAATTGTAACAATTGGATCAAGTCATTTAGAACATGCGAATCCTTCCAAATAATATTCCAGCTATTTACATGTTTTATGTTGTCATCTTTTTATTGACTCAATGTTACATCTATTGATTTTATTTTTTGAGTTCAACATGTTCTGAGTTCTATCTGACATGGGACGTGGCCTTATCAACTTGTAATGTATACATTGTATGGGTCAGAGAGATTATTAGTTTCATTAATGTATTCATGAAGACATACGACAAGTACGATATTAGAATTTAAGGTTAAAAGGTTCAGTGGTGGAATGTTACATGAATATCTGGCTCAAGTAAATGCACCTCTGGTCTTGTTCATGGGAAGAGGATTGTAATTATCCGTACGTTGAAATATTATTAGCCATATAATACAGCTAAAGTGCGAAGAGAACTTTATAAAGGAGAAGAGCCAACATTACTTTAAACACTACAGTTACATCTTCAATTTCACCATACAACTCAAGTTCAAAAAGAATTTGTACAAAAAGAGAACTTGCCAATCCTATACCAAAAAAGGCACAAGGGTACAATGGAATGGAGGACATCAAGGAAGATAAATCCCTTGGATTACAATCATATACCTTAAATCTATTACAAATAGCTTACAATATGAAAATACATCGTCACTCACAATCTAATACCTTGCTCCTACCTCAAATACCTCTCAACAAGCCAATGACCGAAATTATGCACACAACTGGCTCTCAATTCAGACTTTATCAACATACCGAGACTAAAGCATGGATCTTAGTCAGCTGATTGAGTTCGGAAGTAACTCTAATCTGGACATGACACAGGTACAGTTTTATATTTCTTAACAGCAGCTTTCCGAAGAAACCACATCAATTTTGTCAGAGTTGAGATTGATATTGGCCTGGGACCTATCCGAAGAAGCTTCTCTTTGTTGATTTTCATATTTCTTTGCATTAAGGAAACGACCGCCATTTCCTCTAGCTCTTCGCAGAGCATGCTGATGTCGAGATTCATGCAAGTACGGCTACAAAATAATTCAAAATGTCAGCACGAGGAAAACGATTCTTACTCGAACATTACGGAATTGAGAGAGATCAACTAAACAAGTCGACAGAGTCTTACTATATGTAGAAAAAGATTGGTGCAACAAATGGCAAATGGGAATGTTATGATGTCGCAATGAGTTAATACCATAACATAAAGAACAACAAAGGTATATTGAAGTTATGCAAACCAACATTTATACTTGAGCACCTGTTAACGAACGAAAATTAGTGGCAGTGCGAAGAACAGTCATAAGGCAATTCTAAATATACTAAGCGAAGACAGATAATTAGGTTGCTTTCTGCTAGTAGATTTCCTTTTACCTTCCCCCGTATAATTATTCATATGATAACATAATAGTATGCATGATCTACAATGGAGTAAAATAAGAAATACAGTAACTACATAGACCAAAATGATAAACATAATCATTTAAATTGCAGACATGTAAAAATAAATTATGGTACACCTTACGAGACTTGATAGCTTTGTTTTCCGATTCAGCTTTTGCACGAGATTGTCGACGTCTCATGATGCCATGATATTGTTTCGCATTAACAAACACAGGCTCCTCCACTGCATCTGAGGGTAAGGGAACACCAGCTTGTTGGATTCCCATCAACTGAAGATGGACCTGAAAAGCCATACTGCAGGACTCACATCCTTATTTTTATTGGTGTAAAAAATACAACTGTATAAGTCAAGGTCCATGACTGAAACATTGGAGACATACATACCATTGGTTGTGTTGGATATGGCTGTGCAGGATATGGCTGTGCGTCATATGGAGCAAAAATGCTTCTGTAGTATGGGTCTGGATATTGGTATGCTGCTTGCCCCTGAAATATGATGATCACAGTTATAGAATGATTGATGAATGTACTTCTATCTAGAATAGATAATAGATATCTACACTCTGAAGGAGATTTATTACAGGTAGATTTTTATGTTATGAAGAACCAGGACTCCTACACACTTGTATTTCATATTATTTTCTTAATACCCTCAAAGAGAATCTACACGATATATTGATTTGGAAGCAACTGATGGACCAACAAATAATATGACACAAATGAATGTTGCAAGTGAAATATTGATGCCCCGAGAGTAGATTTTAAATTTACTCGGCAACACAAATGAATATTATCTTTATGATTATATTAAATCAGCCTACTTGAAAAGGCATTTGTAGGAGTTTATTAAAATTAGGAGTATTATAATATTTAGTAGACTACTACTGTATACTTTTTTGTCAGGATTTTTGGAGTTTCCAAGCACAAATATGTGAAACAGAAGTTAATTCAGACCATGGCAACTTTGGACCATTTAAATATTTTCTAAAGGAAAATAGCATTTTCATTGCAAAATGGAAACTTATACTTAGCTAGTTTCCAGCAAAATGGATTTAAATAAAATTAAACTACTACCCATGTCAAATAAAATTATCTTTTCCTACATATAACTCATTCTCAGTAATAATTTTCTTCCAGATAGTGAGACGCTGCGAGATGGGTGCTTATGTTGCTATTGAGGTAAGATGGCTACTTTAAAATTTGTGTGAACAAGACTAAAATGTGAAAGCTTGTATACCAAATGTCAAGCCCCATCTGTTTAATACTTTAATTTCATTAGAAGGAAGGAAAATAGGTTACTATATGATCGAAAATACTGCATCCATAAACTATATGCCAAGTTCAGGTTCATGATATTGAAAGAGCATCTGGAGCTGAAAGTGGGTTAAAATTGACCAAAATAAGGTATAGATATTCCTGAATTTCAATTTCTTTTTCCTATGATTAAAAATAGTGAATAATCTCTGTATCAAATTTATAGCATTTTTTAAATAAGTTCATAAATTTACCATTGTATTGCCCACTCCAAGCAGCGGAGATGTGTATTGAACAGGCGGTGCTGGAACACCGGGATGAGATATCTCAGTTGCTGGAGATGAATACTGGGTTTGAGATTCTGCATGTGTTTGTTGTTCATCAGCCTCGCCACTATTATCTGAAAATAGTTTACTACAATGTGACATTTTAAAAACAAAAGCAAAGTAAACAGTAAAACTAAAAAACAACATAAGCAACCATATAATCCACCTGCTACTAGTTCATTTAGATTCCTCACAATTTAAGCTACTCTGTGCTCAATATCATATCAAGTGCAAAATTTCCTAGATTTCAAAATTCTTTAATATTCCTACTTCCAATCCCTTCCCTGCCCTTTACTCTGTAATTCTCTATTTATTTCTTTTAGAAAGGGAGTGGAGTTTTCAAAGAGGGCCAGTAGGAGTGCTCTTAGCAGTAAGTTTTACGTAACAATCTAAAGAAAAAAGCATCATTTTCAGCATAGCAAATTGCCCGGTGCAACAATGAACAGGCATAACAGTCTTTCATGTGCCCAAAAAGTGACAATAATTAATAAATGGATACGTCATACAGAAAATCAGTATGATTGTATCACAAGTTACAACATAGTACAAATGCAACAGTGCATGTACTTAAACTTTAGAACTGATCTAATGCCAGTTTTGTCCTAGAAGCAACTTACCTAGTTGTATATCACAAACTCTAGACTAATTTTGAAACAACAAGATGAGCTGAATCTAGCAGTCGATCCCTTTGAAACAGTGGTATAAGTTGCTGTCATAATTTTACTTCCCCATGTAAAAAGAGTTTTATTTTTTGTCAAATAGTATGGGAACTAAGTTGAGAACCATCATTGAAGCATTTTTTAAGGAAAAAGTGTATAAAATTGCATAAAAGAACACGCTTAATATTTAGTAACACAATATGACCCGCTACAACCTTCATAATCCTCACCTCATATTGATGCTTTCACTCCTTCCCAAATACAATATTTATATTTCTTTTCATGAACTTCTCAAGAAAATATCTTCTTTTAACAATTAAATTGTAACTAACAGACATTCATTGACTTTTAAATGTTGCAGAATATGCATCGAAACATCTGTAATAAGTTAAAAAAAAAAAATCAATTTTCCCCAGGGCAGCAGATTCCAAGTAATGGACACATCAAAAATGAACTCTCAAAGTATATAAGCTTGTTTAGGAGTATGCAGATTAACGTGATGGCTGTTCAACATCATAAAATTAATAAGGACCAGTTTCTGAAGCAAACGAAAAACAAGTTTCGATTCTTGAAATAGGATAAACTACAAGTACACAATTTTTATGACAAGTACCAGAAAACTCATGTAGAGAAGAAGTCATGATGCTGCCGCACAGACTACTCCCCGACGCCAGATCTAGAAGAACAAGTAGACATTCCGAGTCAGTATGATAAGAAGTCAGAAACAGCGTACATTCAAATTCATAGTCCATGCCTATCATTAAATTGCTAGCAACTACTACACAGAATAAAAGTAGTTACAAAAACCGCAAAGGAGATCATTCTAAATTTAATGTGTCATGCTTCTATAAGGTATCCATAGTATAAGCCAGGGAATGAAAATACTGCATAACTGGCCGCTTATGATCTCACTTACAATGCAAAAGGTACATAGACATGTTATAGCAAAATCCCTATGAGATAAATCCCCTCATGAAGTAGTAACACACTACATTACATTACATATTTTTGTCTTAAATTACTTTTTTACTCCTCTTAGTTCGCATACCAAATACAATAACCAAAATATTAACATTTTTCTGTTCAACTATTTCGGTCGATTCGAGACAATGGATGAAAACATGTAGCACATTTATCTTCAGTTGTAAAATGCATTTTATCTCGTACTCCAACGGATCGAAATCCAACAACAGTCGATCATATTCCCAATACTTATCACGAAACTGGATACACCTCCCTACTATTTCATACCGTGTACTTGTAACAGTAAAATTAACAACCACTTAGAATTCGACACTGAGAAAGTTCAAATTAAGCACCTATTCCGCAGATTACACAGCTTGTATGTAATTAAAACAAAGTGAGCTCAACTAAACAACTTCAACAACAATAATTCTCGAAAAATAAATAAAATACGATTATAATTCACAAATTTAAAGTAGAAAACACAATTCTCCAAATTAAATCACAAACAGAGCAATAACTTATATATTGAACACATAAAACATTTAATGAAAGCTGAAAATGTAAGAATTAAGAAATTATTAAAAAGGTGGGAATTAAATTGAGAAATAGAAAATAAGAGAAGGAAATTAGGGTTAGAAATGAAATTGTACCTTAGAAATAAAAAGAAAAATGAGGGGGGAGGAGGAGTGTGTTATGTTAAACAGAGCTTTCTTTCTTCTCCACCGCTAATATGTATGTATGTATTCTCTCCCAATATTCACCTGCTATCATTTATTACTTTTGTTTTAATATTTTCTGGATTGTCAGTGTGTTCCACTTTTTTATATTAGAATAGATACAGTCAAACAGATCATTGTTTATACAAAGAGTTAATTGCAGTTCGATGGACTTAATTATTACTGTTCTATACATTATATTTTAGTATATTTTTAATACTTTATTAAAGTATAATTTTTTAATATTTTTTTCTAAATAAAAATTTTATGTTTAAAATTTTATTTAAAGAAAGATTATGAAACTATGGAATCTGGTACGGAGGGAGTACTCATTTGCACGAGAAATAATTTTTTTATAAGGATGAATGTATAGTTGTGATAATTTTAAATATTATATATTTTTCACATATTTCATTTTTTTGTTAATTTATTAATTACTCCATATTTCCGAAATATATATTGTAGGGATATTTTTAGAAACCAAACATGTTTCTTTGCAAATTCTTCATCTGGGTAAAATGTAAATATATTTTTTCTAGGAAAATTGGATTTTTTTTTGGTATTGTTCATATTCCTTTAAAAATGTTCTAAATCATTTTTTTATTAAGGCCTTATTTTTGAGTTTTTTAAAATAAAGTAAGTAATTTATAAAAAGATAAAATATTAATAAAAATTTTGAAATTAATGTTTTGTTAATTTTGTAGTCATTAATAATTATTTTTGTTCCTTTTAAACATGTGTACAAATAAAACTAATTTACTTATATTTTATTTATTTTCCTTAATTTTTGAAACTTAGAAATAAGGGGTAAAAGTTATTTTGTGATAAAGACCAAAATAGCAAAGCTTGAAGGGGTTAATGAAATGCTAAAAAAAGCAGGACACGCGTACGTAAGCTAACTCAATCTGAACCGTTAAATATGCGATGGAGAACAGATGACTATGATACTATAATAATTTATGTGGATGGTGTGGTTAAGAAGTGACAGGTGGGTAGGCTCGTTTCCAGCCAGAAACTTCGTGCGGGGTCGGCATGATAGCTGAGAGAATAAGAGCCTCAACACAAAGAAAAAGGCTGACTTAAAGTGGGCCACATCTGGGGATCTTAGTCATCTTAATCAATTAATTAAGTCCCTTATCTATCTATTTGATCAAAAAAAAAAAAAAAAAGTCCCTTATCTATTCTTTCTTTCGGTCCCGCATAGCATTTCCGTACTCTATAAGCAGCCGCAGCGGTAAAAAAGTCGAGCCAGGATGAATTTGAACGAATTTTTAATTAATTCGGATAAAATTTTAGTGAATCGAATTTTGTTCAATAATTTTAGCGAAAAAAAATTCTTTTTTGAATTTGAGTTCGATCAAATTTAAACCGAATACGAACGAATACATATGGTTCGTATACATTACATTTATCTTTTTTAAAAATAATTTTAAATATTATTTTAATAAAAAAATGTATCAAACTATTAATTAAATATTTTTTACCAAATAAATATTTATTTGAAATAATTATAAAATATAATTCATATATATTATTAATAATAATTATATTATTTATACATATAATATTATAAATATTTTTTTTTCTTTTAATCGTACACGAGTTTAACGAACGAACCGAACTCGAGTCGAACACTTTAAAAGTTTCGTTCGATTCGTGAAGATTATCGGACAAGAAACGTTGTTCGAACTCGAGTTCCATATTCTTATGGAAGGATATTATCGGACTCGAATTCAAATGAACCGGAAAAATTTAACGAATAGTTTGATCAACAACCCTAAGCAACACCCTGTAAAATAACTTTTTTAAGGAAATGTTGTTTCCGGAGCAAAACATTACTGAAAGACTAAACATTCCTTAGGAAAAAAAATCAGTACAAATATTATTTGATCTTTTTATATCTTTTCACTCTAAATATAAAAATAATGCTTTCAAAATAATATTTTTCTTTATTTTTATGATTAAGTAATGATAGTAGTATATGTTTCCTTTCTATTTATGGATTTTTAATCATCAATATAATTATATAAATAAGAAAACAGCGACGTTTATGTGGCGCCCCTTAAATTGGTTCATTCTATTTTTTGAATTTTCTCAAATTTTTGATTTAAAAGTTGTTAAAAAAAACTCTTAGATTGGCTCATTTTTTTTTGATTTTTTTCAATTTTTTGAATTAAAAACTATATTTACCTTATATTCTCATAAACTTTCTACACAAGTTATATAATTGACATAATTAAATTCCTATACTTTCAAAGCAAATTTTATAATATACTCTTCTTAACTTTTTACACAAATTTTATAATGAGATAATTAAATTTAGGGTATGTGTGCCTATATAATAACATTTTTAAAATACGAAAAAGAGCAGCACATTCGTATCAAACGAAATATGTTCTATGACTTTAGCACCCAGTGCAACGATTCCGAGTGCAATAACAATCACCAGTTTACGCGGGTTTTTTTAAATTTGTATAGGCTTGTTGTAAAAGCCCGCCAATTGAAAGGTAAAATCTAAGTATCCCAGTTGAATATCACAGCACAACTGACTTGCAACATTAAACAAAATAAAAAATAATAAAATAATAATATGTCAATGACACATGGCCTATATATAAACTCGATAAAAATTAGTGGCATGTATGAAGAAGACTCCCTCAGCAACTTGGACTACAGCCGTCGGCGTAAACAATTTTATCTGTGGAGTTGTTACAATCACCGTCAAACTCTCATATTCGACTTTTAATTCATTTTTTACAAAATTCCGACTTGTTTGCATAATTCAAATTTGGCAACGATTTTTTTAGGGAATTTGTCAAAAATACCAGTTTTGATATATTTATTTGAAATTATACTCTTGCCTAACTAATTGCAAATATACTTTTTTTCGAATTTTTATAGTATTTTATTTGCAAAAATACGTTACTAACTTTTTTCATCTACATGCCAATTTCTCCCCTAACATGATGACTTCGCTCTCTCTTCTTCTCTCTGGCGACTTCGCTTTATCTTTATCTTTGTAATTTCTATCACTTTCTTGTAAGTCTCTCTCGCTCGCTCGCTTTCTCTGTCTTTATTTCTCTCTTTAGCATTCATTCTTTCTCAATTTTGCTTTCCCGATCAATCTGTAGGAGTTATTTCAAGGTCGATCAAGGATTAATTTTCTTTTTTTCACCCGTTACAGATATTTTGATTAATGTTGTTTGTATTTTGTTGATTTTTTAAGCAATATGTGTAAGCATATGCAACCCCTAATTCGTTAATTTTACTGTTTTAATACATATGATTAGTGATATATGCATAGTTTATATTGTGTATTAAATGTATGTATAACTTTTTTTAATTACAATAGGGTAATTTCTTATTAAGGTTTTGTTTGTATTTTGTTACCCCTCTGTGATTATTATGCTTTGTATATATATTTATATTTTTTTAGTTGCCTCTTTTTGTAAAATAATGTAGTCATTTATATTATGAAATAGTATTTATAGTTGAATGTTGTATCAGAGAACAAAGTATTGTGTTGTTTATTTTGAATATGTTGTTAAATTGTACTTTGTGTTTTGATACAGAAAAAATGATCAATGTAATGCAAATGTTAAATGTAATAGTCAAACTTTTTGGATTGAGTAAATTGTGCAGAGTGAGTTGATAGTTCACGAGCCTCGTTCGAGAACAAGTGACCAAATTGTCATTATATATGGGAAATATAATGAAACCCAGGTAGCTCAGAGCCTTCCCAAGCATTCATACTTTCTGAATCGTTATGAAAAGTACTGCATTTTATCTAGATTTTCTTTCTTGACCACTTCCCTTGAATAAAAAATAGTTTTGGAGTAGTAATTAGTTTATGAGTTTTCCAACTATTCGTACACTAGTTTTTTCTTTTGTATCATTGCCTTTTTTAGATTATGCTTCCTGAATTTGTCGAAGCACCTTAGCAGTAATCAATTACTAGTTTAATGGTTTTAGACAATAGTTTCATCTTTTAGAATTATTGTTTTGAAAATGTAGAATATGGTGTTACTTTTATGTGGGAAAAAACATAACAGTGTAGTGCACTCTACATTTTACTCTAACAAGACATTAAGTGCTTGGCTGGATTTGCTCTCACCATCCTTATATTGGTTGCATTGTGAGATTGGAGAACTATGAACATCTACATTATGTCAATATAATGCCAATTATGACGTGCTAGTGGGTTAAGTGTAGTAAGAAATATAATACTATTCACTTGGTGTCTTGTATTAAATTTCTGAGCTAAATTTGATCTATTATTTATTTTGGAGGTCAAATTTTTTGAACTTTGTTATAAACATCAGATGGTTGTAGCATTATCTGTGTTATACATATTTTTTAATAATGTGAAAAGTACAAGAAAATATTTTGTTCAGATAAGCATGATTTTTTATCTTCATAGGTCAGGCCAAGTATGATACTATAAAGTTTCATGTCACAGTCAAGAATATATATAGCAATATGTAATGTCCAGTCGATATTTTATGTGTCTTTTATTTCTTACACATAGGATAATGCATAACCAGGCTTGACATAGAATTAACAATTTCAAGTCACTTCCGACATCAACACACTTCTGTCTGCTGCTGGTGCAACATCAAAATACTTCAGCCAATGCGTATGTCCCAAATGTGAAATCGAAGAAAAGAATGGTGACACAAGTAGGTGAAGCAAAAAAAAGTTTCTATTGGTTGGAGGAAAAACTTAAATACGATAGATTATATTGAGATTTTATAATTTGAACTTTCTATGTAGTTCTGTTTCATTCGTACGTTGTTAAACCTTAAGCTGTTGTTGATTTTATGTTATGAATTAAAGAAAAAAATATTTATGTGGATTCAATATTATTTGACTTTATCATTTGAATTTTATATATGTTCAAAAGTTTACTGGTTTTAAGCAACTTGTTATAATTACATTTTTTTCATTTGTCAAAAGTTTGGAGTATTTGTTCATGATACATTTTGGGTTTCACAAGGAGTTGCATACCTAACGCATTTAAGGGGTTTTGTTTTTTATTTTATTTAATTTTTTATGAGTTTCATAATTGTTTGCATAAATGGTTTTAAATTTCATGAAGTTTGGGTGAGGTTGCATTATGGGGTGATTTATGTTTAATAGTAATAGACGGTGTTGCATAATTTATTATATTTGGATTTTATTCAAATAATTTGAATCCATGATAATGGTAAATATAATAATTTACATCTAATTTAAAGTCGATATCCACACTTTGGGATGATCCGGTTAACTTTTGGGTTCACCGTTCCAGGGTTTTTAGAATAAACTCGTTCCCCCCGGAATTAAGAGACATATTAGGGTTTAGGGTGCAGGGTTTAGGGCCTAAATTTAGGCCCTAAACCCTGGAGCCTATACCTCTAATTTGAAGTCAGTTTCCGCCCTTTGGGTCAATCTGGTTAATCTTTGTGGTTCACTCCAAGGTTTTTAGAATAAACCCGTTCTCCCGGGATTAAGGGACAAAAGGCCCTAAATTCTGGAGCGTAAACCTCTACTTTGAAGCCGGTTTCCCCCCTTTGGGTCAATCCAGTTAACCTTTGGGGTTCACCATTCCAGAGTTTTTAAAATATGTTTATGTTGCATAAGGGGCTGCATACATAGTTAAATTCGTATTAGATTTAGGAACTAGTTTGGGTAATTTGCATAAAGGGTTGTATAGAAGGTTGCAACTAGTTGTAAGTTACAAAATTAGTTGCACACCAGTTTGCATAGTAGTATGGTTTCATAATAGATTTAGGAACTAGTTTGGGTAAGTTGAGGTTGCAAGTAGTTGTAAGTTACAATATCAGTTGCATGGATTGTTGCATATAAATACATTATTTTTTTGTTTTTTCAAAATTTCATAATGGGTTGTATAAAAGGTCAAAATGAATATTAATATGTATAATTGGATTTTCTCGTATAATATGTTTTTTCATTAAAGTTTAATGATACCCTTTTGGTCTCTAATTTGAAAGAAAATACTTGTAATTTGAAGTCGTTTCCCCCCTTTGGGTCGATCCGGTTAATCTTTGGGGTTCACCATTTCAGGATTTTTAAAATATGGTTATTTTGCATCAGGGTTTGAATATAGGCTTAAATTCATATTAGATTTAGGAACTAATTTGGGTAATTTGTATAAAGGGTTGTATAGACGGTTACAAGTAGTTGTAAGTTGTAACATTAGTTGCATACCAGTTTGCATAGTAGTATGGTTTCATAATAGATTTAGGAACTAGTTTGGGTAAGTTACATAAAAGGTTGCATGGTAGGTTGCAAGTAGTTGTAAGTTACAATATCAGTTGCATGGATTGTTGCATATAATTACATTTTTTTTGTTCCTTCAAACTTTCATAATGCGTTGTATAAAAGGTCAAAATGAATATTAATTTGTACAATTGGGGTTTCTTTTATAATATATTTTTTCATTAAAGTTCAATGATACCCTTTTGGTCTCTAATTTGAAAAAAGATACTTGTAATTTGAAGTCGGTTTCCCCCCTTTGGGTCGATCCGGTTAACCTTTGGGTTCACTGTTCCAGAGTTTTTAAAATATGGTTATGTTACATAAGGGGTTGCATCTAGGCTTAAATTCATATTAGATTTAGGAACTAGTTTGGGTAATTTGCATAAAGGGTTGTCTAGAAGGTTGCAACTAGTTGTAAGTTGCAACATTAGTTGCATACCAGTTTGCATAGTAGTATGGTTTCATAATAGATTTAGAAACTAGTTTGGGTAAGTTGCATAAAGGGTTGTATAGTAGGTTGCAAGTAATTGTAAGTTGCAATATCAGTTGCATGTATTGTTGCATATAATTACTTTTTTTTTATTTCTTCAAACTTTCATAATGGGTTGTATAAAAGGTCAAAATAAATATTAATTTGTATAATTGGGGTTCCTCTTATAATATGTTTTTTCATTAAAGTTTAATGATACACTTTTGGTATCTAATTTGAAATAAGATACTTGTAATTTGAAGTCGGTTCCCCCCCTTTGGGTCGATCCGGTTAACCTTTGGGGTTCACCGTTCCAGGATTTTTAAAATATGGTTATGTTGCATAAGGTGTTGCATATAGGCTTAAATTCATATTAGATTTAGGAACTAGTTTGGGTAATTTGCATAAAGGGTTGTATAGAAGGTTGCAACTAGTTGTAAGTTACAACATTAATTGCATACCAGTTTGCATAGTAGTATGGTTTCATAATAGAATTAGGAACTATTTTGGGTAAGTTGCATAAAGGGTTGCATAGTAGGTTGCAAGTAGTTGTAAGTTGCAATATCGGTTGCATGGATTGTTGCATATAATTACATTATTTTTTTTGTTTTTTCAAACTTTTATAACGGGTTGTATAAAAGGTCAAAATGAATATTAATTTGTATAATTGGGTTTTCTTTTATAATATATTTTTTTATTAAACTTTATTGTTACTCTTTTGGTCTCTAATTTGAAAGAAGATACTTGTAATTTGAAGCTGGTTTCCCCTCTTTGGGTTGATCCGGTTAACCTTTGGGGTTCACCATTCCAGGGTTTCTAGAATTAACCCATTCCCCCGGGATGTTGCCCAGTAAATATACAATTGTTTAAGGGGGGTTGGATACAATTGTATAAATGTTTCGAACAAGTATAAAATATATAACAGTTTTTTATATTTCTGATAAAAACTGTTACAAACTCTCTCAAGAAATACTGATATTCTTGAGAGCTGCTAAGTCGTCCAATGCTCGAGTTAATCACTATGTGATGACCTAAACTGTGTTTATATAATACACAGCTGCTACAAATCAGTCTAGGATATGCATTATCAATTACTAACAGAAAATGATACATATCTATAACTGAATATACGAAGTCCTATCACTCAGAACGAACAGATATCCATCCCTCAAAATAAGGAACAGACTTAATATTTACAACAGAATGTCTTCAGATACTGATGTTCTGTAGATACTGATGATGCATCAAATCCTGATGGCACATCAAATCCTGATGACATCCAAAACAGCCAGATTCTGAGCTTCTCCTGATCATTGAGAATCAGCACGTAACAATCTCCCCCAATTTATGCTTAATGTAATGAAGCACAAATTCCATTCTCAATGGTGCCAAAACCAATTTACAAAATATAGAAGGAATAAGGTTTACTTCAGTATCTTAAGATAACTGACAGTTGTTTCCAGAAATTTGTTTAACCTTTCTTCCACCTTGTCTTGAATGACTTTGACAAGCTTTTTCTTCAACTCTTTCTTTTTTTCAGTATCTTCTCCAAGCTGATAAATGACTGATCTTAATTTAGAAATCGAACTCTTAGTTATTTCAAGATCACCAATTAACATAAAGCTTAAGCTGATGTAACACCCCCAAATCCGGGGTCGGGGATCCGGGTTGTCACGAGTTCCATTTCCCTTAACAACACCCAATCTTAATAAATAATCAACTACTCTGTACTGTGACCCCACAATAAACACACACACCACAAGTTATAGTCTCAGAGATGAATATCCAAAAATAATCACAAGTCGTTTTATTCCACAATTATATGCCAATACACCTTAAACAGGTTTCTGAATAAATTTACATTTCTTTGCCATTATTACAATTCATAAATATACATAATCTGATACATCAAAAGTTGAAAGCCTAGCCTATTGGTAGTTCCTACCTCAGCTATGGCGGCATCAGTGCTTCTAGAAAACTGCGGAACGTCTCCTAACCTCTTGCGAATCGGGAGCTTGGTCCGGTTCATCTTGTCTATCTGATGTTGTGTGATGAAAGAAGAAAGCAAGGGTGAGCAGCAAGCCCACCAAAATAATATGTATAATGATTAACAATATATGAGCCTTCTCATAGTACTCATGAAAGTCTTGGTCAAAAGAAATGAACCAAGTTGATATCTTAATGCGATGAAGTCGCAAAATATTCAGTATATATATATATACATATATACTTTTCAAAATATTGGAAGTCCTCTTCCATGCACAATATACAGAAAGTCCCAGTGTATAACTGTATAAAAAAAATATCGTTGCAAGGTGATCTCATATATCTAACCTTGTCTCAACGTTTTTCTGAAAATCTTTGTCATTCATAAGACAATTATTAATTAGATATAAGTTTAAAAGATGAAGTTACAAGATACCCCAATATACTTATATCTTTCCCAAATACTACTTGAACTACCACCGTTCAAGTTATAATTAGCTTCAAAAGTTCATCACATAGATGAGACTATAAGGCAAGATTTGAATAGATTAAATCTTTAAAATATTATCAAAATAAAATGAAGTTACGATATACTTCATTTGATGTAAACATCATTTTGAAAACTTGACCCTGCCAACACTCAACAATCGCCCAACCGTAGCCTTTCTATCGAAGTGCTCTGGGTAGTGTTGCAGAAATTATCCAATTGGATGATGAACTCATTACGGGAGTTTGCCGCTCCAGGAAGACCACTTACGATGATCAGTCGTAGTAGTACAACCCCACCATTTTCTACATGTAGAGGAGAACCTGTCGGATTTACTTGTCAACCGAACACTGAACTCCTAAGGAATGGACCGCCTTAGCGGAACTTCCAGGCCATTTGGGCCAATATAATAAGGCTGGGCCGGCGCTACTCGGCCACTTACGCCACTCCTAGTTCAGATGAAATCCATGACTCTGAAACGTAAAGCTTGTCCCCACTTTCCCCAAGTAGAAACTTGTTGATACGGCTCCACCAAGAAGTCGTATCTATTTGGAAAGGAGAACTCACCGATATTTCCCAGGCGATGCCTGTTAATGGATTAACTTGTTCCAAGAATTTTACTTCCCGAGTGTTGGGTAAGTAATCAATTCATTTATCAAAACAGCAACCTTGTTGCGAATATAAAACACACCACAGAGCCGGATCCCTCAGGTTTTGAGCGAGTATTTAAATCCCCTTCGAAAGGAGGATCTTAAAAAAAATGAGTTTTGGGATCCGCTCTAACTTTTAAAAAAATCATTTTGAAGACTCGCAAAACATTTTTAAGAATGTTTGGAGTGAAGCTGATTTAATGAAGTAAATCAGTCCCTAGAATATTTAGAAAATGTCTGAATATTATTATTTAAATAATATTCCCATAAAGAATAATCTTATAAAATAATTGAAGTAGAAGTATTAAAACTTATACTTGAAATGAATAGCAAATAATCAAAGATATACTTATACGAAAGTAATATCTTTATTTGAATAATCAAAAGTAAGTTTGATTATCGACACCTTATTCTTTAATACAATAAAGAATATTATTAAGTAATAAGCGGAGTCATAATACCTCGAATGAATACTATAAATAATATTCATAAAATAAAGGAGTCATACATCCTCAAATGAATATCCAAGTAATATTCAATAATAATATAAACTGAGTCATAAGCCCTCGAATGAATATTCAAATAATATTCAAATAATAAAATAAACTGAGTCATAAGCCCTCGAATGAATACTCAAATTAATATTCAATTAAGTAAAATAAAGGTATCGAATAAACCTTATTCGATCCATAGTTTTAAAAACTATATCCATATATATATAAATATATATATATAATATACTCGGGAACATCGACTCCCGGTTTAGAAATATGTTCACCTTTTATCCCCTATACTAAGGGTATACGCAACTACTTGCTTATTTCTAGCATAGGTATTATGCAACTATAAGCATTGAAATCAACAGATAGATAACCAGATTACGAAACAGACATGCATATATACCATATCAGCATGCTCCAATATATCGCAAAATTTGCTAATAACAATCATGCACTATCACAAGATAATGCATATACATATATTTACATCACCACAACAGTATATCGAGTAGAAAACTTGCCTGAGCGACTGGGGGTTACGAATGGCTCGGGACGAGTCTGGTAACCTATAAACAACAAGTAAGTTGGAATTAAACCAAAGTCACTTGTAAATCTATACTCTAACCAACTCAGACTCTAACGCTCGTTTTGCGCTTACTGATTCTCTTAAGTCACTCGAGTACCCTCGGCTCCACCATTTTTAATAATTTAACCTTTACGAGTTTTAAGGCGATTCCTTCGCGAGTGTCTTACCAACTGCCTAACACACTTACCATAAATGTTTCATGCATTAATTAACCCTTTTTAGTCTTTAACCTATGTTTCAAAGTAAGGCGAGGGAAAAAGTTTCGTTCGCGAAACGCCGTTACTTGAAACGGTCGTTTCTCCTAAACCGTAAATCGGAATCGAATGAACTACATATCAAAACGAAGCTCGTAACATGAGCTATCTAAACATGGCAGTGGTCACAATTTAGCAGGGGGTTCTCGGGTCCTAATGCTATGCACAAAAACAGTCCAAAGAAAATCGGACGTTACGACGGCTATGTTTACGCGATTTCCCATTTTTTAAACTATCCACAATCAACACAAACCATCCTCAAATCCAACACACAACAAACACCCATCCTTATCACATCATAACAATCCCAACCAATTCAATTTTAATCATTCATACATATGCTTAAACCTAACTTTAATCATACTTAAGTTTCTTTAAATCAAAACCACAAAATTACCATTTCATTTCACTACCATTCCAAATCTCAAACTCTAATCATAACAACAACTACAATAACATCCTACTCATCAAAATCACCTTATAATATATATGAACCTAGGGTTTGAAAATGGTATACCTTCCTTGGATTGGTGGGTGGAGCTAGGAAGCCTTAAGAAGCTTGGAGAAGCCTTAGGAAAGCTTGGATCTTCAAGAAAAACAAGAAAAAGTTCAAGTTAAAAACTTGAAAACACTATTCATTGTCTTCTTCATTGATTAAATGAAGAAGCTAGAGAAAGAATTAATGGCTCAAACTCATGATATAGCCATAACTAAGCATAAAGATGGTTAGGGAATTTTCTTACCAATTAAGGATGCTTGGATCTTGATTTTGAAAATTTTAGCCTTGAAAAAGTGTAAAAAGCCGAGAGCTAGGTGATGAACAAATGCCTTGGTTGATTTTTTGATTTTTGATGAAATGATTTGCTAGCTTGGTTGGCTTGGTTTTGTTTTTGATTTAGCAAATTACTACCTTGCCCTTGAATTTGTGTGGTCCTTAATCAACCACACCTCCCTTCTTCCCATGTCATGCTTACCTCATCCTCATGATGTCATTCTCCCTTCCTTGTCCTCTTTCTATTGGTTGGATGACATCATTCCCACTAATCCCTTTGATTAACTTCCTAATCGTTTGCCTAATGACCGCTGATCTGTTATACGGTTCGCTTAACTTTCGTTCTCGTTTATCGTTTGAGGATCATACCTGGGATCTTATTACTTAGGTTCTCTTAACCTTTCTCAATACATTATATTCCTTTTTATGATCCTCTATTATAATCCTTTAATTTAAATCCTTTTTATCCTGTTACCTTATACTCAATTCTCTCCGTATCTTGTGGATTTCCGGGAAAAACCAAAGTGTTCGGAATTGGATTCTGACGATCTTTACATACACTTATATACTTTATAGAGTACTAATAATATCCCATAAGATCAATAACAGAACCCCTACATAGCGTGGCATGAACAGTTTTCTCATTCAGCAAAAACACTATTCATAAGGGTTTCAAAAATTTCCAAAAATTGGGGTTATTACAGTCTCCCCTCCTTAAAAGGATTCCGTCCCGGAATCAGATAGAAATAAATAGGGATACTCTCTTAGCATTGCACTTTCTAACTCTCGAGTCAATTTTCCCACATTGTGGTTCTACCATCAAACTCTGCCTAGTTTGATAATCCTTCTCCTAAGCACTCGTTCCTTTTCACTCTATAACCCTTCATGGTTGCTCCATATAGGTTACGTCGGGTTGCATATCTATGCGCTCATATGCCTCTATTTATCTGGCATCTGAATTACACTTCCTTAACATTGATACGTGGAATACGTTATGAACTTGTTGCAGGTTCGGGGGTAAGGCTAGCTCATATGCTAACCTCCCAAACGTCTTAATATATCCGAGGGTCCAATAAATTGTAGACTTAGCTTTCCTTTCTTTCCGAGCCTCATCAATCCTTTCCAAGGGATATCTATAACATTACTAGGTCCCCTATTTCGTACTCTTTATCCTTTCGTGTCAAATCAACATACTTCTTATGTCCATCTTGGGCTACTACCAGCCGTCCTCTGATTAGATCTATCATATCCTTGGTCCTTTAGACCACTGCTGGTCCGAGCATCTTGCGCTCTACAACTTCATCCTAACATAAGGGAGATCGATATTGTCTTCCCTCAAGGATCTCATAAGGCGACATCTCGATAATGACATATGATCTATTGTCGTAAGATAACTCAATCCGAATTAAGTGATCATTCCAAATTCTTTCAAGTCTATTACACAGACTCTCATCATAGCTTCCAATCATTAGAACTTTTGCTTCTCAATACCCATTCTTTTCCAGTTCGTAATCGCTACTACCTTCCGTTCCTAATATTATACGGGTTATACTTTTGCTTGTTAGCGTTCTATAACCTTTTAATAACCACGTCAACCTTAGTATCACGAATGTGTTCCCATTCCGCATACTACCACCACTTTATTACTCCTTTTTCAGTTGTTTCTATTTTCCAAAGTTTGATTAATCATATAGAAGTAAAGGAATTTGTTGAGAGATCACTATGATCATGAACACTTGTTATATCGCATAGTTAGTACAGAAGGTGGCCAGCCTTTAGTACTTGACAAGCAATTAAACAATAGCTGGTATCCTACTCGGCTTCTATCACACAGATAGATAGTCATTCGGCAATACCTCCCCTTCTGGAAGGGTTGTTCTTCTCAGCTTACATGAAATGAAAAGAAGAGAAAATAACGAATTGAAGAGAATTGTATATATGAAAAAATATACAGCCACAAAATATCTGGCTTGGAACCTACCTCTGAACTATAGAGGTTTGTCATAGGAGAACAAAACATATATGTATTTATATCAACATCAAGTATTATAGCATCGCATTTCACGTGCCTAAATATTTTCTCTATCCCGTCCATCATTCTATGGACCCATGCTCTTCCTCGAGCTTATACACAATCACCTTTGAAACTCCCTCGACATCGAAAATCGAATCTGGGATCTCATTCTATATATCACCGTTACTAGGATTCTATGCTCGCATCGCAACCTTCCTCGTATAATAATACGGCTCTCTATTGATAAGAAAGAATAAATATTCAATAGGTAGATACTCTACTTAATTAGTCTATCAATGATAACTTATACACTACCACTACCCGATTAGTGGTATTCAATCTCAACATCCATTCCAATACAACTCTCATGGTTGTAATCAGCTCATTACTCGCAGAATCATTGCTGCCTTACTATGGTCCACCACTGACCTACTGTAGTCATTCATTTTCCATGAAGTCTTAATAGCTAACCATACGGAGTCCATACATCTCGTATCTAATTTTCCTAAGGAGTTAACATAACCACCAATCACAATTCATGAAGAACACTCCAAACTCTGACGTACTTTCATGACATGAAGCAGATAAAATTGCAGAAGAGTTTCAATCAAAGCAATGATAGCAGGTTAATACCATTCTTAATCATATGCCTTAAATAGAAGACTTAACTCAAGGGTTCATCTAGTCCTTTTTGAAACATGGTCCTGGCTTATCTCAAGATAGGACCTTCTAAGATAGATAGCCCGTTCATGGCGATTACACGAATTAAACCTTTACCAACTACTATTACGGTTGGGTATTGCACAGTCATCAGAAGGAATGTCAATCTTCCAAACCATAATTCAACCTTCACACATTTTTTTTTAACCATCATCACTGTATTCTTTTGGCACACGCGCCTATAATTATCCACTTACCTTTAAAGTGTCGGCCACCTCTTTGGCCTTTCCTGATAGTACAATTTCCTTATAGTCAATGTCATTTTAACCACCTCCAAATAATTTTCTACCTCATTTCAATCACAGCTTATGTGAAGATGTTTTCCTTAAAATCAGATGGGAAAAAAAATATCACCATTTTTCCATAAGTTATTGCCTCATTCTTTAGAGGCTAATCACTGTCAAGACTGACTCTCAATCATACTTAGAACATTTTTTTTTTTTTTTATCTTAAGTCCTAATTGCCCTGAACAATTTCGACCATTACTGGTTCGATCCATACTTTCTCTTGGTTTAACACGTGCCCCACTTGGCATTATTATAATTACGTCATATTTCCTTTATCCACATTTCTATTCTTGAGAATTTTGAATATTACCTTTTTCCTTATAAAACCTCTAAGGTTATCCTTCAATCGTTCCTCCTGTATTCCCTAGATACAGGGCATATCACAATACCATTTACTAATAGTAGAACCATTGTCTATATACTTCTGCAAAATTTCTCCACTGATTCTTAAAGGTTGTTGTTACCTTAACCCTTTCCCAATCATACTGTCAAAACTCATACTGTCCCTATTAAGGATGACATGCCAACCTGTATGCATTCCCCTAGGATTCATTTTAAGTTACCAATGTTCTTTCCTTAATTCCACCTTTAAAAAGGTACAAGCATCCTTCCATGGATAAATAAAGTCATATATCCCTGATAAGGGTATCTTGTTCAATCATTTCCACCTCGATAGTCTATACCTAACTTTAGCATCCTTATTCAAATTGAGGTCAATCCATATGGCCTCCAAAAGATAACAACGGTTATCCGCTTGTCTTGCCTAATTTGGTAACGATAACAAGGATGTTCTGGAAGATATTGGTCGTGTTCAACGTGAACTTCTTCTTAATAATTCCTTATTTACTTTTGTTGTTTATCTCAACAGTCACCTCAATGTTGGGATATCTTTCATACCTGGCGTCTCCCTTTCTGGGTATCGAGCCACCGGTCTTACATTTCACATTATTGAAGGTCACTTCCTTCATCCAAAATTTTTTTTTTTTCCTGATTTCTTACTTTCTTGTCTCCTCAGTCTATCCGTGTCTCAATATTTATCCTTCGAACTATCTCAAGGTTTCCTCGAATCCTCCCAACTTAAAGGGGGTACAATATATGTATCTCTTATGCCTTCAACCATCAATTTTAACTCATGGTGGATCATCATCATCCTGACGATTACATACTTTTCTATTTCTATTGCTATGAGTCTTTAGGGTTTCCTCATACCCGACTCCCTTATCATACCTCAAACTCTTTTGCCTTTATATCCCTTTCCACTTCAGTCCCTTTTTATTTCCCTTTCTCTTATCATTATTTCATGAACCAACACAACATAAGCATTGATTTCAAACATCCCGTCATTCCGGATTCGTGTCCTTAGAACGAATCTTGACAACTTTTACAACTTAGATTCATAATTCATCATACTCGTCTGCCTTTGTTCTGGATCTAAAGCTTTTACACTATTCCATAACTTTGGGCAGTACCTTCCTGAAAACAATTGACTGAACTTTAATCAGTTTATTATAATCTCTTGCTCCGTGCCTTCCTTGGCCTTTCACCAGCAGGTGGTCTCTCTCTTAGGAGGGTGAGTGATAAAAACAGTCTTTTGTGATTCGTCAATCATTTAGAATCTCAAATGATTCCTATATTTCCTTTAGCCAGGCTCTTGCCTCGACTAGGTCAACCTGTTCCTTGGAACTCTGAGAGCTTAACGATTTAAAGGTCATGAAAGAATTTCCTGCCGCATTGTCCCCTCAGGGTGGTGGTTGGGGATAATGGTCTAAGTTCTGTCAAGACAGGTCCATAAATTGCCATATAGGAGTACCGTCTCGGGTCTCCTTTCCTTACTCGACTTTCTGTTTCCTTAGTATGAAATATTTCAACCTTCTCCCATAATCGGGGTTATCTTATACATTAAAAACCTTGTTTTCCACTCTATTATGTTATGGGTTCTTTCTTTCTTGATGGCAACCTCCCTGACTATCACACTCTGGGTTTGCCCTAAATCCTATTCCTCAAACTATGGCTCTCATCTAAGTTCTCATCCTTAAGCTCTTGAACTTTCGGAACCCAAATTCTATAGGAATACCTCATTATTCCCTTATCATCTTTCTCAGTATTAATCTCATATTTATTTGTTGGCTCTCTGCCTTCATTCATCACCTTTTTCTGGCACAATATGCTCTTTTCCAATAATTCGGTCTCTATTGCAATCTCAAACAGCTTTTCGGTACCGGCTCCGGTTACCTTCACTACTATTTCCATTTTCTCAAAATCTCTTATCAACTCTCCCAAAGACATTATCATCTTGAGTCTCTCCTTTTTACTAATGGCATCAGCCACCACATTGGCTTTCCCCGAATGATAAAGAATCTCCCACTCATAACTCTTGATTAGCTCTAACCGCCTCCTCTGGCGTATGTTGAGCTCTTTCTACGTAAAAAGGTACTAGAGCTCCTATGGTTTGTGTAAATCTTGCACTTCTCTCCATACAAGTAGTGCCTCCAATCTTTAGGGAAAAACTATTACCACGAGACCAAGCTTATGGGTGGGGATATCGAATTTTATATTCCCTTAATTATCTTGACGCGTACGCGATTACCTTGCTGTGCTGTATAAGAAGCACCCTAATTCCTTATGCGAAGCGTCACTACATTTCACAAAATCTCATTTTCCATCCGGCAACGCCAACATAGGGAACGTCACCAACCTTTGCTTCGATCTTAAAAGTTGTTCTCGCATTTCTCTGTCCATTCGAACTTCTCAGTCTTACGAGTAAGCCGCGTTAAAGGGGCTACTATCTTTACAAACTTGAACGAACCTCTGGTAGTGACCGGCCAATCCTACCTCTGGTAGTCGACCCAACCAGGGTCATCAATTCATCAGTGGTCCTTTATCCAATCTCGTCAGGATCCTCCATGGGATCCTCCTCAGCAACTATCCCTTCTAGGACAACATCCTCAACCGCTACATCCTCAATATCAACATCATCCGGTCCTGCGTTAGGACGCTCTATTGGATCAACAATCTGATCTCCAATTAGTAATAAAACATCATCGCGTTGATTTTCCTCAACTTCAGGGTTCGGAGTCCCGCTACCATATACGATAATGAACTACGCTTCTATCGCTACATTTATAAGGGTTCCCATAAGGGTTTTAACTGTCAGTACTACGTTAGGTAGTCCGACTATGAACTTGGCAAGAGTTCTTATTATCTTAGTGAACTTATTATCTTAACGTCCCATCATCTCTGAGGTTTATAACGCTTGGCTCTGATACCATTTCTGTAACACCCCCAAATCCGGGGTCGGGGATCCGGGTTGTCACGAGTTCCATTTCCCTTAACAACACCCAATCTTAATAAATAATCAACTACTCTGTACTGTGACCCCACAATAAACACACACACAACAAGTTATAGTCTCAGAGATGAATATCCAAAAATAATCACAAGTCGTTTTATTCCACAATTATATGCCAATACACCTTAAACAGGTTTCTGAATAAATTTACATTTCTTTGCCATTATTACAATTCATAAATATACATAATCTGATACATCAAAAGTTGAAAGCCTAGCCTATTGGTAGTTCCTACCTCAGCTATGGCGGCATCAGTGCTTCTAGAAAACTGCGGAACGTCTCCTAACCTCTTGCGAATCGGGAGCTTGGTCCGGTTCATCTTGTCTATCTGATGTTGTGTGATGAAAGAAGAAAGCAAGGGTGAGCAGCAAGCCCACCAAAATAATATGTATAATGATTAACAATATATGAGCCTTCTCATAGTACTCATGAAAGTCTTGGTCAAAAGAAATGAACCAAGTTGATATCTTAATGCGATGAAGTCGCAAAATATTCAGTATATATATATATATACATATATACTTTTCAAAATATTGGAAGTCCTCTTCCATGCACAATATACACAAAGTCCCAGTGTATAACTGTATAAAAAAAAAATATCGTTGCAAGGTGATCTCATATATCTAACCTTGTCTCAACGTTTTTCTGAAAATCTTTGTCATTCATAAGACAATTATTAATTAGATATAAGTTTAAAAGATGAAGTTACAAGATACCCCAATATACTTATATCTTTCCCAAATACTACTTGAACTACCACCGTTCAAGTTATAATTAGCTTCAAAAGTTCATCACATAGATGAGACTATAAGGCAAGATTTGAATAGATTAAATCTTTAAAATATTATCAAAATAAAATGAAGTTACGAGATACTTCATTTGATGTAAACATCATTTTGAAAACTTGACCCTGCCAACACTCAACAATCGCCCAACCGTAGCCTTTCTATCGAAGTGCTCTGGGTAGTGTTGCAGAAATTATCCAATTGGATGATGAACTCATTACGGGAGTTTGCCGCGCCAGGAAGACCACTTACGATGATCAGTCGTAGTAGTACAACCCCACCATTTTCTACATGTAGAGGAGAACCTGTCGGATTTACTTGTCAACCGAACACTGAACTCCTAAGGAATGGACCGCCTTAGCGGAACTTCCAGGCCATTTGGGCCAATATAATAAGGCTGGGCCGGCGCTACTCGGCCACTTACGCCACTCCTAGTTCAGATGAAATCCATGACTCTGAAACGTAAAGCTTGTCCCCACTTTCCCCAAGTAGAAACTTGTTGATACGGCTCCACCAAGAAGTCGTATCTATTTGGAAAGGAGAACTCACCGATATTTCCCAGGCGATGCCTGTTAATGGATTAACTTGTTCCAAGAATTTTACTTCCCGAGTGTTGGGTAAGTAATCAATTCATTTATCAAAACAGCAACCTTGTTGCGAATATAAAACACACCACAGAGCCGGATCCCTCAGGTTTTGAGCGAGTATTTAAATCCCCTTCGAAAGGAGGATCTTAAAAAAAATGAGTTTTGGGATCCGCTCTAACTTTTAAAAAAATCATTTTGAAGACTCGCAAAACATTTTTAAGAATGTTTGGAGTGAAGCTGATTTAATGAAGTAAATCAGTCCCCAGAATATTTAGAAAATGTCTGAATATTATTATTTAAATAATATTCCCATAAAGAATAATCTTATAAAATAATTGAAGTAGAAGTATTAAAACTTATACTTGAAATGAATAGCAAATAATCAAAGATATACTTATACGAAAGTAATATCTTTATTTGAATAATCAAAAGTAAGTTTGATTATCGACACCTTATTCTTTAATACAATAAAGAATATTATTAAGTAATAAGCGGAGTCATAATACCTCGAATGAATACTATAAATAATATTCATAAAATAAAGGAGTCATACATCCTCAAATGAATATCCAAGTAATATTCAATAATAATATAAACTGAGTCATAAGCCCTCGAATGAATATTCAAATAATATTCAAATAATAAAATAAACTGAGTCATAAGCCCTCGAATGAATACTCAAATTAATATTCAATTAAGTAAAATAAAGGTATCGAATAAACCTTATTCGATCCATAGTTTTAAAAACTATATCCATATATATATAAATATATATATATATAATATACTCGGGAACATCGACTCCCGGTTTAGAAATATGTTCACCTTTTATCCCCTATATTAAGGGTATACGCAACTACTTGCTTATTTCTAGCATAGGTATTATGCAACTATAAGCATTGAAATCAACAGATAGATAACCAGATTACGAAACAGACATGCATATATACCATATCAGCATGCTCCAATATATCGCAAAATTTGCTAATAACAATCATGCACTATCACAAGATAATGCATATACATATATTTACATCACCACAACAGTATATCGGGTAGAAAACTTGCCTGAGCGACTGGGGGTTACGAATGGCTCGGGACGAGTCTGGTAACCTATAAACAACAAGTAAGTTGGAATTAAACCAAAGTCACTTGTAAATCTATACTCTAACCAACTCAGACTCTAACGCTCGTTTTGCGCTTACTGATTCTCTTAAGTCACTCGAGTACCCTCGGCTCCACCATTTTTAATAATTTAACCTTTACGAGTTTTAAGGCGATTCCTTCGCGAGTGTCTTACCAACTGCCTAACACACTTACCATAAATGTTTCATGCATTAATTAACCCTTTTTAGTCTTTAACCTATGTTTCAAAGTAAGGCGAGGGAAAAAGTTTCGTTCGCGAAACGCCGTTACTTGAAACGGTCGTTTCTCCTAAACCGTAAATCGGAATCGAACGAACTATATATCAAAACGAAGCTCGTAACATGAGCTATCTAAACATGGCAGTGGTCACAATTTAGCAGGGGGTTCTCGGGTCCTAATGCTATGCACAAAAACAGTCCAAAGAAAATCGGACGTTACGACGGCTATGTTTACGCGATTTCCCATTTTTTAAACTATCCACAATCAACACAAACCATCCTCAAATCCAACACACAACAAACACCCATCCTTATCACATCATAACAATCCCAACCAATTCAATTTTAATCATTCATACATATGCTTAAACCTAACTTTAATCATACTTAAGTTTCTTTAAATCAAAACCACAAAATTACCATTTCATTTCACTACCATTCCAAATCTCAAACTCTAATCATAACAACAACTACAATAACATCCTACTCATCAAAATCACCTTATAATATATATGAACCTAGGGTTTGAAAATGGTATACCTTCCTTGGATTGGTGGGTGGAGCTAGGAAGCCTTAAGAAGCTTGGAGAAGCCTTAGGAAAGCTTGGATCTTCAAGAAAAACAAGAAAAAGTTCAAGTTAAAAACTTGAAAACACTATTCATTGTCTTCTTCATTGATTAAATGAAGAAGCTAGAGAAAGAATTAATGGCTCAAACTCATGATATAGCCATAACTAAGCATAAAGATGGTTAGGGAATTTTCTTACCAATTAAGGATGCTTGGATCTTGATTTTGAAAATTTTAGCCTTGAAAAAGTGTAAAAAGCCGAGAGCTAGGTGATGAACAAATGCCTTGGTTGATTTTTTGATTTTTGATGAAATGATTTGCTAGCTTGGTTGGCTTGGTTTTGTTTTTGATTTAGCAAATTACTACCTTGCCCTTGAATTTGTGTGGTCCTTAATCAACCACACCTCCCTTCTTCCCATGTCATGCTTACCTCATCCTCATGATGTCATTCTCCCTTCCTTGTCCTCTTTCTATTGGTTGGATGACATCATTCCCACTAATCCCTTTGATTAACTTCCTAATCGTTTGCCTAATGACCGCTGATCTGTTATACGGTTCGCTTAACTTTCGTTCTCGTTTATCGTTTGAGGATCATACCTGGGATCTTATTACTTAGGTTCCCTTAACCTTTCTCAATACATTATATTCCTTTTTATGATCCTCTATTATAATCCTTTAATTTAAATCCTTTTTATCCTGTTACCTTATACTCAATTCTCTCCGTATCTTGTGGATTTCCGGGAAAAACCAAAGTGTTCGGAATTGGATTCTGACGATCTTTACATACACTTATATACTTCATAGAGTACTAATAATATCCCATAAGATCAATAACAGAACCCCTACATAGCGTGGCATGAACAGTTTTCTCATTCAGCAAAAACACTATTCATAAGGGTTTCAAAAATTTCCAAAAATTGGGGTTATTACAGCTGACATCTTCATGATCAGGACTGCAAGATAACTGAGGATTGTTGAGAAAAACTTTTAGAACCGAAGCTCCCTTTTCCATCTTCATTTCTTGACCAGTGTAAGTTCTGTACATAGAAAAATACTCACCATTGTATTTGTCTTATTTGCTTATGACTCTTCTTCTGATACTCTCAAGTATCATAGAAGACCAGTTTCTAGTGACATTGTCCTCAACTCTAAGAAGATAGTGAATATATTTCAACTCTGTCACAGTCTTCATCAAGAGTTGCTGCAAAGTAAAGCTTTTCACTTTACCATCTCTCAAGAAGTACAGAATCTCCTCTCTGACATCATTATCATTTATCTTTCTATATATAATATTCACAGCTTCAACTTTTTCAATATATGAAGGAGTAATTCTCTCACCAAGATTGTCAGCTAGAGTATCTGTGTCAAGTAAGTTAGATCTCAGAGTCTCCATTTCAGAATGACCAATACCTCCTCTAGTATGAGTTTTTATAAGCTTTAGCTTTTCATTATGTTCCACCCAAGAAGGTTTATTGATGGACTTATCAATATCCTCCTGTTCTGAAATACAATCCCTAAGTCCTGCTGACACAAATTCAATATGTTTGAATCCTCTAGGATAACTGAATGAATAGATATCTTTCCATCTTTTATTTTTCTTTCTAAGAGGAGCATACCCCATAGATAAATCATGAATCTTCCCTTTTGATTTCTGCCATAGCTCTCTCCTTGAATTTAGAATTCTTTGCACATAGACATTACATGATTGATCAGCTCTCCTTCTGTCAGTTCTTTCTTGTTCATCAACCTCTGAATTATGAGAAATAACTGTTGTATTAAGAACTGATTCATCCAATACTTTGACCACCTTCTCATCAGTATCAAAGTCAGCCTTCAGATTCACAGCATCAGGATCTGCCTTTTTTCTCAGGATTTGTGTCTGCTTCAAGAGACTCATTTGCATTAGTTACATCAACTTGAGCAATGTCAGCGGTTGGTTTCTTCTTTCTGGGGACAATCAATTCTTCAGTATCCTCAGCTTCCTCTTTTACATCATTTCCTTGTACAGGAACAAAACCTTCTTTGAATAAAAAATTCATAAATGCAGAATCAATTACAGAACTTCGACTTGAATTAGAAATTCTTCCTCTTCCCCTTATTCCTCTGGCTCTTGTAGTTCTTCCACCTCTTTTTCCTCTTCCTTTAGAGGTGTTTGCTTCAGCTTCAATTTGAGCCAATAACTCCTTCTGTTACATAACTGCTTCTTCAGTTGTTAGATCAGGAAATTCTTCGGTTATCAACCCAAGAGCACTTCTGGCATTCTTTTGCTCAAACCTCTTATCCTTGTAGTACAGAACAATCTCTTCACCTGTTTCCTTGTGTTTGTAAGGAAAGAATAATCCTTTAGCATTTTCTATATTAGAGATTGTAACATCACCAGTTTCAGGAGCATCTGCATTAGTCTTGTGCTTAACTTCATGAGAACCAGTAGACTTTCCTTATCCTGAACCAGATCTTCTAGAATGTTGAGGTTGTTGAGCAACAAAAGCCATTTAAACATTTGCAACTGGATTCTTATCACCATCATCATCAGTATCTTTATCTTTCAACTGAATAGAGTCAGGTGTACATTTTGTGACAGCTATCTTCTCCCCCTTTTTGGCATCAGTACCTGAAAGAAGAGAAAACATAGCATCCAGTTTTTCAGCCATTGAAGACACTTTATCTTCCAAGGAAGAAAATCGAGTATCCATGCTTTGTTGAGATTGAACCACGGCTCTAGCAGCTTTCTTCACACTTATGAATTCAGCTGAAGTAAGTGGATTAATCATAAAAGCATCAATCTTGTTCTGTAAGTTAGCATGAGATGTCTTCATATCAGTAAGTTCAGAGAGAACTCCTTTCATAGAGATGGTAGAGGCCTTGAGATGCAATTTGAGGTTAGGAGTTTGAATTCCATCATATGCCCTGTGGACATATTGCATACCAACAGCTGAGGAGGTAGAAGTATGTGTATCTCTCCATGCAAAATCCCATTCAGCCTTTCGAAAATACTCAGCATCAGCATTGTAATAAAAGGGATCAACATTGAAATGTGAAGAAGAACAAACATTGGACTTCTTAGATACATCAATAACAGTCTTTAACTGAGCTATGTCAGGATCATCAGGATCACTGTCTTCATCAAAATCAAAGCAAGACAGACCCTCAGAAGAATTTGCAGAGCTTGGTAGAATTGTTTTGCCTTTAAGAGGATCTTTAGCAATATTTATTTGTTTTTGATGAGATCCTGAAGGTAAGTCCTCAAGTGGCAGTGATGACAGTGGAGGAACAAACAATGCATCAAGATGCTTTGACAAACTAGCTAGCAGTAATGAATCATCAGTAGGAGCTGCTTGAATTGAAAGTTGGTCAGCATCAGGATTTGTTACAGTATCAGGATTTGATTAGTCAGGAGAATGCACTAGACCAACATCAGTACTTTGAACTGATGGTTCTTGTGGGGCCGGAGGAATATGAGCTGCTTCAGCAATCATTGGTGAAGGTTCTTGTGTACTCTCCTCAAACATAAGATCATTAATAACTACATCCACCTTTGACAATACATCCTGATGAGCCTTATTTTCTTGCAACAGTTGTTCAGAATCAGCAAGAAGATCATCTTGAGCAAAATCAACAATTATTTGTGCAGCCTCTTTGTCTGCATATTCCCTTTGAGAAGATGGTTCTTATGGGACTGGACGTACCTCAGTTGCTAAGTCCCTTTGAGACTTAGGTTCTTGTGGACTGACATCCATAGTAGAGGACTGAGTCTTTTTCTTCTTTCTGATGTACTTAACCACATCTTCAACTTTTCTTTTTTGCATATTCTTGGCAGTGCTCTTGGGCTCAGCAGTTTCTTTATTCACTGGAACCTTTTTTATCAGAGCAGTAACATCAGTAGTTGGCTCCTTAGTTCCAATTGTGTCAATAGAGTCATCAGGAATTGCTACTGTTGATTTCTTTGTCTTCATTCTCGGCTCAGTGGGCATCTGATCATCAGAATTGGAATCATCTTGCATGATCAACCTTCTTTTTCAAACTGGAAAGCATTCTTCTCTCTTCTCACTCTCACTCAGTGAGGCCTGTTGAGCTCTCTGTTTAGATTGAACAGATTTCTTAACCAGCCTTTTACTTAGTACAACTGATGTCTTTTGGGAGACATCAGAGGAGGCTAATTTAGGAGCTGGATTGGAGTTCTGTTTGGTAGAAGGAATGCTTGGGTTAGAAACAAGATGGGTAGTTTCTTGTTTCACAGCATCAGGAAATGTAACAGAGATGCCAGCATTAGGATTTACAGGCACTTGTGAAGGAGTAGGTCTATTTCTCAATAGAAATTGCTTGACATCCTGAGGCAGGAAGGGAAGTCCTGAAAACTTATTCTTTTCATCTCTTTTGATATGATCTGTAATGGCCTTCTTAGAAATTTAAAATACAGGAAGCAATTCATCATTATCAAATTCAACATTAGGGTATAGAAAATTAAAAATCAGTTGAAGAAATCTAATATACCCTATGACACCTGATGCATCTGTTCTCCTAGCAATTATGAATTGAAGAATTGTGTTATTATAGTCAAAATTACCAGAATGGAGAAGAGAATACACAATTTTCAGAGAAGTGGAGGGAAGAGCATCAAAATTTATTGTCTTATTCAAGAAACATATGTTGATGCAATCAAAGAAGAAATTCCATTCTCTCTTTAACTTTGTTCTTGTCAATTTCCCAATTGTTGTGATGTCACTTTTGTAGTTCAGAGTTCTGAGCATATCAAACAGCTGCTCAATTGTATAATTGTCAGGAGCACCATCACAGGCAGGCAATCTTAATGCTTGAACAAGAACATCAGCATCAACCTCATACCTGTGTCCCTTAAAGTCAAAAGAGAAACCGGTATTTGTTGCATTAACTAGAGCTATATCCCATAACTGAATTACAACCCTGTATGATACCTTAGTAGGATTTGTGAGAACATATCCAATTGGACATTGGAGTAAGAAATCTTGTATATCATGAAAAGATTGAGGAAACTGCTGATGTGTAAGTGGAGCCAAGTAGTTGTTGGTTCCAAAAGTGTTGCCATGAATAATAGTGGTTTGACTGAAGAGGGGTAAAAGCTCAGAAGATGACATGATGTTTATAGGTGTTGAGGAATGATGTTCGTGAGATGTTAATAGTGAGGCTGTGTGTATGATAATATATGTCACAGAGTTTCTTGTGCAAAAGAAGTTTACAAAGCTTAGTTGTATGTAACACACTTGGAGAAGGAAGCTTGGTGAATTAGACTTCTGATAGAGGATAATTACTGAAAAATTGGAGCTGAAAGTGGAGTTATGTGCGAAATCAGCAACAAAGAACGCACTGCTCTTGTAGTAAATCGCTGTGTGACTTTTTCAACAGTTTATCCACTTTTAAACAATAATTAAGAAGACAAACACTTTTTCAGAATTAAACAATTCAGAAATCATTTTTTAATAATATCCTAAATTAAAATAAGTTGACCTGTCATCAATATTTGGTACCTCTTTTCTGTCAGGATTTGACATCGTCAGGATTTGCCGATTCAAATTCATCAGTGTTTGTCAAAACAACTCAAGCTTATCAGAAAACCGCAATTTTAATCTCAAGAATCATCAAAAGATAGATGTTAATAGTGTGATGTAGAGATTAACATGCTACAATTAAGAACAAGAACATGCATACACAATTGAAGATCATAGACAAGGTGTTGTAAGCAAAATAAACAAAATTTCATTAATAATTCAAGAGAGTAAATTTCATGAAATTTTTGATTACATGCAAAAGATAATTACAAGAAAATCCTGGTCTAAATAGAAGAACATGATGGTTTTTATTAGTTCCTCTTACTCTCCACGAAAAGCACAGCAAGACGAATAATCTGTTCTTTCTAACGAAGAGCTTCTCATCTTTCTTCCTCCAGACGATCGAGATGGAGATGATAATCCATCTCAAAGAATTGGAGATCTGTCAGAATCTCCTATGGAACCGAGTTCCACACTTTATTGGGAATGACAGTGATGTGCCATTCCAGCTGCCAGTCATCATAGCTAAACTCCACAGTGAAGTTTTCATAGTTCAAAAACATGTTGCAGAGAACCATTTTTGAGATAGAGAAGAAGAAATATGAGAAATGAAAGTGAGAAGAGTGTTTTGTGTATAGGAAGAGATGATTTGACTGAATGAGAATGATGGTTTAAATAACCAAGGGAATATCAAGGGACTAGGAGACTGATTGATTAGTAAGTGTAGAGTTAACTTAATTATTTAACCAAAAGATGTCTTATTAAGGCGCGTCTCCCTAGACTGATTTGCAATGATGACAATGATATATATTAATACACATTTAGCAAATAAATTCACTTAATTTATCATGCATATTATAAATTACATAAAATATTCCTAGTTTAATATCTTCAACAGCATTTAGGACATATCAGGATTTGATCAATATACATCAGGATTTGATCAAGTATAAAATTAAAGAATTTATATGTCCCAACTAACCATACCAAGTTCATTGACAAGCTTTGTAAATGTTACTTCAGGTAATGGCTTCGTGAAAATATCAGCCAACTGCTGATCAGTAGGAACAAAATGAAGCTCAATCGTTCCTTCCATGACATGCTCTCTTATAAAATGATATCTGATGCTGATATGTTTAGTAAGAGAGTGTTGCACTGGGTTTCCTGTCATAATAATAGCATTTTGATTATCACAATAAATAGGAATTTTAGAAAATAATAATCCATAGTCCATAAACTAATTTCTCAACCATAACAACTGAGTACAGCAACTCCCAGCTGCAATATATTCAGCCTCAGTAGTCGAAGTAGAAATAGATTTCTGCTTTTTACTGAACCATGAGACTAATCTACCTCCCAAAAACTGACAGCTCCGAGATGTACTCTTCCTGTCTATTTTGCAGCCAGCAAAGTCATCGTCTGAATAACCACATAATTCAAAATCAGCTTCCCTTGCATACCAGAGACCAAGTGATACAGTACCCTTGAGGTATTTGAAAATTCTCTTTATTGCAATAAGATGTGGCTTCCTTGGATTTTCCTGAAATCTTGCACACAGACAGGTGGAAAACATAATGTCTGGTCTACTAGTCATTAGGTACAAGAGAGAACCAATCATACCTCTGTAATTTGAGACATCAACTGTTGTACCTTCATGAGGATCAATATTTGTAGCAGTTGCCATTAGAGTAGTTATTGTTGCACTATATTGCATATTAAACCTTTTCAGCAGATTCTTTGTGTACTTTGACTGATTAATGTAGATCCAATTATCAGTCTGTTTAATTTGCAATGTCAAGTAGTAACTCATCTCTCCCATCATGCTTATTTGATATCTTGATTGCATCACCTATGAGAACTTATCACACAGTTTTTGATTAGTTGATCCAAAAATAATATCATCCATATAAATTTGAACTAAAAGAAGATCTTTACCTTGATTCAGATAAAATAAAGTTTTATCTATTGTACCTCTTTTGAATCCACTTTCCAGCAGAAACTGAGCAAGAGTCTCATAACATGCCCTAGGTGCTTGCTTTAGTCCATAGAGTGCTTTGTCAAGTCTATAAACATGATCAGGATGTTTAGGATCCACAAAACCTGGTGGCTGTTCAACATAGACTTCCTCTTCAAGTTCTCCATTGAGAAATGCACTCTTGACATCCATCTGAAAGACTTTAAATTTCTTGTGTGCAACATATGCCAAGAAAATTCTGATAGCTTCCAGCCTAGCAACAGGAGCAAATGTTTCATCATAATCAATACCTTCCTGTTGAAAATATTCTTTAGCCACCAATCTTGCCTTGTTTCTGATAATTGTTCCATCATAATCAGTCTTATTTCTGAAGACCCACTTTGTGCCTACAATTGACCTGTTTTTAGGTCTAGGCACCAGCTTCCACACTTCATTTCTTTCGAACTCATTTAAATCTTCTTGCATAGCTAAAACCCAATCTGCATCCTTGAGTGCATCTTCTACTTTCTTTGGCTCTTCTTTTGAAAGTAGATTGTGGTATAGACATTCATTTTGAGTTGCACTCCTTGTCTTTACACCTTCATCAGGATTTCCAATGATCAGATCAGGAGTATGATCTTTAGTCCATTTTATGGCACTAGGAAGTGTCCTTCTGGAGCTAGATGCCCCCCCTGAATTGTATGCCTCATCAAATGCATTTGAGGCTCACCCTGAATCTGTGCTGTTATCTCCTAATGAAGCTTTGGGACTTGAATCATGTCTATCTGATATTGAATCAGCATTGGTTTCTAAATGACCAGATTGAGAAGAACTTTGACTTGTTTCTTCAGTGTCAGTTCCATCAGCTGAACCTTGCTGTTGCTCCCCCTCAACATGTGCAGGTTCATTAGTACAATGATTATCTTCAAAATTTGAAGGATTATTAGGATTTGGATCATCGGGATTTGACAGTTCATTAGAGTTTGATCTAGATTCCAACAGTGCATTTTCATTTGCAAAGATTAGTCTTTCATGAGTGTCTTCTTCAAAACCAAGAATCTTCTTATCATCAAAAGATACATTTATGGAGATAACTACATTATTTATTCTTAAATTGAAAACTCTGTATGCTCTTGATGGTGAGTATCCAACAAAGATTCCTTCATCAGCTTTTGATTTAAACTTTCCTAGCTGATCAGTATAAGTTCTCAAAACAAAGCACTTACGTCCAAATACATGAAGATGTTTGAGAATGGGCTTCTTTTCTTTCAGCATTTGATAAGGAGTAACACCATGTCTGTTTATCAGTGTGATATTCTGAGTATAACATGTTGTGTTTACTGCTTCTAATTAATTATTTCTCTATTCCAAGTATAACATGTGATATGGCTCAGAAATAGAGAATTATGTATTACTTTTAAAAGATACTCTTCTTTTTTTCGACTTTTGGCAAGCATCACAAAGATCATATGATGAGTATAGCATATTTGGTAATCCTCTTACTATCTCCTTCTTGGCAAGTTCATTGATTGAATTGAAGTTGAGATGTGAGAGCTTCTTGTGCCAGTTCCAGCTCTCATCGACTGATGCCTTTGAGATAAGGCAAGTAGCTTCTTTCTCAAGACTTTCATGCAGCCTTGCTTTATATATGTTTCCATGTCTGTATCTTATCGACTGATACCTCTATCAGTGATTTGACTGATGCTGAGAAGATTGTGCTTCAGTCCTTCCACCAGAGCTACATTCTCTATTGCTATTTTTCCAATTAACAAGTTTTCATATCCCAGAGTGTGTCCTACATTTCCATCTCCATAAGATACATCTGGGACAACCTTCTTCTTAAATTCTGACAGCAGGAATTTATTTCCATTCATGTGTCCTGAACATCCACTATCCAAGACAAGAGAATTTTGCTTGTTACCCTGCAGTCAGAGGAATAATTAATTAGAAGGATTTTTAAGGACCCACACTTGTTGGGCCCTCTTTTTGGATAACTTAAGCCTTTGTGAGTCAGGATTACTTCCGACAGTTTTTCCTTTGTCAGGATTTGTCTTGTCAGAAGCAGATTTAGTAGAACTAGAGGAATTGAGCACACAAGCAACTTTATTAAATTTAGGCAAAGGTTCATAATAGTTGTGATACATCTTATGATAGGAACTACAAGTATAAATCGAATTCCAACTACTACCACAATTAAAACAAAGATTTTATGGTTTATAAAATACTGATGTACCCCTAACATCAGACTCAGGAATAGCAGTTTTCATTTCCTCCTGCAATCAATAGCAAGATGATTAGTATTACCACAGTTAAAACAAGTTTTTCTAGGAGCACTGGGAACAAACTTGTAATTAGAATCCTTAGAAATACCTTGCTTACCATTCCTGTTCCTTTTAGGACTTTTTACTAGAGGTTTGTCAGTAACCTCAGATAATTACTTTTTCAATTGTCTTTTAGACAAAAGTCCTATGTTCTTTTATTTCTTAACAGTCTTAATGGTTTCCTTTTTTTCTTTTCTTTGAGGTTTATCACTTACTGATTTTTCTTGGGATGTTGATATTGAACCCTTTTCACAGATGGATTTGGGTTCATCAGCTTCTGAAGAGATAAAATTAACAGGTTTCTTAAGGGTAGTCTTATTCTCAGTGTCAACATCCTTAATTCCATCTGCATAACCAAGACATTCTTTCCAGTTTTTCTTAGAGATCATCGCATGAACTTTTTGCATGAAATAGTCCAGGCATTAAGAGTTTTCCTCTCATTTTCTAATTCATTTTCTAACATACTGTACTTAGCTTCTAGTACCTTTGCTGTATGTTTATCTTTCTCATATTCTTTCTGAATTTCAATCTGATTTACTAAGTCAGACTTCAACTGATCATTCCTAGACTTTAACATTTCATTTTCAGTTAACAGTCTATTATTCTCTAGAATCTTTTTTTAAAAATTTCCATGGAGAGACTTAAGAATAGCTTTCAGTTCAGATATATCTTCAGTATCAAAAGAGAAGAAATAAGTTTATACCTTAGAAACAGAGGAAGCAGGATCATCAAAGCTAGCCATCAGTGCATAACATGTATCTTCATTTTCAGAATCAGAGGAGTTCATCCAGTTCTTACTTGATGTAATCAGGGCTTTGTTCTTCCCTTCGTCATGCTTTGTCTTCTTGCACTCTGTAGGAAAGTGACCATGTTCATCACAGTTGTAGCATTTGATTTTCGACCCGTCTACTTTTCCAGCTTTAGAGTCTTTTCCATCTCTTCTTCCAGTTGACTTCCTTTCCCCTCCAGTGAACTTCTTCCTAAAGCTTCTATTCTTCTGAGACTTCCTGGATTGCATCCTCTTGAAGCCCTTAACCAGCAATGCAGCCATTTATATGACATCAGAATTTGTCACGACCTCATCAGTTTTAGAATCAGTATCATCATCAGGATTTGATGATGAATCATCGGTATCTGATTCTGGTAGATTGTTTTTTTTCTTTGCAACTTCAACAGACCTTTCGTTTGAAGCTTTAATATTCACTTTCAAAGCAACTAATTTTCCTTTGTTGCTTTTCCTCTCCTTCCTTTGCTGGACTTCCAAGTTATATATTCATAGCATGCTATAGACTTCATCCAGAGTGATTATTTCCAAATCATACTGATGTCGTATGATTGAAGTCTGAGTCTCCCATTCTTCATTCAAGGGTCTCAGAAACTTAGTGTTTGAATCCTCTCGATCATAAACCTTTCCCACCAAAGACAGATTGTTGAGTAGGATGAGGAATCTGTCATAGATGTCGGTGAGACTCTCATCGGGCTTGGCCTCAAAGTGTTCATATTCTTGAATCAGAACAGCCCTTCTGTTCTTCTTGATGGCCATGGTTCCTTGACATTGAGTTTCAAGAGCATCCAAGATCTCCTTGGCAGTCTTGTAGGCTATAACCCTGTTTGACATCACAGAATCAAGACTGTTATGCAAAATGTTTCTTACCTTTGCATCTTTCAGCACATCTACTTTCTCTTCTGGTGTCCACTCACTCATCTCTTTCAATTGATAGTGTTCAGCAACAGTAGGAGTTGCAGGAACCAGTTTTGTTGGCATGTAGGGTCCATCATTAATTACATCGAGATAGTCTGGATCTGTAGCCTCCAAGTGCATGAGCATCTTCACCTTTCATGTAGGATATTCAGTCTTTTTCAGAATGGGGATTTTGATACTTTCATACTTGTTCAGAGACATGTTTATATCGCTTCCGATTGTAAGTTTATCAGTGAACTCTGATACCAATTGTTGCCCAGTAAAGATATAATTGTTTAAGGGGGGTTGGATACAATTGTATAAATATTTCGAACAAATATAAAATATATAACAGTTCTTTATATTTCTGATAAAAACTGTTACAAACTCTCTCAAGAAATACTGATGTTCTTGAGAGCTGCTTGGTCATCCAATGCTCGAGTTAATCACTATGTGATGACCTAAACTGTGTTTATATAATACACAGCTGCTACAAATCAGTCTAGGATATGCATTATCAATTACCAACAGAAAATGATACATATCTCTAACTGAATATACAAAGTCCTATCACTCAGAACGAACAAATATTCATCCCTCAAAATAAGGAACAGACTTAATCTTCACAACAGACTGTCTTCAAATACTGATGTTCTGCAGATACTAATGACGCATCAAATCCTGATGGCACATCAAATCCTGATGACAACCAAAATAGCCAGATCCTGAGCTTCTCCTGATCATTGAGAATCAGCACGTAACACGGGATTAAATTGTGGTCTGCATAAAAGGTTTCATAATGTTTATAATTTGCATAAGAGTTTAGAAGTTTCATAATAGGTTACATAAATGGTTGTATTTTGGGTTTTATTTAATGTTTTAAATTGAAATTAAAGTTTAGGTAGTTGGATATTGAGTTGCAATGTATGTTTAATCAGGAATATAAGGTTGCATAAAAGGTTTAATATCAACATCTATCATAATAGTTTGTGTATTGTGATGTTGGATTTAGAGTTATATAATTATTGTATTTTTTATTTATGGTTGAATAAAATATTAATATCAACATTTATCACAATGTAATGAAAACATGTATCATAAGCGTTTGAACCGAATTTATGATCTAAATTGAAATTAACACACAACTGAATTGATGCAATACTTACTACACATGAAAAAAATTATATTTCAATTTAAATTGAAAAGGCAAATATTCTAAAAGAACTAACTATTTTTCAATGGGTTTCTACCAGTTCTCTTATTAAGTCCCATTTCGTTCCATCTTCCACATTGGACTTGTGCTTTTCACATTTCTCTCCTGATGAATTTTACATCTTCTTTTCTTTGGTCTACCAATTCTAATTCTGCCTTCTACAGGATACCATGTCACTTATTTGATTTCTTCCCGTACTTGCCAAGTGTCTTTGTTACCAACATGATTTACAATTTCTTTAAAAGTTGAAATCAATATTTTCTACTCGTAGCGGCACCATGTTGAATATTAACTGGAACATATCCATTCCTAAAAATTGAATCCATGCAGCCAAAAAACATGTTAAGTGACATAAATTAAAGGTATGCAACCAAAATTTAATAAATTAACTTCTGAATACGTGATATGGCGGGAGATATAAATCACAACAAAAAAGTTCTAAAATGCACGACGGAGGTAGGTGTTCTTTTTGCAATTGTGAAGTAGGCTGTAATTCTGATTGATTTTTATATAACTATACAACCTAACAACTGAAATACACAACATGCCTCCAAAGTCAATTGCATCAGGAAAGTTGTAAACTGAAAAATAGGGTCATGTATGCATTTTATAAACATAAACTAATATAGGATTTTAAATGCCTGGACATGTCTATTGCAACCGAAAAGTAGTATAATGAAAGCAGGTCTATATGTTCCTATTTATGTAACCTAAGAACTAAATCACTATATCCTTCCAATTCATTCGCAAACAGAAAAATCTTCAAAGAAAAAAACTGTCTTATACTTACGCATTCAAAACTACTTTTTAAATTTATGTAACTAAATAACTAAATCACAATATGCTTTGGTATATTAATTGTGACTAGAAAGCCCAAATGAAACCACAACTAGCTTATGCTTTCACAATAATAATTAATCCACCATTTTGACATAACTTTTCAAATTTTATGCAACTTAACAACTAGATTACAACATGTTTTGACACATTAATTGCAACCAGAAAAATCTAAAATTAAATCACAATTACCTTACAATTTCGCAAACATAAATAATCCACCAATTTGATTTTACATTTTAAATGTATGTAATCTAATAACTAAATCACAACATATTTTGACACATCAATCGTAACAAGGAAAAGGTAAAATGAATTCACAACTAACTTACGTGTTGTGCAAGACATGCCTGTACTATAACAAGACTAAGTCAAATTGACATTACTAGGTAAGTTTTATGATAATCTAAGTTTGCATTTTGTATTGTATCACTTAAGTCTGTAAAAGTGTAAATAGATTAGACCGGAGTATTTTTCTATAAACAGTCTCAAGCCTAAAAATAAGTTCTGGAAGAAGATTATGAAGGTAATGCCTCAGAGATAATGTGAAGAAGTTTGGAGTTGAATAAATCTATTTTGGGAAAAAACATTTCAAGTCAATAAATCTACAAGTCACAGATTAAGTCTTATAGACAAGCCATTCAAGAACTCCAAAATGACTTATCGAGAAGTCAAGAAAAGCTTATAGAGAAGTCTCAGAGATATCGACAAACCAAAATGAAGACACGAAGATTGGAGATATCGATAAGTCAAAATATCACTAGAGATCTCTGAGATATCGATAAGTCAAAATATCACTAGAGATTTTTGAGATATCGACAAGTCAAATATCACTAGAGATCTTTGAGATATCGATAAGTCAAAATATCACTAGAGATCTCTGAGATATTGACAAGTCATTTCTTCACTAGAAAACTCAGAGATATCGATAAGCCAAAATGAAGACATGAAGAGTGGAGACCTCGACAAGCCTAATTCTCTTATAGAGAACTCAGAGACTTCGATAAGTCAAATCAACTATATGCCGAGTTCTCTATATAGCAAACTGAAGATCTCGATGTAAAACTCAAGTACAGAATGCTGATCAGTTAAATATCCAAGATTATCAATCAACAAAAAAATCAATTACTGATTTGAAAATTATACAAAAAGTAGCTTGAAGAGTACAAGAGCAAAGGCCAAGATTAACTGATAAAGTAAAGTCACAGACATGCACGATTTGCAAAGATATATTAAGTCAGAAATAGAAAATTTTAGTTAACTTAAAGTAGGGTTTAGTACATGCTATTGCATGCTGTGTAAAACATGTGTTTACTATTCTATAAAGTAAACACTGGATGCTTTGTTTTTATTTGTAACAAAATAGATCTAGAATATATTGTAACTCTCAAGAGAGAAGTTGAGTTCTTTATGAACAAAGAACCCAAAAATTTGTAGCAAGACATACTTGATTTTAATATAAAATTAAGTGAGTTTTGAATGATATTGTATTCATGTGCATGTTTTATTATTTCTGTTAAAACATATTATCTCTACAGTTAGATTACTTTGTTCACCATCCATAACAGTTCAAAAAGCTTAAAAATATTCCAAAGCACATTCACCCCCTATGTTGTATTCATTACCTAACAAGTGGTATCAGAGCAAAATATGAAAGCAAATAGATTAAAGATCTTAGAAGAATGAATATACAGAAGCCTAGCAGTATCAAAATTCCTACCTTTGACAGATCTAACTACACACTATGGAAAAGGAAAATGATGCTGTTCATTAGGATGGCCAATCCATTATACATTCAGATCCTCAAGAATGGGCATTTCACCCCTATGGTAAGAGTTGAGGAATCTATAGAGAGAGACATGGTCATCCCAGCACATTATGCTTCAAAAGATCCTTCAGAATATACTGATCCTGAAAAAGAAAAGTCTCTCTAGATAGTGGCTTGTAGCTGATCTTAATAGAGTCACTTGACAATGTAATGTACAACAATATTATCAATTGTGACATAGCCAAACAGATATGGGAGAAAATAGAGATCTTATGTGAAGTGTAACACCCCCAAATCCGGGGTCGGGGATCCGGGTTGTCACGAGTTCCATTTCCCTTAATAACACCCAATCTTAATAATTAATCAACTACTCTGTACTGTGACCCCACAATAAACACACACACCACACGTTATAGTCTCAGAGATGAACATCCAAAAATAATCACAAGTCATTTTATTCCACAATTATCTGCCAATACACCTTAAAAGTTTTTCTGAATAAATTTACATTTTCTTTGCCATTATTACAATTCATAAGTATACATAAATCTGGTACATCAAAAGTTGAAGCCTAGTCTATTGGTAGTTCCCACCTTAGCTACAGCGACTTCAATGCCTATAGGAAGCTGCAGAATGTTTCCTATCCGCTCGCGAATTGGGAGCTTGGTCCTGTTAATCTTGTCTATCTGATGTTGTGTGATGAAAGAAGAAAGCAAGGGTGAGCAGCAAGCCCACCAAAATAATATGTATAATAATTTACAATATATGAGCCTTCTCATAGTACTCATGAAAGTCTTGGTCAAAAGAAATGAACCAAGTTTGATATCTTAATGCGATGAAGTCGCAAAATATTCAGTATATATACATATATACTTTTCAAAATCTTGGAAGTCCTCTTCCATGCATAATATACACAGAGTTCCAGTGTATAACTATATAAAAATATCGTTGCAAGGTGATCTCATATATCTAACCTTGTCTCAACGTTTTTCTGAAAATCTTTGTCATGCATAAGATAATCATTTACTAGATATAAGTTTAAAAGATGAAGTTACAAGATACTCAAATATTCTTATATCTTTTCCAAATACTACTTGAACTACCACCGTTCAAGTTATAATTAGTTTCAAAAGTTCATCACGTAGATGAGACTACAAGACCAGATTTGAATAGATTAAATCTTTAAAATATCATCAAAATAAAATGAAGTTACGAGATACTTCATTTGATGTAAACATCATTTTGAAAACTTGACCCTGCCAACACTCAACAATCGCCCAACCGTAGCCTTTCAATCGAAGTGCTCTGGGTAGTGTTGCAGAAATATCCAATTGGATGATGAACTCATTACGGGAGTTTGCCGCGCCAGGAAGACCACTTACGATGATCAGTCGTAGTAGTGCAACCCCACAATTTTCTACATGTAGAGGAGAACCTGTCGGATTTACTTGTCAACCGAACACTAAACTCCTAAGGAATGGACCGCCTTAGCGGAACTTCCAGGCCATTTGGGCCAATATAATAAGGATGGGCCGGCGCCACTCGACCACTTACGCCACTCCTAGTTCAGATGAAATCCATGACTCTGAAACGTAAAGCTCGTTCCCCCTTTCCCCAAGTAGAAACTTGTTGATACGGCTCCACCAAGAAGTCGTATCTAGTTGGAAAGGAGAACTCACTGATATTTCCCAGGCGATGCCTGTTAATGGATTAACTTGTTCCAAGAATTTTACTTCCCGAGTGTTGGGTAAGTAATCGATTCATTTAACAAAACAGCAACCTTGTTGCGAATATAAAACACACCACAGAGCCGGATCCCTCAGGTTTTGAGTGAGTATTTAAATCCCCTTCGAAAGGAGGATCTTAAATATAAAAATGAGTTTTGGGATCTGCTCTAACTTTTAAAAATCATTTTGAAGACTCGCAAAATATTTTTAAGAATGTTTGGAGTGATGCTGATTTAACCAAATAAATCAGTCCCAATATATTAGAAAATATCTGAATATTATTATTTAAATAATATTTCCATAAAGAATAATCTTTATAAAAATAATTAAAGTAGAAGTTTTGAAACTTATACTTGAAATGAATATTAAATATCCAAAGATATACCTATACGAAAGTACTATCTTTATTTGAATAATCAAAAGTGAGTTTGATTATCGACACCTTATTCTTTAATAAAATAAAAAATATATCTCAGCAAATAATCGGAGTCATAGATCCTCAAATGAATATTCAAATAATATTCAATAAATAAAATAAGCTGAGTCATAAGCCCTCGAATGAATATTCGAAATAATAATCAATAAATAAATAAGCTGAGTCATAAGCCCTCGAATGAATATTCGAAATAATATTCATTAAATAATAAGCTGAGTCATAATACCTTGAATGGATATTATAAATAATATTCATTAAATAAAATAAATGAGTCATACATCCTCAAATGAATATCCAAGTAATATTCAATAAATAATATAAAGGAGTCATAAGTCCTCGAATGAATATTCAAGATAATATTCATTAATAAAATAAAGTTATCGAATAAACCTTATTCGATTAATAGTTTTGAAAACTATAACCATATATATATATATATATAAATATATATATATATATAATCTACTCGGAATCCTCGACTCCCGGTTTTAGAAAATATTTTCACCTTTGGGTCCCTATACTAAGGGTATATGCAAATTACCGCTATTCTCTAGCATAGGTATTATCAACTGAACCAACAGATATATATGGAAAGAATACGAAATAGATATGCATATATATACCATATCAGCATGCTTCAATATATCGCAAAATTTGCTAATTAACCAACATGCATCTATCACAAGATAATGTATATACATATATACATCACAACAACAGTATAACGGGTAGAAAACTTGCCTGAGCGACTGGGGGTTACAAATGGCTCGGGACGAGTCTGGTAACCTATAAACAACAAGTAAGTTGGAATTAAACCAAAGTCACTTGTAAATCTATACTCTAACTACCTTAGACTCTAACGCTCGCTTTGCGCTTACTGATTCTCTTAAGTCACTCGAGTACCCTCGGCTCCACCATTTTTTATAATTTAACAATTACAAGTTTTAAGGCGATTCCTTCGCGAGTGTCTTACCAACTGCTTAACACTCTTACCATAATTGTTTCATACACTAATTAACCCTTTTTGGTCTTTAACCTATGTTTCAAAATAAGGCGAGGGGAAAAGTTTTGTTCGCGAAACGCCGTTACTTAAAACGGTCGTTTCTCCTAAACCGTACATCGGAATCAAACGAACTACATATCAAAACGAAGCTCGTAACATGAACTATCTAAACATGGCAATGGTCATAATCTAGCAGGGAGTTCTCGGGTCCAAATGTTATGAACAAAAGCAGTCTAAAGTAAATCGGATATTACGACGGCTATGTTTACGCGATTTCCCAAATTTTTACCATTCCAAATCATATCAATCCAACTACCAATCAACAACAACTCAAGATACACATCAATGCTACTGATTTCAGTTATAATAAGCTCAAGGATCTCAATCTAATCATATATTATAACATCTCCAAATTCAACTAAACTACTTAACAATTAAACTCGAATCATGCTTATCATTCAAATTACTACTCATCCATTCAAACCATCTCCAAACTTCAACATTCAAACTTATTACTAAAGGGTGTGAAGATTTATACCTTCCTTGGGAGGTGTTAAGTTGCTAGGAAGCCTTAGGGAGCCTCCTACAAGCTTGATCTTTCCAGAGAAATCAAGAACACAAAGTTAGGCTTTGAAGTTTCTAAAAGTCCGATTTAAAGAAATGTAAAAATGAGGGTCTTATCATGATTATTTGGATGAGACTTGTGAACAAGAGTTGTAGGCCATCTCAATACCTTTACAATGAGCTATAGAACACAATATTTGAGTGAGAAATGAAGGAGATACAGCAGTTTTAGTGTGCTGGTTCTGTTTTGGCCGAGAGCAATGGAAATGGGGGAGGAAATGCTTTTGCTTTCTTGTGTTGGTGGAATAATGTGGTGGATAATGATGGGTTGTCTTGATATTTTGCTAGGTTAATAATAAACAAAGGAGTTAGTGGAAGATGATCTCACCATTTGCCATGTGTTGGTGATTTGTGGTGAGATGAGATCATCCCTAGTTAACTATATAATTAACTAGCCATTCCTTCCTAACTATCACTTGGTTTCTTGTTTGATCAACCATCCACTTGCCTTGCCACTTGCAAAGGTATTTACAAGAGTCGTTATTCATTTCTTTGTCCGGTTATCACTCAATCTCGTTAATCGTTTGGTTAAATACCTTAATGGTTTTATTGATAAAATCTTCTTGGTATTTTTAATACCTAAATTAATTCTCCTTCATAATCCTTGAATTTAAAATCCTTCATCTTAATATTAATTCCTTAAATCCCTTAATGTCTGGTGGAAATCTCGGGGAAAAATAAAAGTGCTCGTTTTCAAAATCCGACAGCTTTTACATACACTTGTTTTCTTTATGGAATACTAATACGATCTTAGAATTTCCATAACAGTACTCCTATATATCGTGATCTGATAACTTTTCTTAATCAGCATTGTCAGCAAAAGTTACTATTCATCCGGGTTTCAAATATCTCCAAAAATTGGGGTTATTACATGAAGGAACAGAGGAAGTTAGGTCAAATCAAAGGAGGATTCTGGTTTCTCAGTATGAGGGGTTTATGGCTAAACCAAAAGAAGGAATCACTGAAGTTTTTGAAAGGTTCAATAAATTGATAAATGACTTGCAGCCACATGATAAATATTATGAAGCTGAGGAGGTTAACCTAAAGTTCCTTCTAGCTCTTCTTGACCATCTTGAACAAAAAATATCAGCTATTAGAGAAGGAAGAGATTTAAGCTGAATGACCTTGGAAGTTCTATATGGAATCTTGAAAACTTATGAACTTGAAATGCAGCAAAGAAAGTCATTGAAAGCACATCATGGTCATGTTCTTGATGGCTCAAGTGCTTTGATTGTAAATGACAGAGAAGAAAGTAAAGATGAGCAAGATGATCAAGTTCCAGTTGTTCAAGCTATGGAATAAAAGAACAAAGGACCTCAGAAGCAAGTTGTGTTGGAGCTGGAGGATGATGAATATTACACCTTGGATGAGCTACATGAAATGGATCAATCCAGGGCTTACTTGGCTAGGAAATTTTCTAACATAAGAGTCAAGAAGCCAAGATTTTTCAAAAATAAAGGACAATCTTCTAATAGCAACAATTGGAAACCAAAACCTCAGTACAATTTAGTCAGCAAAGGTGGCTACAAAACAGGATCTGTGGACTGATAAAAGATAAGGTGCTTCAATTATGATGAGTTAGGTCACTTTGCTACTGAATGCAGAAAGCATAAAAAGGTGAAGAAGGATAAATCTTACTTGAAACTGGAAGCAAAATATGAAGCTCTCTTGAAGAAACAGTCTAGAAAAGTTTGTATTGCAAAAGGAAAGAGTTGGTATGATACTGATATTGATGATGAGGATGAAGAGGTTGGAAACTATGCACTTATGGCCTTTAAGCATGGAGAAGCATCCACTTCAAAATCAAATGTACCAACTCTAACTACTATTGATTTAAATGCTAGTCAATATAAGGAGAATGTGGAAAAGATGAGTGTGGAGATGTTCCATATACATACTAGCTTAGTAGCAGCTACTGAGGAAGTCGGTAGGCTAACAAAAGTAAATGAGAAGCTTGAGAGTGAGAAGAAAAAGATGGATCTACTGCTTGTGGAGCTTGAGTCAGTCAAACAAGAAAATGAATACTTGAAAAACAAGCTGAAGTGTGCTAATGAGATTGAAGCCGTGTTAAGAGAGAAGATTGAAAAGAATGAGGTGAAACTAAAATCATTCAGGAAGCATCTGAGTTGGTTGGTCAGTACCATGAGAAGAACAAGCCATGTGCTAACATAGCTATTGGTCTTGATTATGATGCTTTGAATAGTAACAAGAAAGATATAGGTGGTAAAGGAAAAGCAACATAAAATGAAGATGTCCCAGCTATGCTGAGAAAGGTTGGTTCACCTATGTTCAAAGCATGTGAAGTAGATTTCAGTGAAGAAGAGTTGATCATAAAGCAAGAAATTACTGATGAAGACAATGAGAAGAAAAATACATAAACAACTCCAACTTCCAAAGCTGAAAAGAAGCCCATGGTCAACAAAGATTCCAAGACATCTGTCAAGGAAATGAAAATTGAATACGCAAGAAAGAAGAAGAAGAATAGAAATGGAAATATTGGGATAAACAAAAGTAATAATTTTCCTTATATTGCAGATGCTCCAAGAAAACAATGTAAAAAATGTGGCTCTGTGAATCATCTAACTCACCTTTGCAAAAAGGTTGTTAGTAAGCCAGGATTTGGAGCATGCAAGTACAATGAAGCAAAAACTCAAGATCCCTACTCATTTTGTGACAAGTTTGATTGCATACCTTGCAACATGAAAATGACAAGTTGCCACAAGCTGAGAGTTGATCTTAAGAAAATCAATATTGAGTCTTCAGCTAAAAAGGACAATGCACATCATTCAATGAACTCTACTCTTTCTGAATCATCAAACTCTACTTCTATTAAATCTGTTAACAAGAAGAAAGTACCCAACACTGCTTGGGTTGCTAAATACACTTAATCCTCATTATGTGCAGGGCAAAGAGAAGAAAGTCATATGGATCATAGACAGTGGATGCTCAAGATATATGACAGGTGACATGGCATTTCTATCACAGTTTGAGGAGAAGGCTAGCCCATTAGTGACTTTTGGAGACAACAACAAAGGGTTCATAATGGGATATGGCAAATTGATTTTTGGAAATGTTGTCATTGACGATGTAGCACTGGTAGCTGGTATTGAAGTGAATCTCCTTAGTGTCAGTCAATTTTCAGACAAAGGATTCAAGGTCTCATTTGACAAAGGAGAATGCATTTTTATCAGCAAAAAGACTTGTAAAGTTGCTCTGAAAGGAGAAAGGAAAGGAAGCTTATTTGTTGCAGACTTGGACTCAGCAAATGAGGATGAAATCTGTTACTTCTACACCAAGGCATCTATAGAGCAAAGCAAGCTATGGCATAAGAAGCTATAATCAATACTCTAGTCAAAAAGGAGTTAGTGAGAGATATGGCTAATCTAGAATTTGCTCAAGATGAAGTCTGTGATGCTTGTCAAAAAGGAAAAATGAAAAGATCAAGTCACAAGAGTAAAACTGTGAATTCTATAAGTGCACCTTTGTAACTTATTCACATGGACTTATTTGGACCGGTTAATGTCTTGTCAATTTCAAGAAAGAAATATGCACTTGTGATGGTGAATGACTACTTAAGATACACTTGGGTAGAGTTTGTGCATTCCAAAGATGAGACTCCATGCATCATAATTGAGCACATCAAGAAGATTGAGAAGCAGGCTAAAGATCGAAATTGTGTGAAAAGATTGGGGAGTGATAATGTAACATAATTCAGGAATGCAACCTTAACTGAATTCTACAAAGACAAAGGCATTGTTCAATAATTCTCAGCTGCTAGAACACCTCGACAAAATGGGGTAGTTGAGAGAAAGAATAAAACACTAGTAGAGGCTGCTTGAACAATGCTGCAGGATGTAAAGTTGCCAACAAGTTTTTGTGAAGAAGCTGTGAATACTGCATGCTACATTCAAAACAGATATCTCATTAACAAGAATCTTGGTAAGTCACCCTACTCAATCCTGTCTAAAAGAAAGCCTACTATGAAGCATCTTCATGTGTTTGGAAGCAAGTGCTATGTGTTAAAGGACAACTCTGAATATGTGGGAAAATTTGACTCTAAAGTTTTTTAGGCAATTTTTCTTGGATATTCATTGGAGAAAACTGTATACAAAGTCTATGTGATTAAACAAAAGAAGATCATGGAAAGCATAAATGTTACTTTTGATGATGACAAATGTCTGGGCTTGGAATGTCTTAATGAAAATGAAGTTGAAGCCCTAAAGTTTGAAAATCTCAACAATGATAGTGATTCTGTTGATGAAGCTGAAATCAACATAAATTACAGAATAAATGAAGAGTCAACTGAACAAGTGAATCATGAGAATGGAAGCTCATCTCACGGACCTGAATTTGATAGCACAAACTCAGGGGGAGAAAGAGAGGAATGTTCTGCAAGTCATGCCAATGGTGAAGAAAACACAGAAAACTCAAGTCAACAAACTCACACCAGAAGGTGGGATAGAAGTCACACTAGAGAATCAATTATTGGTGATCCAACTACCGGAGTAAGGACTAGAAGTGCAACTACAAATGAATATCTTCATGTATGTTTTCTGTCACAAGTTGAGCCAAAGAAAATTGAGGAAGCCCTTCTTGATCCTGATTGGATATCTGCTATGCAAGAAGCGTTAAATCAATTTGAAAGAAATAAAGTTTGGAAATTGGTTTCTGTATCAAAGAATAGAAGTAAAATTAGAACAAAGTGGGTGTTCGGGAACAAAATGGATGAAAATGGAATTATAACCAGAAACAAAGCAAGGTTGGTTGTAAAAGGCTACTCATAGGAGGAAAGAATTTTTTATGATGAAACCTTTGCTTCAGTTGCAAGACTTGAAGCAATAAGGTTCTTTCTTGCATTTGCTGCACATTCAAATTTCAAGGTATATCAAATAGATGTGAAAAGTGCATTCTTTAATGGTGAATTGGAAGAAGAGGTTTATGTGCAACAACCACCTGGCTTTAAAGATCCATAATTTCCAAATTTTGTATACAAGTTACTCAAGGCTCTCTATGGACTAAAACAAGCACCTAGAGCTTGGAATGACAAACTGTCAGAATTTTTAATTAAACATGGATTCACTAGAGGTACTATTGACAAGACCCTCTTCTACTAGAAGCATGGTGATGATATGATCCTAGTTCAGATTTGTGTGGATTGTGACGGCCTCAACCCCGGGGTCAGGAGTTGACGTCATCCACAATACAACAACTAACATAATATAATCCACTTTAATGATAAAACATAAACATGACCCCTCTTACCAAGATCTTTTCCAGGTTTAAGTATGACTTAGGTTATAATTACTAAAACACTAATTCATTACAACCACCTTGACAATACTATCTTAATACAGTAACTCAACAGACCATCTTTGGTCTGACACAACTACCTCAGATGAGCCTGACACGGAAGGAACTAAGGCTTTGCCCTGACTACAATAGAAAAATATCCTAGGCATCTGCAATACATATACAAAACATTCTGTAAGGGTGAGCAATCAATTGCTCAGCAGTACCACTATATGACTAATAATTGAGAACAGTTTATGATAAACAATTACAGGAACATAAATCATAACTTGTTTATAGAAAACAAGTAAAACTGGATATCAATAACTAGCATACTCTGTAAAACATCTCATTAGCTGTTCTGTGTAAATATCAGAGTTCAATTTTAGCATGCTATTTTCATTTCCCAAATCTTCCGTTCCATTATAAGAACCATAAAACCATTTGTCCTATTACGAGGACCCAAAATCATTTATTCCGTTACGGGAATCACAAAAATCTCGCTCAGATATGAATGTATTGGATGATCCCTGGTGAGACAGCTGATCAGGCTATCTCCATAGGATGACTCCATCTGCCATCCCATGAAACTTGTTCTGGAACTTAGAGACTAGCTAGGTCCCTATCACGCTGGGCTGGTGGTTAAAATAGGAAGCGCAACCACTTCGCCTCTTACGCTATCTTCCTGGCCGTTACGGGCCCTTGCGCACGCTCATCCAATTATCTGATCAACTTTATCCAATTTTCCAAACCACTTACCTATCTCTTTTTAAAATAGTCTTACCACATCACACTTCCAAACCATTTTCATTTTATTCAAAGTTTAGAGATAGGTACTTTCAGAAGTTACGTATGGTCAGGGGTACTTGCCTTGCAGAGCTATACTGTTAGGAATATGTTGTGTACTTGATGATAAACTAAACAAAACACCTTAGTAGATTTAACTTAGTGAATTTTGTAGCACCCGACGGATGATCAATTATAGTCCCGACGAATGATTCAATATAGTCTCGACGGATGACTAATTGATATCCATTGGGTGAGTAGCTTATGTAACAATAAGTCATGTAGCATATTTCTGCAAACAACTTTGTATAGATTCTGTAGTAGCTTATGAATCATGTAGACTTCTAGTAGATGTGTAGAATAGGCTGATTAAATGTAAATATAAGATGTCTTGTAATTCTGCACAAATGAAATGGAGTCAAGTGATAAATAGCTACCCGACGGATGATCAACAAAGCTACCCGACAGATGATCAACAAGGCTACCCGACGGATAACAAAAATGTACCCGATGGATGATCAACTCAAATATCTGTTGACAGTGACAACACTGTCACATGCGTCGAGTGTTTGCAAAAAGAATGTGGCAGCCTATTTAGCAAGGTTTCGAGAACAAAGAAGCATTACCATTTCTATGCAAGTTATGAAGTTTTTCAAAGTTGCTGGAATAGAGTAGTGAAGTAGCATGGAGTTAGACTTGATAGGTTTTGTTTTATTATCTTATCTTATTCTATGTAAACTTGGTGACATATAAACCAAGTGTAGCAAGTAGATAAAAAGAACAAATAGACTAAGCAAGAACACAATTTTTCAAAGAAACATTTGTAAGCTGTATCCTGTAGCATTTCTCTGCAAGTTTAGTTGTTCACTTGTAAAGCAGCTGTGAGCTATTCAAGCTTCACAGGGTTCTCTTGATATATATATTTATATATATCTCTGGTGGATACATTCAAATCCACCAGAAAGTTTTAAAGACTTGAGTTTTTATTACTTTATGTTTGATTAACTTAACTCTGTATTCCGTACTTTGCAAATCAAACAATTAGATATAAATCGAGTTAGAACCATTTTTCATAAATCTCAAAAAGAAGCCAGAATTACATTCAACCCCCCTTCTGTAATTCTTATTATATTGTTAGGGAATAATAATTGGTATTAGAGAAAGCTCTTGAAGTACAAAGAGTTTAAAAATCACAACAAAACAGCAAGATGAACAAGAAGGATGTTGGAGTCAAGATTCTATTTCCGGACAAAGAAAATTATCATCACTGGAAGGTGAAGATGCACCTACATCTTCTATCTCAAGATGAGGCCTATGTGGATTGCATAGAGAGAGGTCCTCATGTTCCAATGAGAGCTGCTACTGGCAATGAGCCTTCAGTCCCCAAGCCTATGCATGAATGGTCAGATCCTGATATTGAGCAAGTCATGAAGGAAAAAAAGACCATGAATATTTTATTCAATGGAGTTGATGGCGATATGTTTGAGAACATCATCAATTGCAAGACATCCAAGGAGGTTTGGGACACCATCCAAATTATTTGTGATGGTACTGAGCAAGTTAGAGATAATAAGATGTAGTTGCTAATTCAACAATATGAGCACTTTCATTGTGAAGACAATGAAACTCTCACTGACATATTTAGTAGGTTTAAAAAGGTACTAAATGCTCCGAAGTTGCATGGAAGAGTCTATCAAACAAAAGACTCCAATCTCAAGTTCCTTAGATCTCTTCCAAAGGAATGGAAACCAATGATAGTCTCACTGAGAAATTCTCAGGATTACAAAGAGTTCACCTTGGAGAGACTATATGGCATCCTGAAAACTTATGAGCTTGAAATAGAGCAAGATGAGAGGATGGAGAAAGGAAAGAATAAAGGAGGGTTCATAGCACTGGTTGCTGAGTTGGAGAAAGAGAAAGAGGTGAAGGTAGAAGTTGTTGAGTCTACTTCAAAGGTCTGTAAAAACAAGGGCAATGGGCTGGTAGCTGAAAATGAAGATTCTTTGAGCCAAGATGATATGGATGATATTGATGAACATCTTGCATTTCTTTCCAGAAGATTTTCCAAGCTCAAGTTCAAGAAAAACTTTGGAGCAGCTAAGCCAAATAGAAACATGGTGGATAAATCAAAATTCAAATGTTTCAAATGTGGCTTAGCAGGGCATTTTGCCAGTGAGTCTAGAAAGTTCGATTCCAACAAGAAGAAGTTTGAGCCTGTGGATTATAAACAGAAGTATTTTGAGTTGCTCAAACAAAAGGAAAGGGCTTTTATTACACAAGAAAATGAATGGGCAGCAGATGGACTAGATGAAGATGAAGATTTCAGCTATGTCAACCTATTGGTCAAATCTGATGAAACAGAAACAAGTTCCTCAAGTAATCAGGTAATCACCACTAACCTAGCACATTTATCTAAAGCTGTGTGTAATGATACAATTAATGACATGTCTACAGAATTATATCATTCGCGTGTTACACTTAAGTCTCTCACTAAGGAAAATGCTAAAATCAAAGAAAACAATCTGTTTTTAAGTGAAAGGAATAATATGCTAAAGTCTCAGTTTATTGATTTTGAGAAATTGAGAATAGAATGTAAGATTGCTAAGGAGAAATTTACCGAGTCCTTGAAGAAAGAAGAGATTTTGAAGAAACAACTTGAACGAGAACAGGAGGTGATTAAGGCATGGAAATCATCTAGAGATGTTCATGCTCAAATCACCAAAGTTTAAGGTATTGAGTCCTTTTGTGATGTAGCCTGGAAAAAGAGTAAGGAGAAGCTGGAATCCAATTTGGTTGAAGGATTTCTAACAGATGTGGACTCGACGGATGATGAGAGTCATCCGTCGGATAATCAAAAGGATTATCCGTCGAATGACATAAATCCTCATCCGTCGGCTGTAAGCAAACCTGTGAGCAAAGACAAACTTGCCAAGTTAAATGGATCAGTTTCCAAAAACTTTGTTTCAGGAGAATCAAGTCAAGTGAAGAAGGAGAAGAAAGTGAATGTTGGTCATCTGTCTATCAAGCAATTGAATAACAGATTAGAAAAGATTGAGGTTAAAACAGAAACTATAAAGAAAACCAATAGAAATGGGAAAGTAGGGATTAACAAACATAACAACTACACACCTGATAAATATGCTCCAAGAAAAATCTGTGTTAAGTGTGGTAGTGTTAATCATCTGTCTGTTAATTGCAAGCTGGCTATGTCTACTCCTATATCTATACCATCTTCTTTTCCCAACATGAATGCCATGCCTTCTATGCCTATGAATGCTATGTCTGCACATAATATGAATGCACAATTTGCTAATATGCCATTTGCACCTAATCCTTATTATGCTACATTTAGTATGCCTCAAATGCCATTTAGCATGCCTTACTGGAATAACATGTTTGCAAACAACATGCCTTTTCCTGCTAATCAAAATGTGCATGATAATTCTATTTCAATGACTGGTTTCAAAGGTCCAACTCAAATGACTAAGGATGAATCTAATATCCCCAAGTCAAATGAGATCAAACCTAAGAAACAAAAGAAGAAAGCTAACAAGGCAGGACCCAAGGAAACTTGGGTACCAAAATCAACTTGATTTGGTTTTGATGTGTGCAGGGAAATAGAAAGAATCTGTGGTACTTGGATAGTGGTTGTTCAAGACACATGACTGGAGATTCTACCCTACTCATAGAGTTCAAGGAGAGAGCTGACCCAAGTATCACTTTTGGAGATGACAACAAGGGTTATACTGTGGGATATGGATTGATTTCAAAAGACAATGTCATTATTGAGGAGGTTGCTCTAGTGGATGGTCTCAAGCATAATTTGCTGAGTATAGCTAGCTTTGTGATAAGGGCAACTCAGTAACCTTCAACTCAGAAGCCTGTGTTGTGACAAACAAAAAGAGCAACAAAGTGGTTCCCACTGGAGTGAGAAAAAGAAATGTGTACCTAGCTGACTTCAACTCATCAAATGCAGAATCTGTCACTTGTTTTCTCAGTAAAAAAAGTCAAGATGAAAGTTGGATGTGGCACAAGAAGTTGTCCCATCTAAACTTCAAGACCATGAATGAGCTTGTCAAGAAAGAACTAGTTAGAGGTATTCCTCAAGTGGAGTTTTCTAAGGATGGACTATGTGATGCCTTCCAGAAAGGAAAGCAGATTAAAGCATTATTTAGGATGAAGCTTGATTCAATAATTGAAGAACCTCTGCAATTGCTACACATGGATTTGTTTGGACCAGTCAATGTGTTGTCCATCTCAAGGAAAAGATTTTGCCTAGTAATTGTAGATGATTTCTCAAAGTTCTCTTGGACATATTTCCTAAAGTCTAAAGATGAGGCTAGTGAAATCATCATCAATCACATAAGGCAAGTCAATAATCATCCAGATTTCAAAGTAAGAAGAATCAGGAGTGACAATGGAACTGAGTTCAAGAATTCGGTTATGAGAGCATTTTGTGAAGAGAATGGGATTATACATGAGTTTTCAGCAGCAAGAACTCCACAACAAAATTGAGTAGTGGAAAGAAAGAACAGATCACTTATTGAAGCTGCAAGGACAATGCTTGAAGAATCAAAGTTACCAACATACTTCTGGGCTGAAGCTGTAAATACTGCATGCTAAACTCAAAATATTTCTTTAGTTAATCAAGCAAAGTGTATGACACCCTATCAATTATTCAAGAGCAAGAAGCCAACTCTAAATTTTCTTCATGTCTTCGACTGCAAATGTTGTATCTTGAGAAGTCAAACTGATCAAAATGGAAAGTTTAATGCTAAAGCAGATGAAGGAATTTTTGTTAGATATGTTATTGGAAAAAGCATATAGAGTCTACAATCAAAGAACCAACATTGTTATGGAATCAATACATGTTGTGTTTGATGATAAGAAGATTGAAGGACTGCAAGATGGAGACTACCATGAGAACCTCAAATTTGATAATGTAGAGTTGGTTAGTGATGATAGTGATGATGAAAGTGATCAGGAAATAATGACAAAGGATAGTGCAGAAAAATCTACTACTAATGAAGCACAAAATTCAACATCTGTCGAGTTGTAAAATGCTTCATCCGTTGGGAGATAATCTGCTTTATCCGTCGAGAGATAATCAGCTTCATCCGTCGGAACTCTAAATGCACCATCTGGCGGGTCATCAAAAGAAGCTGAAAATCAGAATAGATCACTTACAGAAAGTTCCACTTTCTCAAATCAAAGATCCATAAACTCAGGGGGGGTTTCTAATAATCAAAACTCAGTCACACATCAAGACAACAATGTGGCCTCTTCATCTAGAGCTAATCTACCTTAACAAAGAAAATGGATAAAAGATCACCCCTTTGAGCTCATCATTGGTGATATATCTTCTAGAGTTCAAACAAGGAGAGCAACTCAAGAAGAATGTCTATATAACAACTTTCTGTCTAAGGAAGAACCAAAGAAGGTAGAAGAAGCTTTGTTGGATCCTGATTGGATTTTAACTATGCAGGAGGAGCTAAACCAATTTGAAAGGAATAAAGTATGGAAGCTGGTACCCAAGCCTAAAGGAAAGAATCCAATTGACACCAAATGGGTATTCAGAAACAAGATGGATGAAAACGGTATAGTGGTCAGGAACAAAGCTAGATTGGTTGCTAAGGGCTATTGTCAATAAGAAAGAATAGATTTTGATGAAACTTTTGCTCTTGTTGCAAGACTTGAAACCATCAGAATTTTCTTAGCCTATCAAAAGGATGTCAAGAGTGCATTTCTGAATGGAGATTTGGAGGAGGAAGTCTATGTCAGTTAGCCTCCTGGTTTTGAAGATCCAAATTTTCCAAATCATGTCTACTATCTTTTGAAAGCACTCTATGGACTGAAGCAAGCACCTAGAGCCTGGTATGACACTTTATCAAAGTTCCTTTTGGAAAATCACTTCACAAGAGGTACTGTGGATAAAACTTTATTCTTTAGAAATGTTAATGGCTCTAGTATACTTGTTCAAATTTATGTAGATGATATTATATTTGGCTCTACAGATGAAAAACTTTGCAAAAATTTGCCAAATTTATAAGAACCCTGATTTTTGTAATATTTTAAAACTTCTGTGAATAGTAACTTGAGCTAATTAAGTAATACGTATGGGGATCATCATTAAATGAATAGTGGAATTTTGAGAATCCGAGATCATATTCTTGTTTATCGAGGAAAATAAGTGAATGTAAAAGCCGACGGAATTCGAAGATTCACAATTATACTACGTGTTTTCGTATCCGTAAAGAATGGCGTAGAACCGGGAATACTACGTGAAATAAATAATATATCAAGGTATTTCTATGATCAAGAGAAGGAATGGAATTAGTTATAGGATTATAAGCGATAAAAGAAATCGCTATGAAACAAGTCGTTATACGTGGAAACTATCGGAATGGAACGACGATTGCATTTACGATAAATAAACGAATGAGAAATTAAATCCCATGCAAGTTGGCCATGCATAACCAAGTCCTAACTAGTAGTTAGGAGTGTAACTAGATGATTAGAAGCTAACTAGAATAGTTAGTGGAATAGTGTTGAATAGTGATGGGAGACAAACAAGTACACAAGCCATACTTCTCCCTTTTCTCACTTCACCACACAATCAAACCAACCCATAACTTTGCCAAATTATTGTCAAATCTGCTGCATACATCCCATATATTCATTATATACTCCCACACTTTAGCCACAAAAGAAAACAACCACTTTTCCCTCACTTAAAGCTCTCCCATTTTTCATTCCAGCAGTTCGGATTTTCTGAGCAAGGGAAAAAGAAAAATTCATAACTCAAAATATACTCATTCAAATATCATGAAATTTTTCCCATAGCTTCTCTATATCATGGGTAAGCTTCGTACCAAATTTCAGCCTCAAATTAATATTTTTCAATTTTATAAAAATGTTTGAATGAGGTGCTGAAAGGTAACTCCGAAATTTTAACTTATTTCTTGGTTTTGTTTCTTAAGGATCTAGCCCTTCTAAGTGTTTTCTAAGAAAACCAAGCCTCAATAATCCTAGCACTAACCTTCCTAGTATCCAAGAAGGTATAGCTTTCAACCCTTTAAGGTTTTATGGTTGGATTTAAGAGTTATGTTTGTTGTAGTGTTAAGATCCAAAGGATTGTGTTTGTTTGAGTTTGTATTGATTATGTTCTTGCTAAAGACTTGAGATGTTGAGTTGTAATCCATGTATGTGGTACTAGATAGAGCATATAAGGTTCATGTGGGTGGATCTTGAGAAGTACTTGTGTTTATGATGGTTATAGGTAGTGATTGTGTTAAGATCAAGTAGTAGAAATTGAGTTTGGGCATTCTTGCACTTGATCTGTTTTCTGCAAGACATTCGGCCATGAAAATGGTTAAAATTTGAAAACCACTGGCCATGACTAGATATATATTGTTTTATAGTTTCTATACATGTGTAGATCATCATGAGGAGATTTACGGTTTAGGAGTTATGGTCATTTTAGTGTAAAACATTTCTGCGATTAGCCAACTGCACTTAAGTCCACTTGCATGGTGATTTTGAAGGACTTAAAATAATTTTGAGATTCTGGAAAAATTATGAAAAATGGATATGACAGTAGAGAAGACTGTCCAAAAAGAATCTTAGGAAAATATTAATTTTTCGATTTTATAAAAATATTTTGGTAAAGCGAGCGCAAGCGAGAAACGCATAAAAAACCTAGTTTTGACGAACATTTTCTCACGTTCGAGCTTAAAACTCGAAATGGACTTTCTAAAGCGAACGATCGATTTCAAAACCCGACCATGTTATAAAGTGAGAATATAAGTGTTGAGAATGTGATGATCGGAGATTCGTTATACTTGAGTAGTTGCGAAAGTTGCTTAATAAAAGCGAGACGTTAATCGCGTACTAACTTAGACCGTTGGTTTTTGTTTATAGATCGCCAACCAAACACCAGAGACCATACCACTTCGATTACTCGAGGCAAGTTTTCGAAACCCTATCTCATACTATCCATACTATATATATACTGTTGTGATATTGATGCCATGATTTACAGTTCAAATATATATATGCTTGTCTATGATATCAATGCATACGAATTATGCGATTGTTTATGAAAATAAATTTTGTTTTACACGAGTATGAGAAGTTGAAATGTATTTCAAATATAATATATGATAATGGGAGTTGAAGATATTTTAATAACGATTTAATTCCGGAGAGAGCCGGACGCGAAAGATTTCTATTTCGATAAATAAAGTACGTTCGCGTAATATATATATCAAGCGAACGATTGAGATTTTGACTTAAACTTCGAGAAATATTGGTTTATTCATTTAAGGGACACCCTTACTTGATTGATTATTTTATAAAGCGATATTTAAGGGATTATTAAATATCCAGAAAGTATTTAAAAATATACTGAATAGTTTATAAATAATTTCACGTTATTTAATAAAGATTTAACTATTCAAAGAGCAATTATAGGATACCAAATCATGTTTTGATTATTTGATTAAGGTGTCTCCATTCGTTGGACCTTATTCACAAAATATTTTGTATTTAAGGTTTTTATTAATTCATTGAACCTTAATTAGAAATACTTTGTACTTAAGATTTTATCAATTCATTAAATCCCTCTTATATAATTATGAGACCTTAGATTTTTAATATCTTCGGACTTCTAAAAACTTATTTAAAAATAGACATAATTCCCAAAGGTACTTTCTAAATTATTCAAAACTCTTGAAAGAGATTAATCATTTGAAACGTATCAAAACCTTAGGGAACTTAGTCTTGAAGCATAAGAGTTTTGCTTCCTCGTTCAATAAAGAACAAGTGAGTAATATACGTGTCACCCTACTACAGATAGGGATTTGAAAATGATTTTAAATTCAAAAATCCGACAACTCCCAAAGATCAATTGAGTTAAAAGTGATGAATAAATCATCTTATTTAAAGGTCAACTTTTAACGACCTATTCCTTCGAAAAAGGATTTTGAGCAAAAGATATAATTGTTTTGGGACTGGAATGTGGCCTGCCCGGTACGGAGTGGTATCAGGCAGTGACCAGGCGCGGAGTGGCGCATTATGCAAGCGCGGAGTGGCGCATTGTACGGTTATATGGTCTATGTGACCATTGACTTTCGGACTTGCACGACAATGGGCAACCACCGTGTAGTGTCTTGATGAGCCCAAAGGCGGCTAGGTTTGTATTCCTTCTACTAGTAGAGAAAATTTCGTATTCGGCTGATCACCGATACGTGGTTTATTCCAGTATAGTCCCTTTCTTCCATTTTGGAAAAACTGTTGTGAAATATACAACAGATAGCCGATAAGGCTGAGTTTTAAACAAGGATATTGATGAATACATATCAAATCCATTTGAGAAATCTGCCGATAAGGCTGAGTTTAAATAAGGATGTTGATGATTATATATCAAATCCATTTGAGAAATCTGCCAATAAGGCTGAGTTTTAAATTGGGATGTTGATGAATATATATCACACCCATTTGAGAATCTTGGTTCGAGTAACATCTTGAAATTTTGAAATAAAATGAGTACGAGTATAAAATGATTTTGAGAAAGAGATGAATACAAGTATTCAGTGGATATACTATTGTAGTTGATTTTGAGAATATTATAAATTTGATAAGCATATAAACTTTCAGAACGCTTTGGAGATACAAAGTATAATTATTGGTTTTATTTATCCTTACATACTTAATTATGGGGATATATACCTTGCTGAGCTTTAATGCTCACCCTTGCTTTTATATATCATATCACAACAGACTACCAGCATGGATCAGACCAGGACTGCTGTCCGTAGGCGGGTAAGGAACGCTCGTGAGTTCCGTAGGTTTTTTGTGCGCCAGCCCCGTCAGGTAGATAAGTGGAAATGATTTATTTGATAATATTTCCAAGCATATAACCTGTGTGTATGTGAGTTTGAATAAAAGGTCGAGTAATATTGTGAAAAGAGAATTATTTAATTAATAAGTGATCATAACGACCCGAATTCACGACCTTGGATTTGGGGGTGTTACAGAAATGGTATCAGAGCCAAAGGTTATAAGTCTTGGAAACAATAAGAGTAAAATGGGTAGACTGAGGATCTAAAAGTTAAAAAGAACTCTCATCGAGTTCGTAGTCGGATTACTATGGAGTAGTCGCGACGGTAGTACCCAAGGGGACCTTAGCCTTAAGAGTTGAGGCATTGTTTGAGTTATTAACAGTCGATTGAAAAGCCAACATTAAAGGAAGAGAATGAGTTGTAGCACTCAGAGAAAAGATTGCTAAGAGTTATATGCGAAAGAGAGTCCATTGGTTGAGCCAATAGAGTTTGTTGATGGACTACCAGGAGTTATGTTGAAGTGTTTATGTGAAGTGTTATATGGAAATTGATGGAATCGTTTAAGATTGATATAATGAGGAAAGGAGAAAATTGTACATGATTTTTTTTATAATGTTAATATAGAAGTGGAGCTAAGTCTCCGGAGAAAGCGGGATGAAGACGATACCCCAATACCATAGGTTGATTGGAAAACCCGAGTCTTGCCACTCATAGCTCTTTATAGAGTGTCCTTGAGGAGACATATTAGGCAAGAATCAAGATGCTTAATTCTTTTACTATTAAGTTTATTACGTTACCTGAATTGGTTGAAAGTATTTGTAATATCCGGGAAAATTATGTGAATATTATATGTTAAATAAATAAATAATGTGTGTTTTATAAATTTAAAGTAATTGTTGCTATGATATGAGATGTTATAACTGTTATGTGTGTTTCTGTGCGGGCCAGAAATTTTTTTCGATTGATTAAAAATATGTTTAAATTGCAATTATATGAACCTATCTGCAATCGGGACGCGTATTTATTGGCGTCTTTATTAAGATACTCGTTTTATTTCGTTTTACGCTTGTTTCAATGTATTTTACGTGTTTTTGGGATTTTCTAGGAATTTAGGGATCGTTTCCGTTTTTCAAAAATCAACGGACCGGGACCCCACCGGGACGACAAACCCCACAAAAATCGATGTTTTTATTTTATAAAATTATTCGTATTTCAAATACCCCGTATCTTTGTATTTTTGAATTATTCGCAATTTTCGGGGAATTTTGACATTAATATTGTATTTTATCGTTTTTAAAATTATTCCCCGTAATTATTATTTTGGGGCTTAATTATTATAATTTAGGGATAAAAACACCCTTAATTTATTTTGGGGATATAATTTCAGAATTAATATAAATAGCTGAACAGGATTAATTTATTCATTTTATTTTATTAAAAATCCAGAAATTCATAAACACCAAGAACAACTTTGGGGGTGAGATCCTTTCTCAGAACTTCAATTGATGATTTTGAACTAACCAGGAAACCAATTCAAACGCTCTGCATATCAATTTGATCCTCGTTTCAAGCCCTTTCTAACCATACCAATTTCAATATCTGAGGTATAATACTTCGAAAAATCGATTTTTTTAGTTTTGTTCTTGAAATCGTTCTTGAGTTGTGTTGATTTTTGATTGATTCTGATGTTACAAATAGCTTTAGATGATGGTTTACAGTCGATTTGATTATAAATAGGTGTTGTTTGATTCCCAGAGTGCTAAAGTCGAGTTCTAAGTTTTTATGAATTTTTCAAATCGATTTTCTTGATTATAATGATGTTCTTGGGTTATATTTGATGATTGGATTAGTTTGTACTTGTTCTGAGCTTCATTTTGGTAATTTAAACTTGAATTTTGGTACCGATTTGGTTAAAATCGGAGTTTTCCGATTTGGGTGGTCAGACTTGGTGTTGAGCTCGCCGGAGAGGACGAACTTTAGTTCGTTTGGGGCTACTGTTGGCTGGGTTGTGGAGTTGGTGAAAGCAGGAATCGAACGGGGTACTAAGCACGGCAAAACAGCAGCCTGAAAGGAAGCGTTTTGCTTCACCGGAACCACGTCGGAAAATTCCCCGGCGACCGGAATCTGGAAATTCCAGAAACCGGCGGGAATTTCCGGCCACATTCATACGAAACCGTCTGGGTTCTTGCCCGACCCGTTGGGTTGTAGTCAGACCCGGTTTTAATCTTACATTTTCCAAAACAGAATACTAAAACCTGTTTGTGAGATTTTCTGTTTTGTTTATTTTCAAAATTAAAAAAAAAACCATTTATTTTACTTTCAAAAATCATTTATTTATTATCTAAAATTCTAAAAAAAATTATTTTCTGAATTATTTTAAATTTCAAAAATTATTTTCTTTTATTATTTTCAAAAATCCAATTTGATTGAATTATTTATAATTCATTTTAGTTAATTAGTTATGAATTTAATTAATTGAATAAAAATCAATTATTCAATTAATTTTACTTATAAATAGTTAAATAAATGTAAATTATTTATAATTAATTCAAATAATTTCTAAAAATTATTTTAAGGTTTTAAAAATTATATTTTGGTATTTAAAAATCAATTAATGTTATTATTAATTGATTTAATTCTATTTATTTCTTATTTTATTCATAATAAATCAACCGTTTGTCCGTTTAATACAAAACGAACGCGTACAGACTCAGAAAAATATTGCGCTTCCAATAAAAATACTTTTGAGACCTAATTTTTATTGTATTGCAATGTCATTTGATTTGTGTATCAGTTTGAGTCGGTATTTGATCGATAAATGCTAATATTGAACTGATTTTCATTCTGAACGCACTGAGATGTACCTTTTAATGATTTGACTTATGTATTACATGAAATATGTGAGTACGTGTTATATGAATACCATGATTACGTGTTACGTGATATATATGCTATCTGTTTACAGTTTTAAAATGCCATGTTAATTATAAACGGTCGGGTAGATGTCAAGACGTATAGTTACGTCGATTGAGTTTAGTTCTGTCACTTAAGATAGTCCTTTTGTTTATAGAATCGAGTAGCAAGGAGCGCAGTAAAGTGTTAGACGGAGATAGTAGCCAGCAGTTAGAAACAGAGTTAAAGTAAAAGGTTATTGAGCATACCAGGCAAGTAACCCTAACTTCACTTATCGTTCAAGTGATGTTCATTTCGAATTATATTATGCAAGTAACCCTAACTTCACTTATCGTTCAAGTGATGTTCATTTCGAATTATATTATGCAAGTACCCTAACTTCACTTATTGTTCCAGTGACGTTTTTTTTGAATCTTATTATGCAAATATTTATATGTTCACATACCATTCAAGTGTTATTGACTCTGAATTTATCCTTTCAATTTCTCTACTATTCTAAGTTCAGAATAGTTAAATATTTTTACATTTCGCTATAACTTACTCTATACAGTGAAGCTTTGAATTGAGACTAGCGAATAACTAATTGTTCTGGTTATTTCGTCATTGGTTGTTGAGAAAACTCCGGACCATGAGAAATGGGGAGTTATGTGGTTAAGGATGTCATTTGATTCGACACCTTTGACGGAAAATGGTTTTATGGGTTGGATGGTTGCGTAAGAGACCGTGACGGCGGTCCAGTGTGAGCTATGTGTTATACAGGATATAACACCTTGCTAGGCCAATATGTGCCTTGGGTACCTTTTGTTTAGTTGGATATGCTTCGGCATACCGGTGTTGCTCCGCGGCTGATCACTGGCGGCAACACACCATCGTTCGAGGATTCCAATCCCAAAACATAATATATTGCAAATGTTGTTTATTATCAAATTTATATCAGTCTTGATACTGTTCAGTTATTGTAGTTGGTTTTGTTCATCAGATATACTGTTGTTATTCCAAATCATAAGCTATTTACTACTTGCTGAGCATTTCTTTCGCTCATACTTGTTTCTTATCTTGATTCTTTCAGCTAGGCCAGGGCAAGCTTAAGTTCCAGGTCTGACCAGAGGTTATGTGTTTGTAAATAGTTGGTGTGTTTCCAGGTAGACAGTTTGGGATACTTAATTAGTCTAGAGGTTTGTAATAAAATTTGAATAAGTTGTAAAACTAATTAGACTATGGTTTGTAATAACACTTGATTTGTAGTAGTGCCTGTTCCATACTATAACCTGTGATCGATCCAGTGCAGGTAAAGGGGTCGTATTTATTATATTATTCCGCTGTGATTATTTTATTTTGGTTTATTGGCGAGTGACCCCCAAATCTAGACCCCGGGTTTGGAGGGCGTCACAGGTTGGTATCAGAGCTACAGGTTATGGTCACTGAAACAGGCGTAGGATTGTCATAGATGAGTCATAGGAAGATCACATAAGATAGGCGCGTGTAATTTAGCTTTTATAGGATTAAATTTAGGATATTGGGCTGGGTTATAGTTAAGTTGTTTAGGTTTCCTGTTTTGTGTTTAGCTTTAGGCCTTGTGTCATTGCCCTGCTATTTTGTTGGTTTAGTTAAGATTTCGAGCAAGGATTTAAAAGATTTGGATAATTCGGAGTAAATTTTCTTTATGTTATTATTCTCGAGATAATAAGCTGGATTATGTGATAATTATGTCGCTTGTGTTAATATGGTAGCAAGTTTATGATATTTTGAGAAGAGATAGTGTTTGCGAACTTTAATATGCTAAGGAATTGCTACATATTTGACACAATGCTTGACAGATTATTATATATATTGCTTGTTTCTTACCAGAATAATGGCACCAAAGAGAAGAAATAATTTAGGAGAGGATCGTACCGAGAGTCGTACAGATCCAGCGATTATCCAGATGTTGGGACTGATGCAGCAGCAGATGTTACATCTTACGCAGCAGCAACAACAGCAACAACAGCAGCAAGCAGCAGCACCACCTGCAGTGACTTTTAAGCAGTTTCAAGCAGTGAAGCCACCTGAGTTCAAGGGAAGTGCTGATCCTGTGGAAGCCAATGCATGGCTCAAGGAAATGGAAAAGGCTTTTGAATTGGTCGGAGCAGGAGCTGAGCAGAAGACCAAGTTTGCAAGCTACTTTTTGAAGGGCGAGGCGAACTATTGGTGGGAATCCACGCGAGCATTGGAAGGAGGTGAGTTTATAACTTGGGAGAAATTCACAGAGTTGTTCCTGGAGAAGTATTTCCCGAGGTATATGAAGAATCAAATGGAGATTAAGTTCTTGAACCTGACCCAGGTTGATCTTACCGTGGCTGAATACGAGGCTAAGTTTACTGAGTTAGCAAGGTTCGTGCCAGACCAGATTGATATAGATGAAAAGAAAGCCAGAAGATTTGAACAGGGATTGAAGTTTTGGATTCAGAACAGAGTGGCCATGTTTGAGTTGACTTCATATGTGGTAATGGTTCAGAAGGCAATGGTGATTGAGAGTAGGAGTGATATGTCTCAGAAAGGAAATGATGGGAAGAAAAGGAAAATGGAAACCTCAGAGGGAGGTCAGCAGTCAAGTAATTTTCAGGGCCGTTTCAACAAAAGGCCAGGATTTCAGGGTAATAGGAATGTGGGATTCAAGAGACCACAATCAGAAAATGGAGGACAAGGCAACCGTTTTCAGAATTCAAATCAGCAGAGACCCAATCGTCCACCTACGTCAGAGTGCAAATTTTGTGGTAGAAGGCATTTTGGGATTTGTAAGGCTAATGTGTTGTGTTATAAGTGCAATCAGAAGGGACACTATGCTAATGAGTGTCGAAGTCAGACTACAGCTCAGAGATCAGGGACAGTGTGCTTTAAATATGGAAAGATGGGGCATATTGCCAGGGACTGTCAGACAATTGAACCAACTGCTAATGTGCCAAGGATTGAAGGACCACCAACAAAGGACCAGCCAAAGGCTAGGACATTCAATATGACTATGAAGGATGCTATTCAGAGTTCAGACGTGGTGGCAGGTACGCTTCCAGTCAACTCCATAGATGCTAAAGTTTTATTTGATTCTGGAGCTACAAGATCATTTATTTCTCAAAGTTTTGTCGATAAACTGCATTGCAAAGTTAAGTTGTTAGAACAAGCATTAATGATAGAGTTAGCTAATAAGGATCAAGTTTCCGTCGACCGAGTGTGGCCGAAGTGCGATATTAAGATAGGAGGACATCATTTCTATGCCGACTTAATACCTTTTAAGTTGGGAGAATTTGATGTTATTTTAGGAATGGATTGGTTGTCAGAAAATAATGCTCAGATTGATTGTAAGAATAGGAAATTAAGACTTCAAACTTTGGATAGTAAGAAGAAGATAATATTTCGAGGAAATAGGCAAGAGAAGAAGTTCTTAGCGATCGCTCAAGTGAAAAAGTTATTGCGTCAGAATTGTGAAGCATATTTGGCCCATGTGGTAGACACCAGTAAAGAAGTTCCAGCACTAGAAGTGATTCCAGTTGTCAACGAATTTTCAGATGTTTTCCCAGACGATCTACCAGGATTACCTCCCGACAGAGAAATTGAATTTGCGATTGATCTAGCACCCGGAACAGAACCAGTTTCTAAAGCCCCGTACCGGATGGCACCAGTGGAGATGAAAGAATTGGCAACTCAGCTGCAAGATCTTTTGGAGAAAGGAGTTATAAGACCCAGTGTATCCCCATGGGGCGCACCAGTACTGTTTGTCAAAAAGAAGGATGGGAGTATGCGACTGTGTATCGACTATCGAGAACTGAATAAGCTGACCATTAAGAACAAGTATCTGTTACCAAGGATCGATGATTTGTTTGACCAATTGAGAGGCGCTGTATGGTTTTCTAAGATTGATTTAAGATCCGGATATCATCAACTAAAGATCAAGCCTGCAGACATTCCGAAGACCGCATTTAGAACCAGATATGGGCATTATGAGTTTCTAGTGATGGCATTTGGATTAACCAACGCACCAGCAGCTTTCATGGATTTGATGAATCGAGTATTTAAGAAGTATTTGGATAAATTCGTGATCGTGTTCATAGATGACATCTTGATCTATTCCAAAACAGAAGAGGAGCATGTAGAACATTTGAGGATAGTTCTGGAGATACTGCGACATGAGAAGTTATACGCAAAGTTTTCCAAGTGTGAATTTTGGTTAAAAGAAGTACGATTTCTTGGGCACGTGATTAGTAATAAAGGAGTGGAAGTGGATCCAGCAAAGATTGAAGCCATAATCAACTGGGAGAGGCCAAAAACACCAACGGAAGTAAGAAGTTTCATGGGATTGGCAGGTTACTATAGAAGATTCGTGCAAGATTTTGCGAAGATAGCTACGCCATTGACAAAGCTCACCAGGAAGAACCAGAAATTTGAATGGGATGAGAAGTGCGAAGAAAGTTTCCAGGAATTAAAGAATAGATTAGTATCTTCTCCAGTACTAGTCTTGCTAGATGAACAAGGAAATTTTGTGATCTACAGTGACGCGTCGTACAAAGGATTAGGATGTGTTTTGATGCAGCATGACAAGGTGATAGCTTACGCTTCAAGACAGTTGAAACCACACGAAGAGAAGTATCCAACGCATGATCTGGAATTGGCAGCTATAGTATTTGCATTGAAGATTTGGAGGCATTATCTTTATGGGGAAAAGTGCGAGATCTACACGGACCACAAGAGTTTGAAGTATATCTTTACCCAGAAGGAATTAAACATGAGACAACGAAGATGGTTAGAACTAATCAAGGACTATGACTGTACTATTAACTATCATCCAGGCAAAGCAAATGTGGTGGCCGACGCTCTGAGCAGAAAAGAAAGGTTAAATATGATAATTTCATCAGAGGAATTGATCAAGGAATTTGAGAAGCTAGAAATAGAGGTCAGTATTCCAAGTATGTCTATAGAGGTGTTATGTGCAATGTTTTTTCAACCAGAACTATTAGAGAAAATAAGAAGATGTCAGGAGGAAGTTATGAGCCATGAACGAGACAGTTTGACAGGAGAAGAGATAGGGAGTCAAAAGGATGATAAAGGGATATTAAGATTTTCTTCCAGAATATGGATACCCAATGTAGCCGAGCTGAAAGATGAAATTCTTCGAGACGCTCACAACTCTAGATACTCAATTCATCCCGGGAGTACGAAGATGTACCGAGATTTAAGAGAAAACTTTTGGTGGCCAAGCATGAAGAAGGAAATTGCAGAATGGGTAAGTAAGTGTTACACTTGCCAGCGAGTTAAAGCAGAACATCAAAGGCCTAGTGGATTGATACAACCATTGGATATTCCAGAATGGAAGTGGGAACATATAGCGATGGATTTCGTAGTTGGATTACCGAGGACCAGGGCGAATCATGATGCTATTTGGGTTATTATCGACAGATTGACGAAGTCGGCGCATTTTCTTCCTATCAACGAGAGATTCTCAATGGATAAATTGGTACGGTTATATCTTAAAGAAATTGTGACAAGACACGGAGTTCCAGTATCCATAGTTTCAGACAGAGATCCTCGATTTAATTCAAGATTTTGGAGAAGTTTTCAAGATTGTCTCGGAACGAAGCTGAACATGAGTACCGCGTATCATCCGCAGACAGACGGTCAAAGTGAAAGAACGATTCAGACTATTGAAGATATGCTAAGGGTATGTACACTAGATTTTGAAGGGAGTTGGGACGAGCATTTGCCATTAGTTGAATTCTCCTACAATAACAGTTATCATGCCAGTATTGGAATGCCGCCTTACGAAGCTTTGTACGGGAGAAGATGCAGATCTCCAATATGTTGGGAAGAAGTTGGTGAAAGAAAGATTTTGGGTCCAGAATTGATCCAACAGACGAAGGAGAAAATAGAACTCATTCGGAAAAGATTAACAGCAGCTCAAGATCGTCAACGCAAATATGCTGATCCTACCAGAAAAGATATGGAATTTGAAGTTGGAGAGGCACTGTTATTAAAAGTTTCTCCTTGGAAAGGTTTATCAAGATTTGGAAAGAAAGGAAAGCTGAGTCTGCGTTATGTTGGCCCTTTTGAGATTTTAAAGCGTGTGGGAAAGGTTGCTTACGAATTAGCGTTACCACCTCACATGCAGCATATTCACAACGTGTTCCACGTGTCAATGTTGAAGCGTTATTTGCCTGATTCGAATCATGTGATAGAATACGAGCCAATAGAGATCCAGCCAGATTTGTCTTTTGTAGAGCAACCAGTGCAGATTTTAGATAAGAAAGAAAGAGTGCTTAGGAATAAGTCTGTATCTTTAGTGCGAGTCTTGTGGAGGAATCCCAAGGTTGAAGAGTCGACTTGGGAGTTGGAAAGCGAAATACGATCCAAGTATCCTCATTTGTTTTCCTAGGCTGATTCTGAGGACAGAATCCTGTTAAGGGGGGAAGGATGTAATATCCGGGAAAATTATGTGAATATTATATGTTAAATAAATAAATATTGTGTGTTTTATAAATTTAAAGTAATTGTTGCTATGATATGAGATGTTATAACTGTTATGTGTGTTTCTGTGCGGGCCAGAAATTTTTTTCGATTGATTAAAAATATGTTTAAATTGCAATTATATGAACCTATCTGCAATCGGGACGCGTATTTATTGGCGTCTTTATTAAGATACTCGTTTTATTTCGTTTTACGCTTGTTTCAATGTATTTTACGTGTTTTTGGGATTTTCTAGGAATTTAGGGATCGTTTCCGTTTTTCAAAAATCAACGGACCGGGACCCCACCGGGACGACAAACCCCACAAAAATCGATGTTTTTATTTTATAAAATTATTCGTATTTCAAATACCCCGTATCTTTGTATTTTTGAATTATTCGCAATTTTCGGGGAATTTTGACATTAATATTGTATTTTATCGTTTTTAAAATTATTCCCCGTAATTATTATTTTGGGGCTTAATTATTATAATTTAGGGATAAAAACACCCTTAATTTATTTTGGGGATATAATTTCAGAATTAATATAAATAGCTGAACAGGATTAATTTATTCATTTTATTTTATTAAAAATCCAGAAATTCATAAACACCAAGAACAACTTTGGGGGTGAGATCCTTTCTCAGAACTTCAATTGATGATTTTGAACTAACCAGGAAACCAATTCAAACGCTCTGCATATCAATTTGATCCTCGTTTCAAGCCCTTTCTAACCATACCAATTTCAATATCTGAGGTATAATACTTCGAAAAATCGATTTTTTTAGTTTTGTTCTTGAAATCGTTCTTGAGTTGTGTTGATTTTTGATTGATTCTGATGTTACAGATAGCTTTAGATGATGGTTTACAGTCGATTTGATTATAAATAGGTGTTGTTTGATTCCCAGAGTGCTAAAGTCGAGTTCTAAGTTTTTATGAATTTTTCAAATCGATTTTCTTGATTATAATGATGTTCTTGGTTATATTTGATGATTGGATTAGTTTGTACTTGTTCTGAGCTTCATTTTGGTAATTTAAACTTGAATTTTGGTACCGATTTGGTTAAAATCGGAGTTTTCCGATTTGGGTGGTCAGACTTGGTGTTGAGCTCGCCGGAGAGGACGAACTTTAGTTCGTTTGGGGCTACTGTTGGCTGGGTTGTGGAGTTGGTGAAAGCAGGAATCGAACGGGGTACTAAGCACGGCAAAACAGCAGCCTGAAAGGAAGCGTTTTGCTTCACCGGAACCACGTCGGAAAATTCCCCGGCGACCGGAATCCGGAAATTCCAGAAACCGGCGGGAATTTCCGGCCACATTCATACGAAACCGTCTGGGTTCTTGCCCGACCCGTTGGGTTGTAGTCAGACCCGGTTTTAATCTTACATTTTCCAAAACAGAATACTAAAACCTGTTTGTGAGATTTTCTGTTTTGTTTATTTTCAAAATTAAAAAAAAACCATTTATTTTACTTTCAAAAATCATTTATTTATTATCTAAAATTCTAAAAAAAATTATTTTCTGAATTATTTTAAATTTCAAAAATTATTTTCTTTTATTATTTTCAAAAATCCAATTTGATTGAATTATTTATAATTCATTTTAGTTAATTAGTTATGAATTTAATTAATTGAATAAAAATCAATTATTCAATTAATTTTACTTATAAATAGTTAAATAAATGTAAATTATTTATAATTAATTCAAATAATTTCTAAAAATTATTTTAAGGTTTTAAAAATTATATTTTGGTATTTAAAAATCAATTAATGTTATTATTAATTGATTTAATTCTATTTATTTCTTATTTTATTCATAATAAATCAACCGTTTGTCCGTTTAATACAAAACGAACGCGTACAGACTCAGAAAAATATTGCGCTTCCAATAAAAATACTTTTGAGACCTAATTTTTATTGTATTGCAATGTCATTTGATTTGTGTATCAGTTTGAGTCGGTATTTGATCGATAAATGCTAATATTGAACTGATTTTCATTCTGAACGCACTGAGATGTACCTTTTAATGATTTGACTTATGTATTACATGAAATATGTGAGTACGTGTTATATGAATACCATGATTACGTGTTACGTGATATATATGCTATCTGTTTACAGTTTTAAAATGCCATGTTAATTATAAACGGTCGGGTAGATGTCAAGACGTATAGTTACGTCGATTGAGTTTAGTTTTGTCACTTAAGATAGTCCTTTTGTTTATAGAATCGAGTAGCAATGAGCGCAGTCAAGTGTTAGACGGAGATAGTAGCCAGCAGTTAGAAACAGAGTTAAAGTAAAAGGTTATTGAGCATACCAGGCAAGTAACCGTAACTTCACTTATCGTTCAAGTGATGTTCATTTCGAATTATATTATGCAAGTAACCCTAACTTCACTTATCGTTCAAGTGATGTTCATTTCGAATTATATTATGCAAGTACCCTAACTTCACTTATTGTTCCAGTGACGTTTATTTTGAATCTTATTATGCAAATATTTATATGTTCACATACCATTCAAGTGTTATTGACTCTGAATTTATCCTTTCAATTTCTCTACTATTCTAAGTTCAGAATAGTTAAATATTTTTACATTTCGCTATAACTTACTCTATACAGTGAAGCTTTGAATTGAGACTAGCGAATAACTAATTGTTCTGGTTATTTCGCCATTGGTTGTTGAGAAAACTCCGGACCATGAGAAATGGGGAGTTATGTGGTTAAGGATGTCATTTGATTCGACACCTTTGACGGAAAATGGTTTTATGGGTTGGATGGTTACGTAAGAGACCGTGGCGGCGGTCCAGTGTGAGCTATGTGTTATACAGGATATAACACCTTGCTAGGCCAATATGTGCCTTGGGTACCTTTTGTTTAGTTGGATATGCTTCGGCATACCGGTGTTGCTCCGCGGCTGATCACCGGCGGCAACACACCGTCGTTCGAGGATTCCAATCCCAAAACATAATATATTGCAAATGTTGTTTATTATCAAATTTATATCAGTCTTGATACTGTTCAGTTATTGTAGTTGGTTTTGTTCATCAGATATACTGTTGTTATTCCAAATCATAAGTTATTTACTACTTGCTGAGCATTTCTTTCGCTCATACTTGTTTCTTATCTTGATTCTTTCAGCTAGGCCAGGGCAAGCTTAAGTTCCAGGTCTGACCAGAGGTTATGTGTTTGTAAATAGTTGGTGTGTTTCCAGGTAGACAGTTTGGGATACTTAATTAGTCTAGAGGTTTGTAATAAAATTTGAATAAGTTGTAAAACTAATTAGACTATGGTTTGTAATAACACTTGATTTGTAGTAGTGCCTGTTCCATACTATAACCTGTGATCGATCCAGTGCAGGTAAAGGGGTCGTATTTATTATATTATTCCGCTGTGATTATTTTATTTTGGTTTATTGGCGAGTGACCCCCAAATCTAGACCCCGGGTTTGGAGGGCGTCACAGTATTGTTCCGATAATAAGGGTTCAATACATGACGAACAGCGATTCTACCAAGAAGGGTATTCGCTATACCATTGAGGAATCTATGTCCTATAAGGAAGATTTTAGCGTGTCCCAAGATGAGAATGCTATGCGATAATACGAAATCATTTCGTTCGTTAAGCCATTATGGTTCGACACGGAAAGCGAGAATCGACAGAATAATTTCTGAAAAGTTTCATGCTCCTGCAATCAACGCAGCAAGCTCCGAACTACTGGAGGAGAAGACCAATAAGTCTGACGCAGAATTCCAAGAGTGGGATGTCACTAGGAGCTACGTGTATATTCTCGGCAGGATGTCGTCTTTTGTTAACGCATCAAATCAGGTGCGTGGGCACAACGTTGCGAGTAACTAAAGAGGAATGAAGAATGTATTTGTGACAAAGTGAGTTATTAAGCGACTTTAACATAATGAGTAGAGACGCGAATAATGTTATATTGGTGATCTTTTATAATAGCATAACGATGCCACCCCGACATATTGGGAAACTAGAGCAAACCCTGCTGAATTGGTAAACCAAAATAACCAAGAACACGAGGAAGTCGAATATAATGAATTCGGCTTAGAGGATTACAATGAAGAAGAAACTATGGATACTAACGAGGGGGAAGGCCAGAGAGGAAACCCCATGGACCAAATTATGAATCTTCTTCGAGAGAATTTAAATTGTCACCCTCAACCCAGGTGGATCATGTTCCAGTTACTAATGTCTTTAAGGCCTTTAAGTGGTTAAAACCCCCAGAAATTTCAAGGGACTGCTAACCTATTAAGTCCAGAGCTTGGCTGAAAGAAATGGAAAAGAGCTTTGAGATAGTGCCCATAGAAGAGACGCAAAAGACTGTGTTCACCAGTTATGTGTTAAAAGGAGAAGCAAATTATTAGTGGGAACCTAAAGGAACCCTGGAGACTGATGTGATTATCACATGGGGAAAAGTATTTCCCAGGTTTATGGAGGCTCAGATGGAGTTGAAGTTTCTAGAGATTAAGTAAGATAAGATGTCAGTGGCTGTGTACAAAGCCAAATTTATTGAACTGTCGAGATTCGTGCCGGAGTTTGTGAACACGAAAGAGAAAAAGGCGAGGAGATTTCAGCAAGGGCTGAAACAATGGATTCAGGATCGAGTGTCATTACTTGAGATAACAGACTATGTGCAAAAAGGCCTCGATTGTAGAGGCAGAGAGTGAGCAAAGTCAAAAAGAGGAAGAGAGCAAGAAGAGGAGTTCGGAAGCCAAGGCGGCAGAGCGATAAACAGAAGTTTCCGATTAGGACTGAGAGGGGAGTGGTGTCCCAACCCGCAGTGGGTGCCAGGTTCGCCACTACCGTAGCTGGCGGAAATAGCTTTAGCGAACCGGTAAGCAAGAGTATCACCCAGGGAGGTGGTCAATATAGGACTACGTTTCATAACCAGTTTCGGTCACCCCTACCAGATCATAAGTCATGTGGGGAGAAACATCCCGAGGTATGTAATGTGGGAAAAGAGCTACTGAGGTGCTTTAATTGTAACCAACCAGGACATTATTCTAGCAACTGCCCCAACCCAGCTAGGGCGTGATAGCAGGTAACCTTTTACTCAATTTGGTTACTGCAAATATTCTGTTTAATTCTGAAGCAACTAAGTATTTTATATCGCGAGATTTTTGGCCAAGTTAAAACTTAATGTGATTCCAAAGCGAGAATTATTGCGAATAAAAATAGTGAATCGAGAGGTTGTTCCAATTAATGAAATTCATCTAATCTGCAAGTGGGAACTAGGAGGGAAGGACTTTAAGTTGGACTTAATTCCTTTCAGGCTGAGAGAATTTGGTGTGGTCTTAAAAATGGATTGGTTATCGAGCAATGGTGCTCAGATTGATTATAAAGGAAAGAAAGTTAAAATCCGAATGCCGAACGACAAGGAAATTGTGATTAAGGGTCAGCGTCAGACCCAGAAATTTTTGAATACTGCTCAAGCGAAGAAATTATTGAGGAAAGATAGCAAAGCGTATTTAGCATACGTGGCGGGTACCAAGAGAGAAGCCCCGATGTATGTGACATACCAGTTGTTCACGAGTTTGAGGATGTGTTTTCCAAAGACCTTTCAGGATTATCACCTGACCGAGAGATAGAGTTCGCTATCGAATTAGCATCAGGAACGACATCAGTTTCAAAAAGCCCCATATAGGCTAGCCCCGGTTGAAATGAAAGAATTGACTTCACAGTTGCAAGAACTGTTGAATAAAGGAATGATGAGACCTAATGTGTCACCATGAGGCACACCAATGTTGTTTGTCAAAAAGAAGGACGGTAGTATGCGATTGTGCACATAGTATAGGGAACTGAATAAGCTGACTATTAAGAACAGATACCCTCTCTCTAGAATTGACGATTCGTTTGACCAACTTGAAGGAGTGGTACACTTTTTGAAAATTGATCTAAGAATGGGATATCACCAACTGAAGATTAAAACAGGGGACAAATACCGTATTTCGCACGAGGTATGGACATTATGAGTTCTTGGTGACGTCGTTCGGGCTAAAGAATGCCCCAGTAGCTTTCATGGACTTTGTGAATCGAGTGTTTAAAAAGTATTTGGACGTGTGCATCATTATTTTTTTATTGATAATATTTTAGTCTATTCTAAAATGGAAGAAGAACATGCGGAATATCTGAGGATAGTGGTAGAAGCATTGAGAAGAGAAAAGTTGTTTGCCAAATTCTCAAGGTACAAATTCTGGAAAAATGAAGTTCAGATCTTAGGACAATTGATGAGCAGTGAAGGAGTGTTAGTTGACCCTACCAATGTTGAGGCAGTATTCCAATGAGAAAGAATAACCACACCTACGGAATTAGGAACTTTTTGGGAATTAACCAGTTTTATGAGAGGTTCGTACGGGATTTTGCTAAGATATCAGGACCTTTGATTAGGCCTACTTGCAAAACGGAAAAGGTTGTGTGGAATGAAAAATGTGAGGAAAGTTTTCAGAAATTGAAAAGAAGTTTGGTATCAGCCCTCGTGCTGGCATTGCCCGATGGAAAGGGTGATTTTGTGATCTATAGTGATGCGTCACATAAAGGATTATGATGCATGCTCATGTGGCATGGGAAAATGGTTGCTTATGCCTCACGGCAGCTGAAGGAATATGAAGTAAGATACCCTACTCATGAATTAGAATTAGCAGTAATAGTTTTGCTTTGAAAAATTGGAGACAATATCCATACAGAGAAAATTGTGAGATCTACACTGACCATAAGAGCCTTAAGTATATATTTACTCAGAAAGAACTCAACAGGAGACAGAGGAGATGGTTAGAGTTAATGAAAGACTATGTCGGTGAGATTCTATATCACCCAGGGAAGGCCAATGTGGTGGCCGATGCCCTTAGTAGTAAAGAGAGACTCAAGATGTTGACAACGCCGGAGGAACTAGTGAGAGAACTCGAGGAGATGGAGATAGATGTGAAGTCACTGGTAAAGGGACTGATGGACTAATTGAGATCAAATTAGAACTGGAATTGTTAGAAAAGATGGGACATTATCAGGAAGAGAAGACGAATGAAGAGCGAGAATCTTTGACTGAGAAGAAGTCAAATATGAGAAAGATGAGAAGGGAATTATGAGGTATGCGAACCGGATTTGGATTCCGAATGTTCGAGAATTAAAAGATGAAATTTTACGCGAAGGACATAATTCTAGATATTCAATTCATCCTGGAGGTACCAAGATGTACCGAGATCCAAAGGAATATTATTGATGACCCAACATGAAAAGAGACGTGGCCAATTGGGTCAGTAAGTGTTTGACCTGTTAAAGAGTGAAGGTGGAACATCAGCGACCGAGGGGACTCCTACAACCCTTAGGAATTCCGATGTGAAAGTGGGAACAAATAGCCATGGATTCTGTGGTAGGATTTCCCCGAGCTAAGGCTAACCGTGATGCAATATGAGTAATTATATATCGACTGACCAAGTCAGCATACTTTCTTCCAATCAAGAAAACCTATATGGTGGATAGATTAGCAGAGCTATACATCAAGGAAATTATGATAAGACATGGAGTCTCTGTAGCTATCGTATCTGACAGAGATCCCCGATTCAACTCCAGATTTTTTTGAGGAGCTTTCAGGAATGCTTATGAACCAAACTGAATGTGAGTATTGCATACCATCCCCAAACCGATGGACAAAGTGAGTGAATCATTCAGACATTGGAGTACATGTTGAGAAATTTTGTAATTGATTTTTAAGGTTATTGAGATGAACACCTATCTTTGATAGAGTTTGCCTACAATCATAGTTATCATGTGAGTATAGAAATGCCCCCACATGAGGCGCTGTATGGTCGGAGGTGCCATTCACCCTTGTACTGGGATGAAGTTGGTGAAAGAAAGTTACTAGGTCCCGACTTGGTGTAAAGAACGAGGGACATAGTTGAGTTGATCAGAGGATGCTTAGCGGCAGCCCAAGACCGACAACGTAAATATGCCGACTTAGCACGAAAAGACAGAGAGTATGAAGTGGGTGACCAGGTATTTTTGAAAGTGTCACCATGGGAAGGACTGATGAGATTTGGAAAGAAAGGGAAGTTGAGTTCCCGATATATGGGTCCTTTGAGATTTTGTGACAAATAGAACCGTGGAATACGAATTGGCTTTACCTCTAAACCTTGAACAGGTTCATAGTGTTTTTCATGTGCCAATGTTGAGAAAGTATAATGCGGATACCAAGAATATAGTGAAACATGAATAAGTACTAGATCTGTCCTACATTGAGCAACCAGTTGAAATCATTGGTTGAAAAGAGCAAGTACTCAGGGACAAGAGTGTCAAGCTATTCAGATTCTTATTGAGACATCCCAAGGTCGAGGAGTCGACTTGGGAATTAGAGAGCCACCTGCGAGAAAGGTACCCCCATCTATTTGTGAGTTGATTCCGGGACGGAATCCTTTTAAGGGGGGGAGACTGTAAGAACCCTGATTTTTGTAATATTTTAAAACTTCTGTGAATAGTAACTTGAGCTAATTAAGTAATACGTATGGGGATCATCATTAAATGAATAGTGGAATTTTGAGAATCCTAGATCATATTCTTGTTTATCGAGGAAAATAAGTGAATGTAAAAGCCGACGGAATTCGAAGATTCACAATTATACTACGTGTTTTCGTATCCGTAAAGAATGACGTAGAACCGGGAATACTACGTGAAATAAATAATATATCAAGGTATTTCTATGATCAAGAGAAGGAATGGAATTAGTTATAGGATTATAAGCGATAAAAGAAATCGCTACGAAACAAGTCGTTATACGTGGAAACTATCGGAATGGAACGACGATTGCATTTACGATAAATAAACGAATGAGAAATTAAATCCCATGCAAGTTGGCCATGCATAACCAAGTCCTAACTAGTAGTTAGGAGTGTAACTAGATGATTAGAAGCTAACTAGAATAGTTAGTGCAATAGTGTTGAATAGTGATGAGAGACAAACAAGTACACAAGCCATACTTCTCCCTTTTCTCACTTCACCACACAATCAAACCAACCCATAACTTTGCCAAATTATTGTCAAATCTGCTGCATACATCCCATATATTCATTATACACTCCCACACTTTAGCCACAAAAGAAAACAACCACTTTTCCCTCACTTAAAGCTCTCCCATTTTTCATTCCAGCAGTTCGGATTTTCTGAGCAAGGGAGAAAGAAAAATTCATAACTCAAAATATACTCATTCAAATATCATGAAATTTTTACCATAGCTTCTCTATATCATGGGTAAGATTCGTACCAAATTTCAGCCTCAAATTAATATTTTTCAATTTTATAAAAATGTTTGAATGAGGTGCTGAAAGGTAACTCCGAAATTTTAACTTGTTTCTTAAGGATCTAGCCCTTCTAAGTGTTTTCTAAGAAAACCAAGCCTCAATAATCCTAGCACTAACCTTCCTAGTATCCAAGAAGGTATAACTTTCAACCCTTTAAGGTTTTATGGTTGGATTTAAGAGTTATGTTTGTTGTAGTGTTAAGATCCAAAGGATTGTGTTTGTTTGAGTTTGTATTGATTATGTTCTTGCTAAAGACTTGAGATGTTGAGTTGTAATCCATGTATGTGGTACTAGATAGAGCATATAAGGTTCATGTGGGTGGATCTTGAGAAGTACTTGTGTTTATGATGGTTATAGGTAGTGATTGTGTTAAGATCAAGTAGTAGAAATTGAGTTTGGGCATTCTTGCACTTGATCTGTTTTCTGCAAGACATTCGGCCATGAAAATGGTTAAAATTTGAAAACAACTGGCCATGACTAGATATATATTGTTTTATAGTTTCTATACATGTGCAGATCATCATGAGGAGATTTACGGTTTAGGAGTTATGGTCGTTTTAGTGTAAAACATTTCTGCGATTAGCCAACTGCACTTAAGTCCACTTGCATGGTGATTTTGAAGGACTTAAAATAATTTTGAGATTCTGGAAAAATTATGAAAAATGGATATGACAGTAGAGAAGACTGTCCAAAACGAATCTTGGGAAAATATTAATTTTTCGATTTTATAAAAATATTTTGGTAAAGTGAGCGCAAGCGAGAAACGCATAAAAAACCTAGTTTTGACGAACATTTTCTCACGTTCGAGCTTAAAACTCGAAATGGACTTTCTAAAGCGAACGATCGATTTCAAAACCCGACCATGTTATAAAGTGAGAATATAAGTGTTGAGAATGTGACGATCGGAGATTCGTTATACTTGAGTAGTTGCGAAAGTTGCTTAATAAAAGCGAGACGTTAATCGCGTACTAACTTAGACCGTTGGTTTTTGTTTATAGATCGCCAACCAAACACCAGAGACCATACCACTTCGATTAATCGAGGCAAGTTTTCGAAACCCTATCTCATACTATCCATGCTATATATATACTGTTGTGATATTGATGCCATGATTTACAGTTCAAATATATATATGCTTGTCTATGATATCAATGCATACGAATTATGCGATTGTTTATGAAAATAAATTTTGTTTTACACGAGTATGAGAATTTGAAACGTATTTTAAATATAATATATGATAATGGGAGTTGAAGATATTTTAATAACGATTTAATTCCGGAGAGAGCCGGACGCGAAAGATTTCTATTTCGATAAATAAAGTACGTTCGCGTAATATATATATCAAGCGAACGATTGAGATTTTGACTTAAACTTCGAGAAATATTGGTTTATTCATTTAAGGGACACCCTTACTTGATTGATTATTTTATAAAGCGATATTTAAGGGATTATTAAATATCCAGAAAGTATTTAAAAATATACTGAATAGTTTATAAATAATTTCACGTTATTTAATAAAGATTTAACTATTCAAAGAGCAATTATAGGATACCAAATCATGTTTTGATTATTTGATTAAGGTGTCTCCATTCGTTGGACCTTATTCACAAAATATTTTATATTTAAGGTTTTTATTAATTCATTGAACCTTAATTAGAAATACTTTGTACTTAAGATTTTATCAATTCATTAAATCCCTCTTATATAATTATGAGACCTTAGATTTTTAATATCTTCGGACTTCTAAAAACTTATTTAAAAATAGACATAATTCCCAAAGGTACTTTCTAAATTATTCAAAACTCTTGAAAGAGATTAATCATTTGAAACGTATCAAAACCTTAGGGAACTTAGTCTTGAAGCATAAGAGTTTTGCTTCCTCGTTCAATAAAGAACAAGTGAGTAATATACGTGTCACCCTACTACAGATAGGGATTTGAAAATGATTTTAAATTCAAAAATCCGACAACTCCCAAAGATCAATTGAGTTAAAAGTGATGAATAAATCATCTTATTTAAAGGTCAACTTTTAACGACCTATTCCTTCGAAAAAGGATTTTGAGCAAAAGATATAATTGTTTTGGGACTGGAATGTGGCCTGCCCGGTACGGAGTGGTATCAGGCAGTGACCAGGCGCGGAGTGGCGCATTATGCAAGCGCGGAGTGGCGCATTATACGGTTATATGGTCTATGTGACCATTGACTTTCGGACTTGCACGGCAATGGGCAACCACCGTGTAGTGTCTTGATGAGCCCAAAGGCGGCTAGGTTTGTATTCCTTCTACTAGTAGAGAAAATTTCGTATTTGGCTGATCACCGATACGTGGTTTATTCCAGTATAGTCCCTTTCTTCCATTTTGGAAAAACTGTTGTGAAATATACAACAGATAGCCGATAAGGCTGAGTTTTAAACAAGGATATTGATGAATATATATCAAATCCATTTGAGAAATCTGCCGATAAGGCTGAGTTTAAATAAGGATGTTGATGATTATATATCAAATCCATTTGAGAAATCTGCCAATAAGGCTGAGTTTTAAATTGGGATGTTGATGAATATATATCACACCCATTTGAGAATCTTGGTTCGAGTAACATCTTGAGATTTTGAAATAAAATGAGTACGAGTATAAAATGATTTTGAGAAAGAGATGAATACAAGTATTCAGTGGATATACTATTGTAGTTGATTTTGAGAATATTATAAATTTGATAAGCATATAAACTTTCAGAACGCTTTGGAGATACAAAGTATAATTATTGGTTTTATTTATCCTTACATACTTAATTATGGGGATATATACCTTGCTGAGCTTTAATGCTCACCCTTGCTTTTATATATCATATCACAACAGACTACCAGCATGGATCAGACCAGGACTGCTGTCCGTAGGCGGGTAAGGAACGCTCGTGAGTTCCGTAGGCTTTTTGTGCGCCAGCCCCGTCAGGTAGATAAGTGGAAATGATTTATTTGATAATATTTCCAAGCATATAACCTGTGTGTATGTGAGTTTGAATAAAAGGTCGAGTAATATTGTGAAAAGAGAATTATTTAATTAATAAGTGATCGTAACGACCCGAATTCACGACCTTGGATTTGGGGGTGTTACAAAACTGGTGCAAAAGACCCAGTCACTGCACATTCTCAAAGTCAGGTTGATGTGGCTCCAATAAATGTGGAGTCACAGCCAAAATCTCTTATAATTGAAGCACGTGAAACACCAAACTCTCTCACACACTCATTGGATGTTGATATGATTCATACATCGCAACCAAATTCTCCATCTTTAACTCTCTTGGAGAAGCCAAAAATCTATGCAAGTGAGCATCATCTTCTAGATGATTTGTTGGCTCACTTGCCATTTCTTTTTGAGACTGATGAGACATCTGTGCCAAAATTTTCATCAATCTTCATAGAGTCTACAATAGTCTCCACTCCAAACTCAATTATTTCTTCTATCCCGATGGATATCTATCATCCGTCGAGTAGTGATTATATCCCGACGGATAAGCTTAACAGCAGTCATCCGTCCGATAGTCAAACTGCTAACCCGATGGATATTCCTCATCCGTTGGGTGTCTCTGTACAACTTCAAATTTCATCTATTCTTACAAGTGCAGAAGACTTAGTAGTAGTGCAATCCCTCCTAGGACTGAGGGAAGTGAGTGATTTGAGTGAGAGTCTGGGTTGCTCCCAGGAAAAAGGAGAGGAAAAAAGTGATCTAATGCAGTCCATTTCTTCAGGACTGGCAAAAGTGAGTGAGAGGAGTCCCACCTTAGATGGTGAAGGTGAGGGTGTGAGGGTGGGGAGCCAAGGTGAGACCTTGATGCAAGAAAAGAGAGATAATGAGAGAAATGCAGGTACATGAGATATAAGGGTAAATGTCATTGCAAGTGAGTTAATGAATGTCCAGGATGCAAACAGGGAGGGACTATTTCAGCCAAGTTAAGCTGTTATAGATTCTACCTCCTTGGATGCTGAGATATTTACTCACCCTATTCCAGCATATCAACTTCTAGATGGACAGGGCAATGACAATGCAGAAAGGATGCTCAATTTGTTGCACACCATACAGTCTATACAAAGGGAAAAGGATGCAATCACAGCTCTGCCCTCTACAGCTGGTGATATTGACTATGAGACTGGTGGTTCAGAGGATTTCTTTGGTGGTGAGGATGCAGAAAGTAAAGAAGAGCCATTGGACATAGGGGAGAAGTAGGCCCTAGTTCCAGATCAGACATGCCATCATGGGCCTTCTCCAAGAAATATGATGAACACCATTTCAAGACCACACTCATCCAACTTATCAGTCAAATACACTCTGCTCTTCAATCAACAATAAATGCCAGCACCAAAAAACTCCTACAAGCACACATTTCTTCTCTACAATTACAATAAATCTAAGGTTTTCAACATACTCAGGATGTCACCTCTATCAAAGGTGAAATTGATCAAATGAAAAAGGACATTTCTGATAGGTTGGATTCCAAACTTTCAGAAGCTACAATGCTTGACATTAAGAGACAACTCAGGAAGAATTCTGATCTCGCCATAAAGATAGATTCCTTGGATACCAGAATGACAACAATGGAAGCCTCTCTAACAGCAATTCATCTACACCAATCATAATAAATAGACTTGCTTCAAAGGCTATTGGCAGCACAAACCTCCTCTTCTACTCAACTTGCTGATAATAAAAAAGGGGAGAAAGAAACCTCTTCAAATGGGGAGAAAGAAAGCTCAATTGTCTTATTCAGTCAAGGGGAATCAAAAAGTGAGGGGAAGCAAAAAGTGCTCAATATTCAAGTAAGTAAAGCAATTGTGCCAACAATTGTTTTCACAAAGCCACCTGCTAAAGATAACATAGATATAATCAAAGAAGCATCAGCCAATTTGAGAGCAGCTGAGAAGAAGCAATTGAGTCCAATCAACTGGAAGAAAATTGATGAGAACATCCAGAAGATATTTGGCCCAACACAGAAGCCAGGCAAAGTCTTCAATTATCACTCCAAAGTCATAAAAATCTCTGTGAATGATATAAGTATGAACTATCTGGAAAGGGGTCAAACTTCCTATATCAAATCTCCAAAGAAAGATCTCATTATGAAGGCCAAATGTAATTATCCTAAGTTTTCAGACAAGAATCCTATGGATACAGTGTTTGAGACACCAAAGCCAGATGAAAAGAAACTGTTGTCAAGATCTATTGTATTTTACAATGATCCAGCTGATTCGGCATTGAAAAGAAGAATTGCCAAAATTTACAAAAATGGTAAGGAGATTTGTGTGGTGGTTGGACACCCACTATTTGTGGAAGCTAAGAAGGAGGAGAAAGAAAGCATCAGGCTAGAAAAGAAGCAAGCTACTTTGGATGCTAAGAAGCAAAAGCAAAAGAAAGAAAAAGCTGATATCTTGGCCAAGCTTCAAGCTATAAAAACCACAACAGAGCTTCCTGTACAACCAACTATAATTACTGAACCTAAGGATCAGAAAATGCAAGAACACTCACAGCAGAAAAAAGATTTAGATACAAACTTCATTCCAAGAGGAAAGTGAACTTTAATGATGAGGAATTGGAAGACCAATTTCCCAAAAAGCCTATAACTACAACTCAGACATTAAAATCCTCAGTGGTATTTGAAGAATTTAAAGTGGTTGATCCAACAAGAAATATTCATGGTGAACCAATTGTTTACCAATTACTGAGCTAAATTTGCCCATCTTCAAGACAAAAAAGACAAAGACTAGAGCTAGCAAGAAAGTGAAGCCTGTATCTCTCAAATCCAAAGCTCTAACCAAATCCCAACCAACAGTCAACAAGAGAGATATCATGTACATTTGTGATATCGAGGAATTTTTAGACTTGAATCTCTACTTGGATGAATTGGAAGAAGTAAGAGGAATTGCTGCTTACAGACATATTCCTGAAAGACTGGTATTTAAATACAAGGGAGGGAAAGAGATGACATGGCCTCTTCACAGGATTCTCCAAGAAAGCCAATCTGTTCTGATTAAAGTCTACTCATCCTTCAAAAAGAACTTTGGATATAATGTGACTGCAAGAAGAATATCTCTAAAGAGGATTGAGGAACTAAGGAGTATTAGAGCCAAAGATGCACTTCCAAAAACTCTATATATTCCCTTTACAGGAAAGAGAGTGCATCTAAGGCCCTATTGGCTGATGGAGTTCATGGATGACAAAGGTGTTAGAAGATTCTTCAGATTGGAGGACCAATTGAGTATCTCTAGCAATGAGACTCTTTTGGAAATGCAGGAAATGCTAAATCTCTCAGAAGCTGATGAACTTGAATTCCACAGACAACTTCAGAATCAAATTGAAGAAAACAACAGAAGGCTTGGGAAAAAATCCAGATAATCAAAGAAATAGATCTATCTGCTCAGACTAGAGGAGCATCTTGATAACAATTGTGAGAAATTTCTTTGTGTACTTTGCATTGTCCAACGTTCAGCAATTTGTATCTTTAGGATGTTTTGTTATCATCAAGTCTCTCTTAATTTATGGCTACAATTCCAGTAGACATAAATTGGGGGAGATTGTTAGGAATATGTTGTGTACTTGATGATAAACTAAACAAAACACCTTAGTAGATTTAACTTAATGAATTTTGTAGCACCCGACGGATGATCAATTATAGTCCCGATGGATGATTCAATATAGTCCCGACGGATGACTAATTGATATCCATCGGGTGAGTAGCTTATGTAACAATAAGTCATGTAGCACATTTCTACAAACAACTTTGTATAGATTCTGTAGTATCTTATGAATCATGTAGACTGCTAGTAGATGTGCAGAATAGGCTGATTAAATGTAAATATAAGATGTCTTGTAATCATGGCAAATGAAATGGAGTCAAGTGATAAATGGCTACCCGACGGATGATCAACAAAGCTACCCGACAGATGATCAACAAGGCTACCCGACGGATAACAAGCATGTACCCGACGAATGATCAATATAAAAATCTGTTGACAGTGACAACACAGTCACATGCGTCGAGTGTTTGCAAAAAGAATGTGGAAGCCTGTTTAGCAAGGTTTTGAGAACAAAGACGCATTACCATTTCTATGCAAGTTATGAAGTTTTTCAAAGTTGCTAGAATAGAGTAGTGAAACAGCATGGAGTTAGACTTGATAGGTTTTGTTTTATTATCTTATCTTATTCTATGTAAACTTGGTGATATATAAACCAAGTGTAGCAAGTAGATAAAAAGAACAAATAGACTAAGCGTAAATATAATTTTTCAGAGAAACATTTGTAAGCTGTATCCTGTAGCATTTCTCTGCAAGTTTAGTTGTTCACTTGTAAAGCAGCTGTGAGCTATTCAAGCTTCACACGGTTCTCTTGATATATATATCTGGTGGATACATTCAAATCACCCAGAAAGTTTTAAAGACTTGAGTTTTTATTACTTTATGTTTGATTAACTTAACTCTGTATTCCGCACTTTGCAAATCAAACAGTTAGATATAAATCGAGTTAGAACCATTTTTCATAAATCTCAAAAAGAAGCCAGAATTACATTCAACCCCCCCTTCTGTAATTCTTGTTGTATTGTTAGGGAATAACATTTACAACTATTTCTGATTGACCTTGAACTGATTTGGACACTCGGCTTTATCGCCTTACTATTTGACTATCCTGGATCCGACCTCGACACTCAGGCCCTTCGATTCGAACCTTGCGGAGCTTGCCGACTGATCACTAGGTTATCTTTAGTTCAGTGCCAACTCTTGGGACTTGCGACTAGAACCTACAGAGTCGAAATACCCTATGTTAAACAACCAGTTATGCTTGACTTATCATCGCTAACAATCTACCCGTACTTTAACAAAAACCCGACTCGTAACATATGCACTTTTGTAATACACGTGTTAGTTAGGGTTCATGTTCTCGAAAGTCGGTTCGGTGTTCGTTTTCAGAACATACATATACTCGTCATTTTACGAAATTAGGGTTAATGGTTTTTGGCAAAATATTTCACCACAACATACAATCAGGTTTCGTATAATATATATATATATATATATATATATATATATATATATTTATATACTTGCTCGACATCCCGATAATTACCGGATAAGCTCCCGTATTTCCGTAGTTTGATTTCCCGGAAATCGGGCATCACTTCCCTTATTTATCGGACTATCCCGTTGAACCAATTCGACGTCAATCACCACAATTCCAACAACCAACCACAATAATCCTCAATTAACAAATCTCAATCACCAGTATGCATTCAATTATCAATTATTAAATATTATTCACATTTTTATATTTTTATTCGTATTTTTATATTTTTAACTCGTAGGACTCGGAAATATTCATCATAGTCCACCGTCGGCTCGCCGAGACTCATCGCCGACGGCCGTAAAATTCACGGGTTTCCGTTTATCGGACGTCATGCATGAGTTTTACTGATTAATTATTATAATCCCACACGAAAAAGTATTTTCGATTGAATAATCAAATTATTTTCATTCAAATATTATTAATTTAGTGCAGGACAATTACGGGAACAATTTCACCACAGTCCTGACCCATGCGCACACGCGCGGCCAGGAAAATAGAACAATCGCAAAGAGGAAGGCAACAAAGCGATAGGCAACACGTGCCACCACTTCTCTCGGAAAAATCCGAGAGGCGGCAGCACACAAATTACAGAAACACAGCACATAAATCACACATACATATATGTAATTGTTTATACATAAGTAGGAAACATAGAACCACAACACACGATCAGGAAGCAACCGACGGCCACACTCACCGGTGAAAAATCACGGTGGCGGTGACAATCAGGCGGAACCACGGAGGAACAAGAATGAACAGGGAAGAAGGAGAAGAATTTGAGGGAGAAATAGAAATCGGGAGAGATTATGGCAAGAAAGATGCGAGATTAAGAGATCGAGACCGAGAGATTGGAGAGATTGAGAGAGAACACAGTATGAGAGAGGAGAGATAATGAGAGAGAGTAAGGGATAAAATGATAAGAACGGGTATAAGTATCCCAATTTTTAATCCTTTTTATTACCCGATTCTGACTCTGCATCTAACATTTATCGAGCAATTTACGTTTAACAAATAACCTGAAAATCTCCAGAATTGTTCCAAAATTCCCAGGATAACATAAAAACTAATAAAACAGAGTTTTCAAAAATTTTTAAACCAATTTTTGAATCACACACCATACCCGCATTTTACGATTTAGCGAACCGACGTGCGGGTGAAAGTAATCTCAAAAATTTCCGAAATAATTTTAAAATTCTCGAAATATTCCAAACTTAATAAAATATAAATTTTATATTTTTTGAAACTTTTCTGAATTTAATACTGAATTTACAATAATATACAATCCGAAAGTCATTTAAAGATAATTAATAAATAAAATATTGATTTCTAAATTTTATAAAATCTTAAAAATAAAAAATTAAATTATGAAAATAACCCAAGTACTTATGAAAATAAATCTTGAATAAAATTACCTCTAAACATAAAAACAAAACAACACGGCTTCACAATTAATTACACAAATGATACTCGAACACCAACGATCACACATAATTAACAACAAAATAATATCCAGCTGACAGAACCCATACACATATTTTATTTATCAAATTATTCAATAATTACACATTTAAATAATAAAAATATACGAGTCGTTATATTCTTCCCCTCTTAAAAAGATTCTATCCCTGGAATCTGATCTAACTAAATAAGTAAGGATATTTGTTAAGTATATCCGACTCTAACTCCCAAGTAGACTCTTCTACTCGAAGATTCATTCAAGACATACTAATTATAGATATAAACTCATTCCTGAGGCTCCGCTTTTACGATCTAGGTTCTAGATTGGCTCGTACACCCTGTCTTGATTCAAATTGAGGATATATTCTCTTGGCATAAAGACACCAAAACATGATACGAGTATGCTGTAGTTGTGGCCACAACGCTAACTTATAGGCGACTCTACCTGATTTTCTCAGTAACTCAAATGGTCCAATATATCTAGGACTCAGCTACCCTTTGGTTTAAACCTAATTAATCATGTTCAAGGTAACACCTTTAACAATACCATCGATCCTATTTATATCCTTCACATTATTTTGATATAAGTCCACGTTCTTTCTCTGTCTATTCTGAGGTGCTTCAACTCTTTTCCAAACCAACACCACTGCGTCCTTGGTGTGCTGAATTAACTTAGGAATTGATAAATTCTTTTCTCCCCCTTCACCTTAATAAGGTGGGGACCATATTTATGCCCCTACAAGGCTTCGTAGGATAGTAATCCTATATTAGCATGATAACCATTTTTACGGAACTCTATCAATAACAAAAGATCCTCCCATTTTCCCTTAAAATCTAAAACACATACTCTCAACATATCTTATAATGTCTGGGTCATCTTCTCACTTTGACCCTTCGTCTAAGGATGGTAGGCGATACTCGTTTTCAACTTAGTTTCCAAACATTCGAACACCTCTTACTCATTCCATCAATTAAGGCTGGAAAGTAGTCTCATATACTCACTTCTTATCACCTTCAGGTATTTGAATTTCAACTTCCACTCTTTCCAATTCTTTTATTAACTCCTCAAGGATCGTAATCACATTCATTCTTTTTCCTTCTGCACAAGGCATCTGTTACCACACCGGCTTTGCTTAGGTGGTTGTTAATGGAATAATCAGAATCTTTTGTTAATCTCAACCAAAATTAATACTTGAGAGCTTAATGTATAGTTTCTTCCTTTCTAATCTTCGTAGGGAAATCCTTGGGCGTTCCACATAGACATCCTTAGTCTTTGAATAGCTGAGGATGTTATCAATAAATATAATCATGCTTATCCAAGCATTCCTTATACACCATGTTCACTGACTGATACACTTGTTAATCCAAATAACATCACCAGAAATTGTAATGCCCATATCTCGTTCTAACCGCAATCTTTGATACGTCCTCAGGATGGATCTTAAGTCAACCCTCGAGGAATAACACGCTCCTTAAATTAGGTCACAAAAGTAATCAGTTTTAGATAGGGGTTACTTATTCTTATTCGTCCTTTTTGTTAATCTCTCGATAAACAGTACATAATCTCATAATTTTATTCCTCTTCTCCCATAGCATCACTGGTGCGCCCCACGGGGATATATCTGGTATGATCGCCTCCCTTTCCGATAACTTCTGTAATTACTTAATTAATTACTTCATTCCCACTGGCCGCTAGAGAAACTCCAGGGCATTCATTCATTACTCGAACTTCTTCCAGCTTAAATACTTTCTTTTTCATATTTCTACATATGGCGGATCTACCTTATATCCTTACTTCCTCCAAATTCCTCATTCTTTGATTTCGGATCTAAAAATCACATCAAAATTTGACTTAATCTAATTGGAACCGACTTCTATCTAACTGACCATTAGTTGGTAAAATTAACCAATTCTCTCTTTTAATTGATCAGTTGGAGTATCAACAGAAATATCAATAAGACACAAAAGTATACGTTGTATCTTTAGAAGTAGGGTATTTTCCAAAAATTTGGGCAGCATCTCCTCTGTATTATTGACTACCAGTCGGACTCAAGCCGACACCAACAATCAACCAAACAACCAACAACTATATCAATCCATCACCATCAACCAAACCACCAACAAGTATACTAACCAACTGCCACCACCCAACTCCGCGATTCACAATACTGTAACACATAACATACTAATAACCATATGTATCACTAGCCAACATAACAAAACGGGGTTGGCTATATCAGCCAAAACTACCAAAAAGAAAACTCACAAACCAGGTCAAACTTAAGGAACTCTGAACCCTGCTGGGTATACTAGTCCAATCTTCAACCAACCATTCTTCTAAAGGCGGTTTCCTATCATTTGCAATTATCTCATCCACCACTGAATTAACTTTTCTAAGACGACAACCTTCTCCAATAGATCCTGAATCCTTTTTGCTGCCATTATTTTGAAATAGCCAACGGATATAGAACTTTATTCCTCCTTATAGTCAACTCTTCATTTACTTTCCATAACTAGGACTGTCTAACTACAGAGGTTACCGAAGAAATTCATTGTCATAAAATGCCAAATAAAATTACGAAATCAAGGTAATCCATTATGAAAGAAAAGTTAAGAAGATGTGGATATGACTGAGAGCAACCATACAAGTATATAAAAGGGCCAGTCTTAGCACCGTATAGTTTACAACACATAATTCGATGGCGTCCCACCAGACCCTTTTGCCACCAGACCCTTTTGTCACACAGACAAATAGTCAAATCATATGCATTATTTTCCCCAATTAACCGATAGAACCTCCAAGGAAAGAAATATAAAGGTTCAAGATATAAACCACAGTACTGATCCATATTCACTATGAGACTCGGCTAACATAGTAGCCGCTGACTATTACCATTCCATCTGAACTTTCACGGTCAGACTCGCTTACTCGATAAAGGAAACTAGAAACCTCTACCGGACATTGCCAATATTACCTATATATAAGGGAGACTTACTAAAAGCTAAGGCAGTTCTAGCCAATCCTCAATAGGCATCAGGGTTACGCTTTCGAACCCTCGACTGAACTCTTAGACTCGCTCCTCTGATTGAGTTGCTGACTCACATCCTATATACCAATTCTAAACCTTTCCAATTCTATTCCTAACCTAAATTAGGGACTCAAACCTGTAGCTCTGATACCAACCTGTGACGGCCTCAACCCCGGGGTCAGGAGTTGACGTCATCCACAATACAACAACCAACATAATATAATCCACTTTAATGATAAAACATAAACACGACCCCTCTTACCAAGATCTTTTCCAGGTTTAAGTATGACTTAGGTTATACTTACTATAACACTAATTCTTTACAACCACCTTGACAATAATATCATAATACAGCAACTCAACAGACCATCTTTGGTCTGACACAACTACTTCAGAGGAGCATGACACGGAAGGAACTAGAGCTTTGCCCTGACTACAATGGAAAAATCTCCTAGGCATCTGCAATACATATACAAAACATTCTGCAAGGGTGAGCAATCAATTGCTCAACAGTACCACTATATGACTAATAATTGAGAACAGTTTATGATAAACAATTATAGGAACAGAAATCATAACTCGTTTATAGAAAATAAGTAAAACAGGTGAAAATTGGATATCAATAACTAGCATGCTCTGTAAAACATCTCATTAGTTGTGTTGTGTAAATATCAGATTTCAATTTTAGCATGCTATTTTCATTTCCCAAATCTTCCGTTCCATTACAGGAACCATAAAACCATTTGTTCCGTTATGGGGACCCAAAATCATTTGTTCTGTTACGGGAACCATAAAAATCTCGCTCAGATATGAACGTATTGGATGATCCATGGTGAGACAGCTAATCAGGATATCTCCATAGGATGACTCCATCTGCCATCCCATGAATCTTATTCCGGAACTCAAAGACTAGCTAGGTCTCTGTCACGCTGGGCAGGTATAACGACTGGGAAATTCGCGACGTAATTAAGTGAATAAAGTATGATTTCTGTGATGTGATTATAAATTATGTGATTAAGTGATGATTAATTGTCTTTATTGTATATTAGTATCTGGGAGCATAGATAGATGCGTTCCAATTTAAAGAGTCGGCTTAGGAGTTAAGCTGTGTTGTTGGGCCGTCAGGTAGAACGGAACCCGTCCTAAAAAGGGATTAAAGTGTTTAAAATATGGAATATGTGCTGATATATGAAATGAAATGTTTAAGTAAGTATTGCGTTCTAATGACGTGTCAGTTGGTAAAGGTAATTGAGAAGTGTAATTGAAACGATGAGCGTCGGGCCGTCAGGTAGAACGTGACCCGATACGCGTAAAGAGGAATAATGATAGAAAGGGAAAATTTTATGATCAGACATGAGTTGTGATGTGTGAATATATGTGCTTGCTTGTTTGTATGCATGAATATGTCATCTGTTAATTTTTAAATGGATTTAAGGGAATTGTTTGATTTAAATAAGGTTTATTGAACCGTTGCACATTTTTATAAAATTATTCGAGTAAGGTCATGGCATGGAATTTGTTTTATCATCTTCTAAATAGTCCTAGGGACTTTCTAAAAATGATAGACAGATTTATTTCATGATCGTTGCATTTTAAAATGATTTTATGTATTAAAATGCTATTTTTAGCATAAACTTGTAAAAATCATATAAAATCAACCGTACACTCAAAAGTTTATTATGAGTAATAGTTGGAAAGCTAATTTCGAGATCTACCTCTTAAAATTGTCAATCGTAATATTTTTCAACTTTCTAAGAGAGATATATTTAATATTTACATTCGATTTTATTGGAGTAAAAAGAGAAAGGGAATCAAACTAAAAAGGGGATTAGTAATTTATTAAACTACCCCTGCCCTCTTTTATATATACTAGCTCATTTTATTTCCCCCCTTTTCTTTCTTTTCTTTCCCATGACACTCTCCTCTCTCTCACTCTTTCTTTCTCTCTCTCTCTCTATCTCTCTCTCTCTCTCTCTCTCTCTCTCTCTCTCTCTCTTTCGATCACTCTCATCTCTCTCTCGGCTCTCTCCCCATCTCTCTTCTCTCTCTTACATGCAACAACAAAAACTAATCCAAACTCAAATATTTTATCATTCATAGCCATCGTTTTCGATATTCTACTCAAACACCACTTGCATGTTAGTGTTTATGTAAGTTTCATAGTTCCATCTCCATGGTTGTGTTCAAGAAAATGTGATTTCTTGATATATGATCATAAGAGAGTCTAAAGTGAATTTTTGTGGTTTAAAACTCAAGAGGAGACCCGTTATGGGCACTCTTAAGTTCGACCACCACCGGCCGTGATCCAAGGAGAGCCGGTGGGATTTTAGGAATATGATGTACTTAGTTGAAATGATGTGGTTTTTGAGCTCTATGCACTTTAAAACTTATATGTAGCCTTTGCATGTCTTGGTTTCTTGAAAAGTTCAAAAGGGTTTTGTATTTCTTTCGAAAATTTAAGTGTATTGGTTGATATAAAGGGTTTCGATGATTATTTTAAAAGTATTTTGACTTGTGTGGTTGATTGGGTGCTTGAGAAATCAAAATTTGTGGTTGCATGTTGAGGTTGTAGTTCGGTTTTAGTACTAATAAAAAGGGAATCGGATTTCGTGACTTGATCTTTGTGTAAACTAAGTTTAATTAGTAAGAAATGAGATTGCATGTTGATTTAAAAGAGGAATTAGTGATGCATGTCATTGTTTGATTCTTGAATTGTGACTTATGGTTATAGCCGAATGAAAAATAGGTATAAAAGAGATTGGTTTAATGCCAAGTGAATGCATGTATGTTTAATTGGAAAATTCGATTAGGGTTTGAGTCACTAAGTGATGTTTTGATGTGTAATTCGAAAATTATGATTAAAATGAGTGTTTGATTTAATTAGGGAATGAATTTGGATTGCATGTAAGTATATATGTATGATTTGGTTCGAATTTTGTTGGTAAAGAAAAGGGTGTTAGTTTAAATGTTGGTTATGCTAGAAATGATTGAGAAGATTTAGTATAATTCTTAACTAGATCTTTGCATGCTAAAAACTAAAGTTGCATGGTGTAATTTTTGAGAAATTCGATTGTATAAATAGGATTGTGATTCGAATTTTGATGTTAAAAGAAAATGACTCTTTTGAAGGTTTTGATTGAGCTATGTGTTTATGTGAGCTAAAGTGAGTATTTGATTGATTTTGTGCTTAGTAAGTACAATAAGGCCGAATAGGCCATAGGAATCAAGAGTCAAAACTTGGTTTTTGATAATCGAAAGAATGATTGGGTGTGTATATGTGAATATCTATGGATTTGTTTGTTTGATTGCGGTATGTGGTTCGAATTAGGGGATAAAAGAAAAAGGGGAATTAAGTTGTTTGATTTTAAAGAACTATAAGTGATAGTTGTGGTCGTAAAGATTTAGTTGTGAATGAATCGTGTATTCGTATGAGTTATAATAGTTTGATTTGAGGATTAGTCAAGATAAAAGCGAATATAAGTTGATTATTGAGTATATAAAGATATAAAGGCTATGAGTAAAGAATGTGATATGTGCTATGTGCATGTGTGTATAAGCTATACTCGTATAGTTCGAGTCAAGAGTACAATCGAGTTATCGTATTGAGTGAATGTTCCGGGAATGTGAGTTGAGAAACTAATTAAAGTTTGGTTTTGGATTGTAGATTCGGAGCATGAGGGCATTCAGGTTAGGAAAGGGAAATGTTACTAGGTGGCAGTAGTTCAACCTTCAGGAAAGCGAATTCATGCAAGTACCTCTACTTGTGTAAATGGTTAAAAAGAGGATATTGTTCATGCCATATAGAGTATTGAACTGTTAAAGTAATGTACCCCTGTTATCGATTCTTGAGATACCCTTTCATTGATCTTGTGAACTTGTTATTGATAAGCTTATTGATCCAACCCTTGGTAACTCCTTTTTCCTATTTACCTGTTATATCATGAACTGCTATAAACCCTATAAGTACCTTTACGAACCCCTTGTAATGATGCTTAATTCCTTGTTTACCTTATACTCTATTGGTCCTTGAAACAGTGTTGATTTCCCTAACTTGAGTACCTTGTTACCATTGATCAAGATCCCTAGAATTGAACTTTGCTTATCCTTGATTCATTTCCATAACTTTGAATTTTTGAAATTGAACTTAAGAATGAGTTTCGACTTGAAAGAGTCCGAATGATTTCATATTCTTGGTAATGATAAAATGAATTTAGTAAACCTATCTTTTTCCAACTCAAGGTTTTCCAAATAAATTCCTGATGGATTGGATTGGGACGTAAGAGGCTAGTGGGACTAGTCCAGTCATAGTAAGAGGCTAGTGGGGCTAGTCCAGTTTAAGGCTGTAATTATGCCATTGGTACCTTAAAGACCGGATGGAGGTCGGTACGGGCTGATCACCCGTATTATTATTATGAAATGAGAGATAAAGTAGTCCAATCAAGGGTTCCATAATTATTTAAAAAGGAATTGAAATTTCCTACTCAGTAATTGATTCTTTGAAAATGAAAAAGGTTTATATTACTTTGAAAAAGAGTTCATTGTGATATTGTGAAGCTTACAGCTTGTGAACCCTGATTTTGATTATGTTGATCATATAATTGATTCCCTATAATAAAAAGATTGTTGCTTTCCATTTGAAAGATCAGTTGTGATCCTTTAATGATTTGTGATGAATGTCGGCTTTCACCCTATCTTGAGCCTTGTTCCTTGAAAGCCCAAAGTTTTCTTCATAACCCCCTTTCATAGCCTAAAAGATATAAATCTGCCACCTATAATTGATTAAGTAGAATGCCCTGAGATCAGTAAACTATCTTGTGGATTTTATATCATAGAACTGCTTCTTAGTTACTTGCTGAGTTTTAAACTCATATATTTTGTTTTAATCTAACCATGGCAGTTAAGCAAGAAGATGGTCAGGCTTATGTGCACTGCTCGTAAGAGCGTACCTGGTGGTCCCTATCGTGTTGAGGGCTTCCGGTTGCCAGAGCAGGTAGTATAAGTTTTGAGTGAGCAAGCGCTGAGCCGAAGAGTTGTTAAGATACAATGGGTTATCTGTCGGTTCCAAGCCGAGATCGAATATGTACATTTGGTTTTATTTTGGGTTATAAATTATATTCTATGGTTGGTAGTTGTAATCTTGTCTCACACTTTATCCTGTTTGATCCTGTTAGTAGCTAATCGGGGTTTATACTTATTTAATTCATAGAATAATGGTGTGTGGGTCCTTATTTCCTAACCCCGAGGTTGAGGGCGTCACAAGTTAGTATCAGAGCTACAAGATCTAGTCCCTGAGACAAGTTAGGATTAAAAAGGGGTATTTTAGGTATATATCTATATCGCGAGAGAGTTTGACTCATATAGAGTTGAGTTAGACTATTAGGTAAAGTCTAAGGAAAGTGTTTAAAGGCTAAAGTGGTGACTAGAGTTAGGGTGTGAGTTAGCTAGAAGCTTTATTTAACCCTAACGCTGTTTCTTGGTTGCTGTTTTGTGTTTTCTCTCAAGATCCCAGTAGTGGTAGTGATTCTGATTTAGAGATTAGTTTGACCGGTACCCCCGTGGACCCCCTTCCACCCTCTCCAGAGGAGCCTGTGTATGTTAGTTCAGATCCAGAGGAGGATCCATCTGAGAGTAGTGGGATCCCTATGTAGATTTCACTCTTGAGGCCAGATTCAGAGACCCCTTCCCCTGAGCCAGAGTCTGTGATACCTAAGATTGTGCCTGTCAGTGTTGGTGGCAAGTTAGCCCAAGATCAAGATTTTGTTTACTCCCGTATTCCTGAGTTTGGAGCTTTGGTGGATAGGCTAGCTCGAGAGACTAGGCAGAGCACTTCAGTTATGGATGATGAGTGGCGAGTCCGGATTAAGATGGTGGAGCAGGTTGCCCGGAGGAGATTGGATGAGGGACCATCCACTAGTGATGCTGATGCTGAGGCCCGGAGGCTGCATAAGATCATTCGCTGGATGTTGGTTGTGTTGAGAGAGATTCTGGATGATTAGATGTTAGTACTGATCAGGCGGGACTTTTGGTTGAGCCCGTAGTGGTTGTCTTTCAGCGCCGGTAGGCTTTGGGATACTTGGTCAGATGCCGGGATCCCTTTTTCATTTGTTGTATCGTATCTCGGAACTATGTAGTAGTAATTGTTAGAAGTTAAGGGTAAATAGGGGGATATTTTCCAATTTTTCCTCTGTTTAACTCTGTTATATTATTGTACCTTTTTCCTGAATTTGTTATAACCAGACTCTTCTTTATGTACCCTTGGTTTTATGAATCCATTATATATCTTGTTTCCTTTTGTGCACCCTAAAAATCTGTATAAACTATTCTGAATACCATGTTTTCATACAACCGTGTTTAAAATTCCGTAATATCATACCCTGTGCCATGAGAAAATAATAGTGATATGAGAATTATATAGTAATAGGATTGCATGTGCAAAATTGGGTAAAGCTTAAAACCCGCAAAAGAGATTTCATAATAAATGTTGTTATATATGTCATGCTATCGTATTTCTAAATAATTGCTCAATCAGGTTTGTAAGAAATGGCCAACTCACCAGATCACCAAGAATAAGAAATTCAAACCCAAGACCCAGAAGTGAATCCAGAAACTACCATGATGAGCAGACTTGCTCAGCTTTTGCAACAACCTGTAGCCCCTAAAGTTGGAAACTTCAAACACTTTCAATCTGTTCATCCCCTAAAATTCTTAGGTTTTCCAGATCCGATAAAAGCATAGTCGTGGTTAAGAGAAATGGAGAAAGCATTTGAGTTAACAGAAGTTAAGGATGACAAGAAAGCTCAGTATGCGAGTTATTACCTTAAGGATGAAGCGAGTTTCTGGTGGGAATCTTTGAAGGCATTGCTGGAAGGAAAGGACTTATCATGGGAGAAGTTTACTGAAATGTTTCTGGATAAATATTTGCCAAGTTATATGCAAGACCAGTTGGAGATGAAGTTTTTGGATCTTAGACAAGAAGATATGTCGGTAGCGGAGTATGAAGTGAAATTTTCAGAGTTATCTAGATTCGTACCTGATTATGTAAATACGGAGGCAAAGAAGGCCAAAAGGTTCCAACAGGGACTTAAGCCATGGATTAGAAGTCAAGTGGCGTTGTTGGAGATCAAGAATTATGCCGCCTTGGTATAGAAGGAAATGATAGTAGAAGGAGAGTGTGAAGCTGCGAAAAGAGAAAATGAAGGAAGGAAAAGGAAGTTTGAAAGCTCGTAGCAAGAGCAAGGAAGTTCAAAGTTTAGAGGGAAATTTGGTAAGAATGATGGAGGTCAGAACCAAAAGTTTCAGAAGTTTAAACCCGGTAACGGAGCCCAGAAGAACCGTTTCTAGAAAGCAGGACAACCGGGAAAGGATAACAGACCTCAGATTCGAGAATGCAAGGTTTGTGGGAAGAGACACCCAGGAAGCTGTAATAAGTTGGACGTGACCTGTTTCAAGTGTAACCAGAAAGGGCATTACTCATCAGAGTGTCCAAATTGAGCAAAGAAGCCTGACTTAGCTTGTTTCAAATGTGGAAAGGTGGGCCATATGGCCAGAAACTGCAAGGAGCCTGTTCAAAAGGCCAATATTCTTAGGATTGCTGGACCGCCGTCTCTCCCAGCAGCGTCAGCTCAACCCAGAGCTAGGACCTTTAATATGACAATGAAAGATGTTATGCAAGATGTTGACGTGATGGCAGGAATGCTCGTTATTAACTCAGTAGAAGTAAAAGTATTGATGGATTCTGGAGCTACTAGATCTTTTATTTCTGAAAGTGTTCTTGATAAACTAAATTGTGTTGCGTACCCTCTGGAATCTAATTTGATTATAGAGGTAACAAATCAAGAGAAAGTTATTGCTAATAAGGTTTGTTCCGATTGTGATGTGGTTATAGAATGTCGGCACTTTTCTGCTGACTTAATTCCTTTTAAGTTAGGAGAATTCGAGGTTATATTAGGAATGGATTGGTTGTCAAACCATGAGGCGCAAATAGAGTGTAAAAGTAAGAAGGTGAAGTTAAGAACCAAGGATGGTGATGAGGTGATATTCAAAGGGAAAAGACAAGAGAAGAAATTTCTAACGGCTATCGAGATGAGGAGATTATTACGTCAAGGATGCGAAGTTTATTGGGCTCATGTTAAGGACGTGGAAAAAGAATCCGTGAGGATTGAAGATATTCCAGTAGTAAGATATTTTCCTGATGTGTTTCCAGATGAATTGCCTGGACTACCTCCAAATAGAGAAATCGAGTTTATGATTGATTTGGCTCCTGGAACGGAACCAGTATCAAAAGTTCCCTATCGTATGGTGCCAGTCGAGATGAAGGAATTGGCAGCGCAATTGCAAGAATTATTGGATAAAAGAGTAATTCGCCCGAGTGTATCCCCGTGGGGTGCACCGGTATTGTTTGTAAAGAAAAAGGATGGAAGTATGAGGTTGTACATTGATTATCGCGAATTAAATAAGTTGACGATTAAGAATAAGTACCCTCTACCGCGAATCGATGACTTGTTTGATCAGTTAAAAGGAGCTTCGTGTTTCTCCAAGATTGATTTAAGATCTGGGTATCATCAACTAAAGATTAAAGCCGAAGATATACCCAAGACAGCATTTCGAACGAGATATGGACACTATGAGTTTTTGGTAATGGCGTTTGGTTTGACGAATGCGCCAGCCGCATTTATGGATCTTATGAACAGTGTTTAAGCAATATCTGGACAAGTTTGTTATAGTGTTTATTGACGATATATTGATTTATTCCAAGACGGAAGAAGATCACAAGGAGCATTTGAGGATTTCCTTGGAAATTCTGAGAAAAGAAAGGTTGTATGCCAAATTTTCAAAATGTGAATTTTGGCTAAAGGAAGTGCAATTTCTTGGTCATGTAGTTGATAAAGAGGGAATCAAAGTAGACCCAGCTAAGATAGAAGCTGTGATGAATTGTGAAAGACCCAAGACTCCTACGGAAGTCAGAAGTTTTCTGGGATTAGCCGGATACTATAAAAGGTTTGTACAAGATTTCTGTAAGATTGTTGTTCCATTAACTAAGTTGACAAGAAAGAACGAGAAATTTATGTGGACGGATAAGTCGAGGAAAGCTTTCAAGAATTAAAGAAGAGGTTGGTAACCGCCCCAGTGTTGGTATTACCTGATGAAAAAGGAGAATTCGTTATATTTAGCGATGCTTCGTATAAAGGACTTGGATGTGTGCTAATGCAACATGGAAAGGTAATAGCATATGCGTCAAGGCAACTCAAGCCGCATGAGCAAAAGTATCCCACGCATGATTTGGAATTGGCAGCAATTGTGTTTACCCTTAAGATTTGGAGATATTATTTATATGGGGAAAAGTGCGAGATCTATACAGATCATAAGAGTTTAAAGTATATTTTCACTCAGAAGGAGTTGAATATGAGACAAAGAAGATGGTTAGAATTGATCAAAGATTACGATTGTGCGATAAACTATCATCCTGGAAAGGCAAATGTGGTAGGCGACGCTCTAAGTCGCAAGGAAAGATTGAATATGTTAACATTGTCGGAGGAATTGATCAAGGATTTCGAAAGGATGGAAATAGAAGTGCGGACTCCCGGAATTGGAGGTGAAGCAATATATGCGATGTCATATCAACTTGAAATTTTAGAAAAGATCCGATGTTGTCAAGAGCAAGTGATGAATCGCGAAAGGGATAAGTTATCAGGAGAAGAAATCAAAGCTCAAAAGGATGAAAGAGGAATATATCGTGTTAACTCATGTATTTGGATACCAAATGTTGTGGAGCTAAAGCACGAGATTTTGTATGAAGCGCATAACTCGAGATTCTCAATCCACCCTGGAAGTACGAAAATGTACAAGGATTTAAAAAAGAGTTATTGGTGGCCGAACATGAAGAAGAAAATTGCGGAATGGATAAGTAAATATTATACGTGTCAAAGAGTAAAAGCAGAACATCAGAGACCGAGTGGATTGCCTCAACCACTGGACATACCAGAATGGAAATGGGAACATATCGCGATGGATTTCATGGTAGGATTACCTAAAACCAAGTCTAATCACGATGCGATTTGGGTAGTAATCGATCGATTGATGAAATCGGCACATTTCTTGCCGATACATGAAAGGTTTTTATTAGAAAAATTGGTCAAATTGTACTTGGACGAGATTGTAATGTGTCACGGAGTTCCTGTATCTATCGTGTCCGATAGAGATGCAAGGTTTAACTCGAGATTTTGGCAACAATTTCATGACCATTTAGGAACTAAGTTGAAAATGAGTACGGCATATCATCCGCAGACTGACGGACAAAGTGAAAGGACAATACAGACGATCGAGGATATGTTGCGAACTTGTGCAATAAATTTCAAAGGAAATTGGGATGATCATTTTCCATTGATTGAGTTCTCCTACAACAACAGTTACCATGCAAGCATTGGCATGCCGCCTGTAACACCCTCAAATCCGGGGTCGGGGATTCGGGTTGTCACGAGTTCCATTTCCCTTATCAATACTTAATCTTAACAGTCAACCAACTACTGTGTACTGTGACCCCACAATATACACACACACACACCACAAGTTATAGTCTCAGAGATGAATACCAAAAATAACACAAGTCATTTTATTCCATAATTATAAACCATTTCACCTTAAAAAGGGTTTCTGAATAATTTACATATTCCTTGCCATTATTATAATTCATAAATATACATAATTCTGGTACATCAAAAGTTGAAAGCCTAGCCTATTGGTAGATCCTACCTCAGCTACAACGACATCAACGCCTACAGGAAACTGCGGAACGTTTCCTATCCGCTCGCGAATTGGGAGCTTGATCCTGTTCATCTTGTCTATCTGTTATTGTGTGATGAAAGAAGAAAGCAAGGGTGAGCAACAAGCCCACCGAAATAATATGTATAATGATTAACAATATATGAGCATTCTCATAGTACTCATGAAAGTCTTGGTCAAGAAGAAATGAACCAAGTTTGACCTCTTAATGCGACCAAGTCGCAAAATATTTAGTATATATATATATACTTTTCAAAATCTTTGAAATCCTCTGCCATGCATAATATACGTAGAGTTCCAGTTTATAACCGTATAAAAATATTGTTGCAAGGTGATCTCATATATCTAACCTTGTCTCAACATTTTTCTGAAAATCTTTGTCGTGTATAAGATAATCATTAACCAGATATAAGTTGAAAAGGTGAAGTTACGAGATACTCCAATATACTTATATCTTTTTCGAATACTACTTGAACTACCACCGTTCAAGGTATAATCCGTTTCAAACGTTCATCACATAGATGAGACTACAAGATAAGATTTGAATAAATTCAATCCTTGAAATATCATTATAAATAATGAAGTTACGAGATACTTCATTAAGTCCCGATATATATATATACCCATATATATATATTTCATACGCTCCTTGTATACCTCTGTTATGAAAATTATAAACAGAGTTGTAATATCCAATGAATTTGGAAAGGAGAAAACCTTGGCATAAACCTGATATCTTGCTGATCAGGCAAAGATACCAATATGTAACCTTTTCTACTAGTAGATGGACGAATTCCCCACTGGTCATCACCATGGCCACATTAGGACCTATGCTGGACTGCCACTCAGCCACTTACGCATTGATGGACTCCCACTGAGCCACTTACACTTTCATGGACGCCCATTGAGCCCATGTTGCTTATGCTGACTCAATTAGATGAACTTACTTCCCGAACGATGGGCAAGTAATCAAGATGTTTTCTCAAAACAGCAACCTCGTTACGAATGTAAAATACACCACTGAGCCGGATCCCTCAGGTTTTGAGCGAGTATTTAAATCCCCTTCGAAAGGAAGATCTTAAATATAAAAATGAGTTTTGGGATCCGCTCTAACTTTTAAAAATCATTTTGAAGACTCGAAAACATTTTTAAGAATGTTTGGAGTAATGCTGATTTAATGAAATAAATCAGTCCCGATATATTAGAAAATATCTGAATATTATTATTTAAATAATATTCCCATAAGGATAATCTTTATAAAAATAATTTGAAGTAGAAGTTTTAAAACTCATTCTTGAAATGAATAATAAATAACCAAAGATATACTTATACGAAAGTACGATCTTTATTTGAATAATCGAAAATAAGTTTGATTATCAAAACATTATTCTTTAATAAAATAAAGAATATTATTTAATAAAATAAGTGGAGTCATAAGTCCTCGAATAAATATTCAAAATAATATTCATTAAATAAAATAAGTGGAGTCATAAGTCCTCGAATGAATATTCAAAATAATATTTCATTAAATAAAATAAAGTCATCGAATAAACCTTATTCGATTAATAGTTTTGGAAACTATGTATATATATATAAATATATATATATATATATCATATACTCAGGAACATCGTCTCCCGATTTAGAAAATGTTCACCTTTGGGTCCCCTATACTAAGGGTATACGCAACTACTGCTTATCTCTAGCATAGGTATTATGCAGCTTATAAGCAATTGAATCAACAATTAGATATCAAGATTACGAAACAGACATGCATATATACCATATTACATGCTTCAATAAATCGCAAGATTTGCTAATAACAATCATGCACTTATCACAAGATAATGCATATACATATATTTACATCACAACAACAGTATAACGGGTAGAAAACTTGCCTGAGTGCTCCAGGGTAGACTTAAGCTTAGAGTGGGTCCGGTAACCTATGAACAACAGCATAAGCTGGAATTAAACCACGGTCACTTAAGAAACTAGACTTTAATCAATTGAACCCTAACGTTTGCTTATGGTCATTTCTACGCTTAACAAATTACATAAGTCGCTCGAGTACCCTCGGCTCCACCATTTTTAATAAATTAACCATTAAGAATTTTAAGGCGATTCTTTCACGAGTACCCTACCAACTGCCTAATCCACTTTACATAATTATTTCATACTCCAATTATTCATTTAAGGGCCTTAACCAAGGTTTTAAAGTGAGGCGAGGGGTAATAATTCGTTCGCGAAACGTCGTTACTTAAAACGGTCATTTTTCCTAAACCGTATATCGGATTCAAGCGTACCACATATCAAAACGAAGTCGTAACATGAACTATCTAAATATGGCAAAGTTTAGAATCTTTCAGTGAGTTCACGGGTCCTAAAGTTAAGAACAGAACAGTTAAGGAAAATCGGGCATTATGACATTTATGTTTACGCGATTTCCAATTTAATTAACACTCTAAATTATCATCAATTCACTCACAACCACCAATACAACAATATTCAACCATCATACTACAAACTCAGTCCCCAACTCCAAGTTTTACCAATTTATCCAACCAATCAAAGACCCAATATTCAAAACCAATACAAATCCACCAAAACTACTTATAATCAAAGATCAAGCCTTAATACTAACAATGCTTCAATAAAACTTAATGGAATAATAAAATCAAATCTAGGGTTTGAAGTTGATACCTTCCTTGGTAGGTGTTAAGTTTCTAGGAAGCCTTAGGGAGCCTTAATCTAACCTCCTACAAGCTTGATCTTTCCAAAGAAATCAAGAACACAAAGTTAGGTTTTGAAGTTTCCAAAAATTCTCAATACCTTTGCAACGAGCTATTAAACACAAACATTTGAGTGAGTATTGAAGGAGATATGATAGTTTTATGTTGCTGCTCTGGTTTTGGCCGAGAGCAAGGGAAGAAAAAGTGAAATAAAAATATTTATAGTTTGATTAAATGATTTGTGTGGTGTTTAGCTTGGTTACTTCATTTTGTTGTTAATTAGATTGTTACCATGGTAAAAATTGTGTGGCTCACAATCAACCAACCAATCCCTCCATGTGTCATGCTTATGTCACCATGCCTATGTCATCTTTCTCATGTCATCCTCTTACACTTGTCTTCTTCTTGTTGGTGTGATGATATCATCATCCACTAACCTCTTTGATTAACCCCTAATTACTTGGCTAATGACCGCTTATCTGTTATACGGTTCGCTTAACTTTCGTTCTCGTTTATCGTTTGAGGGATCATACCTGAGATCTTATTACTTAGGTTCCCCTAAACCTTTCTCAATATTTTATATTCCTTTTATGATCCTCTCTAAAAATCCTTGAATTTAAATCCTTTTTATCATGTTACCTTATACTCAATTCTTTCGGTATCTGGTGGATTTTCGGGAAAAATTAAAGTGTTCGGATTTGGATTCTGACGATCTTTACATACACTTATATACCATATAGAGTACTAATAAGACCTCAGAATATCAATAAAAGAACTGCTATATTGTGTGGCATGAAAAGTTTTCTTATTCAGCATAATCAGCAAAATCACTATTCATAAGGTTTACAAAAAATCCAAAATTTTTGGGGTTATTACAGTCTCCCCTCCTTAAAAGGATTTCGTCCCGGAATCAGATAGAAAATGAATAGGGATACTTTCTTAGCATTTCACTTTCTAACTCTCAAGTCAATTTTCCCACATTGTGGTTCTGCCACAAACCCTGACTAGCATGATAACCCTTCTTCTAAGCACTTGTCCATTTTTGATCTATAACCCTTCCTGGTTGCTTCATATAAGTTACGTCTGGTTGCATGTCTATGCGCTCATATGCCCCTATTTGTCTGGCATCCGGATTACACTTCCTTAACATTGATACATGGAACACGTTATGAACTTGCTAAGGTTCGGGGTAAGGCTAGCTCATATGTTAACTTCCCAATACGACTTAATATATCCAAGGGTCCAACAATTCGTGGGCTTAGCTTTTCTTTCTTTCCGAACCACATCCATCCTTTCCAAGGGAATACCTATAACAGCACTAGGTCCCCTACATCCTATTCTTTGTCCTTTCGTGTCAAATCAACATACTTCTTATGTCCATCTTAGGCTACTACCAGCCGTCCTCTGATTAGATCTATTATATCCTTGGTCCTTTGGACTACTGCGGGCCCGAGCATCTTGCGCTCTACAACTTCATCCTAACATAAGGGAGATCGACATTGTCTTCCCTCAAGGATCTCATAAGGCGATACCTCGATACTGACATACGATCGATTATCGTAAGAAAACTCAATCCGCATTAAGTGATCATTCCAAATTTCTTTCAAGTCTATTGTACAGACTCTCATTATCTCATCTAGATCTACAGCTTTTGCTTCTCAATACCCACTCTTTTCCAGTTCGTAATCGTTACTATCTTCCGTACCAAATTTTATACTGATTACACTTTTGCTCGTTAGCGTTCTATAACCTTTTAATAATCGCGTCAACCTTAGTATCACGAACGCGTTAGAATCGAAATACCACCATACTTGGTACCACTTCATCTCTAGCTGCCTCCATCTTCGAAAGCTTGGTCCTTCATATAGAAGTAAAAGAATTTATTGAGAGATCACTATGATCATGAACACTTGTTAGATTGCATAGTTAGTACAGAAGGTGGCTAGCCTTTAGTACTTGACAAGCAATTTAAAACAATAGATGGTATCCTACTAGGCTTCTATCACACAGATAGATAGTCATTCGGCAATACCTCCCCTTCTGGAAGGGTTGTTCTTCTCAGCTTATATGAAATGAAAAGGAGAGAAAAGAACGAATTGAAGAGAATTGTATATATATATATAATATACCGCCACAAAATATCTGGCTTGGAATCTACCTCTGAACTATAGAGGTTTGTCATAGGAGAACAAAACATATACGTATATATATCAACATCAAGTATTATAGCATCGTATTTCACATGTCTGAATATTTACTATTCCGTCCATCATTCTATGGACCCATGCTCTTGCTCGAGCTTATAAATAATCACCTTTGAAACTCCCTCGACATCGAAAATGGAATCTGGGATTTCATTCTAGACGTCATCGTTATTAGAATTATATGCTTGCATCGCAACCTTCCTCGTATAGTAATACGACTCTCTATTGATAAGAAGGAATAAGTATTCAATAGGTAGATAATCGACTTAATTAGCCTATCAATGATAACTTAAACACCACCACGCCCCGATTAGTGGTACTCACTCTCAACATCCATTCCAATACAACTCTCACGGTTGTAAGTAATCGGCTCATTACTCGCAGAATCATTCCTACATTACTATGGCCCACCGTTGACCTACTATAGTCATTCGTTTTCCATGAAGTTTTAATAGCTAACCATACGGAGTCCATTCATATCATATCGAATCCTTCTAAGGAGGTAACATAATCACCATTCATGATTCGTGAAGAACATTCCTGATCCTGACGTACATACATGACATGAAGCAGATAAAATTGCAGAAGAGTTTCAATCAAAGCAACGATAGCAGGCTAATACCATTATTAACCATATTTCTTTACTGGGAGACATGAAGCTCAAAGGTTCATTTAGTCCTTTCGTAACATGCTCCTGGCTTATCTCAAGATAGGACCTTCTAAGATAGAAAACCCGCTCACGGCGATTACATGAATTAAATCTTTACCAAACTACTATTATGGTTGAGTATCGCACAATCATCAGAAGGAATGTCAATCTTTCACACCATAATACAACCTTCACGGAATTAACCATTATCACTGTATTCCTCTGGCACGAGCGCCGATAATTGTCCTCTTACACTTAAAGTGTTGGCCACCTCTTTGGCCTTTTCAGATAGTAAAATTTTCTTACAATCAATATCATTTTAACCATCTTCAACTAAATTTTCTACCCCATTTCAATCACTGCTTATGTGAAAATGCTTCTCTTAAGTCCCGGTGAGAAAAAAAATCACCATTTTTCCATAAGTCATTGTCTTAGTCTTTATATGTGAACATTGCCACGACTGACTCTCGATCATACTTCAGATGTCTCTTATCTTGGGTCCTACTTGTTTTAATAATTCTGACCTTCATTGGTTCAATCTATACTTTCTTATGGTTCAACACGTGCCCCACCTGGCATTATTATAATTACGTCATATTTCCTTCATCAAAATTTCTATTCTTGAGAACTTTGAATATTACCTTTCTCCTTGTAAAACCTCTAAGGTTATCCTTAAATCCTTCATCAGGTACACCCTAGGCACAGGGCATATCAAGATACCATTTACTAATACCAGAATTATTGTCTATATACTTCTGAAAAATTTCTCCACTGATCCTTAAAGGTTGTTGTTACCTTAATCATTTCCAATTCATACTGTCAAAACTCACGTTGTCCCTATTAAGGGTGAAATGCCAACCTTTATGCATTCCCCTAGGATTCATTTCAAGTTATCAGGGTTTTATCCTTAATTCCACCTTTAAAAGATACTTACACTCTTCCATGGATAAATCAAGTCATATATACTTGATAAATTACCTTATTCAATAATTCTCACTTCAATAGTCTATACTTAATTTCACAATAGCATCCTTATTCAAACTGAGGTCAATCCATATGGCCTCCAAAAGATAACAACGGTTTTTTTTTTCCGCTTTGCTTGCCTAATTTGGTAATGACAACAGGGATGTTCTGGAAGATATTGGTCGTGTTCAACGTGAACTTCTTCTTAATAATTCCTTATTTACTTTTGTTGTTTACCTCAACAGTCATCTCAATGTTGGGATATCTTTCATACCTGGCATCTCCCTTTCTGGGTATCAAGCCACCGGTCTTACACTTCACATTCTTGAAGGTCACTTCCTTCATCTAATTTTCCTAATTTCTTACTTTCTTGTCTCCTCAGTCCATCCGCGTCTCATTATTTATTCTTCGAACTATCTCAAGGTTTCCTCGAATCCTCCCAACTTAAAGGGAATAAAATATATGTGTTCTCAGGCCTTCATCCATCAGCTTTAACTCATGGTGAATCACTCTCATCCTGACGATTACATACTTTTCTATTTCTATTGCTACGAGTCTTTAGGGTTTCCTCATACCCAACTCCCTTATCATTCCTCAAACTCTATTGCCTTTATAATCCTTTCTATTACAATCATTTCATGAACCCACTAATCATTGACTTCAAATATCATGTCATTCTGGTATTTGTGTCCTCAGAACGAATCTTGACAACTTTTACAACTTAGATTCATAATTCATCATACTCGTCCGCCTTTGTTCTGGCTCTAAAGCTCTTACACTATCTCCATAACCTTGGGAATTACTTTCCCGAAAACAATTGACTGAACTTTAATCAGTTTATTCTAACCTCTGGCTCCGTGCCTTTCTTGGTCTTTTACAAGCGGGTGGCCTCTCTCTTAGGAGGGTAAGTGACAAAAACAGTCTTTTGTGATTCGTCCTTCATTTAGAATCTCAAATGATTCCTATATTTCCTTTAGCCAGGCTCTCGCCTCTACTGAGTTTGCTTGTTCCTTGGAACTCTGAGAGCTTGGCGACTTAAAGATCCTGAAAGAATTTCCCACTGCACTGTCTCCTCAGGGTGGTGGTTGGGGATAATATTCTAAGTTCTTTTTTTTAGACAGGTCCATGAATTGCCGTATAGGAGCACCGTCTCGGGTCTCCTTATCTTGCTCGACTTCTGTTTTCTCAGTATGAAATGTTTCCTCCTCCTCCCCATAATCAGGGATATCTTATACGTTAAAATCCTTGTTTTCCATTTTATTATGTTATGGGTTCTTTCTTTCTTGATGGCTACCTCCCTGACTATCACATTCAGGGTTTACCCTAAATCTTATTCCTCAAACTATGGCTTTCACCTAATATCTCGTCCTTAAGCTCTTGAACGTTTGGAACCCAAATTCTGTAGGAATACCTCGTTATTCCCTTATCATCTTTCTTGGTATTAATCTCTTCTCCAGTCATTGACTCTCTGCCTTCATTCATCACTTTTTCTTGGCACAATATGATCTGTTTCGATAATTCGAGCTGTATTACAATCTCAAACAGCGTTTCGGTACCGGCTCCGGTTACCTTCACTTCTATTTCCATTTTCTCAAAATCTCTTATCAACTCTCCCATAGACATTTTCATCTTGAGTTTCTCCTTTATACTAAGGGCATTAGCCACCATTTTGGCTTTCCCTGGATGATAAAGAATCTCATAATCGTAATCCTTGATTAGCTCTAACCACCTCCTCGGGCGTATGTTGAGCTCTTTCTACGTGAAAATGCACTAGAGCACTTATGGCTTGTGTAAATATCACACTTTTCTCCATATAAGTAGTGCCTCCAATCTTTAGGGCAAAACTATTACCACGATCCCAAGCTCATGGGTGGGGATATCGAATTTTATATACCCTTAATTGTCTTGACGTGTACGCGATTACCTTGTTGTGCTGTATAAGAAGCACCCTAATTCCTTATGCGAAGCGTCACTACACATCACAAAATCTCCTTTTCCATCCGGCAACGCCATCATAGGGGCTGTCACCAACCTTTGCTTCTGTTCTTAAAAGTTGTTCTTGCATTTCTCTGTCCATTCGAACTTCTCAGTCTTACGAGTAAGCCGTGTTAAAGGGGCTACTATCTTTACAAACTTGAACGAACCTCCGGTAGTGACCGGCCAATCCTACCTCTGGTAGTCGCTCTAACCATGGTTATCAATTCCTCAGTGGTCCTTTATTCATTCTTGTCAGGATCCTCCACGGGATCCTCCTCAGCAACAATCCCTTCTAGGAAAACATCCTCAACCGCTACATCCTCAATATGAACATCATCCGGTCCCTTGTTAGGACGCTCTATCGGATCCACAATCTGATCTCCAATAAGTAATAAAACATCATCGCACTGTTGCTCCTCAACCTCAGGGTTCGGAGTCCCGCTACCATATACGATAACGAACTACGCTTCTATCACGATATTTATAAGGGTTCCCATAAGGGTTTTAACTGTCAGTTCTACGTTAGGTAGCCCGACTATGAACTTGGCAAGAGTTCTTATTATCTTAGTGAACTTATTATCTTAACGCCACATCATCTCTGAGGTTTATAACGCTTAGCTCTAATACCATTTCTGTAACACCCCCAAATCCGTGGTCGGGGATTCGGGTTGTCACGAGTTCCATTTCCCTTATCAATACTTAATCTTAACAGTCAACCAACTACTGCGTACTGTGACCCCACAATATACACACACACACACCACAAGTTATAGTCTTAGAGATGAATACCAAAAATAACACAAGTCATTTTATTCCACAATTATAAACCATTTCACCTTAAAAAGGGTTTCTGAATAATTTACATATTCCTTGCCATTATTACAATTCATAAATATACATAAGTCTGGTATATCAAAAGTTGAAAGCCTGGCCTATTAGTAGATCCTACCTCAGCTACAACGGCATCAACGCCTACATGAAACTGCAGAACGTTTCCTATCCGCTCGCGAATTGGGAGCTTGATCCTGTTCATCTTGTCTATCTATTTTTGTGTGATGAAAGAAGAAAGCAAGGGTGAGCAACAAGCCCACCGAAATAATACGTATAATGATTAACAATATATGAGCATTCTCATAGTACTCATGAAAGTCTTGGTCAAGAAGAAATGAACCAAGTTTGACCTCTTAATGCGACCAAGTCGCAAAATATTTAGTATATATGTATATATACTTTTCAAAATCTTTGAAATCCTCTGCCATGCATAATATACGCAGAGTTCCAGTTTATAACTGTATAAAAATATCGTTGCAAGGTGATCTCATATATCTAACCTTGTCTCAACGTTTTTCTGAAAATCTTTGTCATGTATAAGAAAATCATTAACCAGATATAAGTTGAAAAGGTGAAGTTACGAGATACTCCAATATACTTATATCTTTTCCGAATACTACTTGAACTACCACCGTTCAAGGTATAATCCGTTTCAAACGTTCATCACATAGATGAGACTACAAGATAAGATTTGAATAGATTCAATCCTTGAAATATCATTATAAATAATGACGTTACGAGATACTTCATTAAGTCCCAATATATATATATACCTATATATATACATTTCATACACTCCTTGAATACCTCTGTTATGAAAATTATAAATAGAGTTGTAATATCCAATGAATTTGGAAAGGAGAAAACCTTGGCATAAACTTGATATCTTGCTTATTAGGCAAAGATACCAATACGTAACCTTTTCTACTAGTAGATGGACGAATTCCCCACTGGTCATCACCCTGGCCACATTAGGACCTATGCTGGACTGCCACTCAGCCACTTACGCATTGATGGACTCCCACTGAGCCACTTACACTTTCATGGACGCCCACTGAGCCCATGTTGCTTATGTCGACTCAATTAGATGAACTTACTTCCCGAACGATGGGCAAGTAATCAAGATATTTTCTCAAAACAGCAACCTCGTTGCGAATGTAAAATACACCACTGAGCCGGATCCCTCAGGTTTTGAGCGAGTATTTAAATCCCCTTCGAAAGGAAGATCTTAAATATAAAAATGAGTTTTGGGATCCGCTCTAACTTTTAAAAATCATTTTGAAGACTCGAAAATATTTTTAAGAATGTTTGGAGTAATGTTGATTTAATGAAATAAATCAGTCCCGATATATTAGAAAATATATGAATATTATTATTTAAATAATATTCCCATAAGGATAATCTTCATAAAAATAATTTGAAGTAGAAGTTTTAAAACTCATTCTTGAAATGAATAATAAATAACCAAAGATATACTTATACGAAAGTACGATCTTTATTTGAATAATCAAAAATAAGTTTGATTATCGAAACATTATTCTTTAATAAAATAAAAAATAATATTTAATAAAATAAGCGGAGTCATAAGTCCTCGAATAAATATTCAAAATAATATTCATTAAATAAAATAAGTGGAGTCATAAGTCCTCGAATTAATATTCAAAATAATATTCATTAAATAAAATAAAGTCATCGAATAAACCTTATTCGAGTAATAATTTTGGAAACTATTTATATATATATATAAATATATATATATATATATATATATATTATATACTCGGGAACATCGTCTCCCGGTTTAGAAAATGTTCACCTTTGTGTCCCCTATACTAAGGGTATACGCAACTACTGCTTATCTCTATCATAGGTATTATGCAACTTATAAGCAATTGAATCAAAAATTAGATATCAAGATTACGAAATAGACATGCATATATACCATATTACATGCTCCAATATATAGCAAGATTTGCTAATAACAATCATGCACTTATCACAAGATAATGCATATACATATATTTACATCACAACAACAGTATAACGGGTAGAAAACTTGCCTGAGTGCTCCAGGGTAGACTTAAGCTTAGAGTGGGTCTGGTAACCTATGAACAACAACATAAGCCGGAATTAAACCACAGTCACTTAAGAAACTAGACTTTAATCAATTGAACCCTAACGTTTGCTTATGGTCATTTCTATGCTTAACAAATCACATAAGTCGCTCGAGTACCCTCAGCTCCACCATTTTTAATAAATTAACCATTAAGAATTTTAAGGCGATTCTTTCGTGAGTACCCTGACAACTGCTTAATCCACTTTACATAATTGTTTCATACTCCAATTAGTCATTTAAGGGTCTTAACCAAGGTTTTAAAGTAAGGCGAGGGGTAATGGTTCGTTCGCGAAACATCGTTATTTAAAATGGTCATTTCTCCTAAACCGTACATCGGATTCAAGCGTACCACATATCAAAACGAAGATGGTAACATGAAATATCTAAACATGGAAAATGTTAGAATCTTTCAGTGAGTTCACGGGTCCTAAAGTTAAGAACAGGACAGTGAAGGAAAATCGGGCATTATGACGTTTATGTTTACGCGATTTCCAATTTAATTAACACTCTAAATTATCATCAATTCACTCACAACCACCAATACAACAATATTCAACCATCATACTACAAACTCAGTCCCCAACTCCAAGTTTTACCAATTTATCCAACCAATCAAAGACCCAATATTCAAAACCAATACAAATCCATCAAAACTACTTATAATCAAAGATCAAGCCTTAATACTAACAATGCTTCAATAAAACTTAATGGAATAATAAAATCAAAGCTAGGGTTTGAAGTTGATACCTTACTTGGTAGGTGTTAAGTTGATAGGAAGCCTTAGGGAGCCTTAATCTAAACTCCTACAAGCTTGATCTCTCCCAAGAAATCAAGAACACAAAGTTAGGTTTTGAAGTTTCTAAAAGTCCGATTTAAAGAGCTGTAAAAATGAGGGTCTTACGATGCTTATTTGGACAATACTTGTGAACAAAAGTTGTAGGACATCTCAATACCTTTCCAACGAGCTATAGAACACAACATTTGAGTGAGTATTGAAGGAGATATGGTAGTTTTAAGTTGCTGCTCTGGTTTTGGCCGAGAGCAAGGGAAGAAAAAGTGAAGTAAAAATGTTTCTAGTTTGATTAAATGATTTGTGTGGTGTTTAGCTTGGTTACTTCCTTTTGTTGTTAATTAGATTGTTACCATGGTAAAAATTGTGTGGCTCACAATCAACCAACAAATCCCTCCATTTTTCATGCTTATGTCACCATGCCTATGTCATCTTTCTCATGTCATCCTCTAACACTTGTCTTCTTCTTGTTGGTGTGATGACATCATCATGCACTAACCTCTTTGATTAACCCCTAATTACTTGGCTAATGACCGCTTATCTGTTATACGGTTCGCTTAACTTTCGTTCTCGTTTATCGTTTGAGGGATCATACCTGAGATCTTATTACTTAGGTTCCCCTAAACCTTTCTCAATATTTTATATTCCTTTTATGATCCTCTCTAAAAATCCTTGAATTTAAATCATTTTTATCATGTTACCTTATACTCAATTCTTTCGGCATCTGGTGGATTTTTGGGAAAAATCAAAATGTTCGGATTTGGATTCTGACGATCTTTACATACACTTATATACCATATAGAGTACTAATAAGACCTCAGAATATCAATAAAAGAACTGCTACATTGTATGGCATGAAAAGTTTTCTTATTCAGCATAATCAGCAAAATCACTATTCATAAGGTTTACAAAAAGTCCAAAATTTTTGGGGTTATTACACCGCCTTATGAAGCGTTGTATGGCAGAAAATGTAGATCCCCTACATATTGGGATGAAGTGGGTGAGCGTAAATTAATTGGCCCAGAGCTAGTTCAACAAACGAAAGAAAAAGTTGAAATGATTCGAAAAAGATTAATTGCTACTCAAGATCGACAAACGAAGTATGCAAATCAAGAACAAAAAGATATGCAATTCGAACCTGGAGACAAAGTCTTGTTAAAGATATCTCCTTGGAAAGGTCTAACCAGATTCAGAAAGAAAGGGAAGTTGAGTCCCAGGTATATTGGACCATTCGAAGTACTGCGACGAGTTGGAAATGTGGCATATGAATTAGCGCTACCTTCGCAAATGCAACATCTTCACAATGTATTTCATGTATCTCTTCTAAAGAAGTATAAAGCCGATGCGAAACATGTGATCGAATTGGAACCAGTGGAAATTCAACCAGATTTGTCTTATGTGGAACAACCAGTTCGAATCTTAGACCGAAAGGAGAGGACACTTAGAAATAAAGTTGTACCTCTAGTTAGAGTGTTGTGGAGAAATCCAATAGTGGAAGAATCAACTTGAGAATTAGAAAGTGAAATGAAAGAAAAGTATTCCCATCTATTTGCTTAGACTAGATTCTGGGGACAGAATTATTTTAAGGAGGGTAGATCGTAACGACTGGAAAATTCACGACGTAATTAAGTGAATAAAGTATGATTTCTGTGATGTGATTATAAATTATGTGATTAAGTGATGATTAATTGTCTTTATTGTATATTCATATCTGGGAGCATAGATGCGTTCCAATTTAAAGAGTCAACTTAGGAGTTAAGCTGTGTTGTCGGGCCGTCAGGTAGAACGGAACCCGTCCTAAAAAGGGATTGAAGTGTTTAAAATGTGGAATATGTGCTAATATGTAAAATGAAATGTTTAATTATTGCGTTCTAATGACGTATCGGTTGGTAAAGGTAATTGAGAAGCGTAATTGAAACGATGAGCGTCGGGCCGTCAGGTAGAACGTAACCCAGTACGCGTAAAGAGGAATAATGATAAAAAGGGAAAATTTTATGATCAGACATGAGTTGTGATGTGTGAATATATGTGCTTGCTTGTTTGTATGCATGAATACGTGATCTGTTAATTTTTAAATGGATTTAAGGGAATTGTTTGATTTAAATAAGGTTTATTGAGCCGTTGCATATTTTTATAAAATTATTCGAGTAAGATCATGGCATGGAATTTGTTTTATCATCTTCTAAATAGTCCTAGGGACTTTCTAAAAATGATAGACAGATTTATTTCATGATCATTGCATTTTAAAATGATTTTATGTATTAAAATGTTATTTTTAGCATAAACTTGTAAAAATCATATAAAATCAACCGTACACTCAAAAGTTTATTATGAGTAATGGTTGGAAAGCTAATTTCGAGATCTACGTCTTAAAATTGTCAATCGAAATATTTTTCAACTTTCTGAGAGAGATATATTTAATATTTATATTCGATTTTATTGGAGTAAAAAGAGAAAGGGAATCAAACTAAAAAAGGGATTAGTAATTTACTAAACCACCCCTTCCCTCTATTATATATACTAGCTCATTTTCTTTTCCCCCCTTTTCTTTCTTTTCTTTTTACGTGACACTCTTCTCTCTCTCTCTCTCTCTCTCTCTCTCTCTCTCTCTCTCTCTCTCTCGATCACTCTCATCTCTCTCTCGGCTCTCTACCCATCTCTCTTCTCTCTCTTACATGCAACAACAAAAACTAATCCAAACTCAAAGATTTTTTCATCCATAGCCATCATTTTCGATATTCTACTCAAACACCACTTGCATGTAAGTGTTTATGTAAGTTTCATAGTTCCATCTCCATGGTTGTGTTCAAGAAAATGTGATTTCTTGATATATGATCATAAGAGAGTCTAAAGTGAATTTTTGTGGTTTAAAACTCAAGAGGAGACCCGTTATGGGCACTCTTAAGTTCGACCACCACCGGCCGTGATCCAAGGAGAGCCGGTGGGATTTTAGGAATATGATGTACTTAGTTGAAATGATGTGGTTTTTGAGCTCTATACACTTTAAAACTTATATGTAGCCTTTGCATGTCTTGGTTTTTTGAAAAGTTCAAAAGGTTTTTGTATTTCTTTCGAAAATTTAAGTGTATTGGTTGATATAAAGGGTTTCGATGATTGTTAAAAGTATTTGGACTTGTGTGGTTGATTGGGTGCTTGAGAAATCAAAATTTGTGGTTGCATGTTGAGGTTGTAGTTCGGTTTTAGTACTAATAAAAAGGGAATCGGATTTCATGACTTGATCTTGGTGTAAACTAAGTTTAATTAGTAAGAAATGAGATTGTATGTTGATTTAAAAGAGGAATTAGTGATGCATGTCATTGTTTGATTCTTGAATTGGGACTTATGGTATAAAAGGGATTGGTTTAATGCTAAGTGAATGCATGTATGTTTAATTGGAAAATTCAATTAGGGTTTGAGTCACTAAGTGATGTTTTGATGTGTAATTTGAAAATTATGATTAAAATGAGTGTTTGATTTAATTATGGAATGAATTTGAATTGCATGTAAATATATATGTATAATTTGGTTTAAATTTTGTTGGTAAAGAAAAGGGTGTTAGTTGAAATATTGGTTATGCTAGAAATGATTGAGAAGATTTAGTATAATTCTTAACAAGATCTTTGCATGCTAAAAACTAAAGTTGCATGGCGTAATTTTTGAGAAATTCGATTGTATAAATAGGATTGTGGTTTGAATTTTGATGTTAAAAGAAAAAGATTCTTTCGAAGGTTTTGATTGAGCTATGTGTTTATGTGAGCTAAAGTGAGTATTTGATTGATTTTGTGCATAGTAAGTACAATAAGGCCGAATAGGCCATAGGAATCAAGAGTCAAAACTTGGTTTTTGATAATCGAAAGAATGATTGGGTGTGTATATGTGAATATCTATATATTTGTTTATTTGATTGCGGTATGTGGTTCGAATTACGGGATAAAAGAAAAAGGGGAATTAAGTTGTTTGATTTTAAAGAACTATAAGTGATAGTTGTGGTCGTAAAGATTTAGTTGTGAATGAATCGTGTACTCGTATGAGTTATAATAGTTTGATTTGAGGATTAGTCAAGATAAAAGCGAATATAAGTTGATTATTGAGTATATAAAGATATAAAGGCTATGAGTAAAGAATTGTTAGGAATGTATGTGCATTAGTTTGATGATATGTTTAACAAAATACTTAAGTAGAAATTTAGTGTCTGTAGCCTCAACGGATAAGACCACTTTGGCTATCCGTTGATGGTGTAGCTTTACTTAGAAATAAGTCTGGTGTTGTAGCATATTTCAGTCTCTGTATTTAAAATTTAATTCTTGGAAGTTGAGAGAAACTATGAGTCATGTTGACTACTAGATGATATGCAGATAGGAAGGCCAATTGTAAATACTTCATGCGTTGTAATTTTGTATAAGTGAAGTGGTATCAACGGATGACTTAAAGACCTTCAACGGATGAGAAGCTAAGCTTCAACGGATGTCTCTAAAGCTTCAACGGATAAAGTCATCAACGGATAACATCCTTCAACGGATGAGTGCATCAACGGATGAAAGCTTCAACGGATGTTCTGATGATTAGCCGTTGATAAGGGGTAGTTGTACCTACAAACAGAGGCACATGGGTTGATAGAGACAGCTGAGATGTGGTAGCCGAATTTCAGGAACAACAGAAAAAGCAGTCGTTCTTCTTTTGTACAAGATGCAATAGTCAACAAAGTACTGGAGTGAACAGGAAAAGAAGCAAGTGAAGATCTTATTTTATTACTGTATTTTATATTGTTCTTCACTTGTACACTTGGTAATATATAAACCAAGTAGAAGCTAGTAATTAGATAAGAGATTTTCCAGAGCTGTTTAGAAAAATATTGAGAGAAAATTCATCTAGTTTGTACTAGGATGCAGCTGTGATCAACATTGTTTAATCACAGATTTTCTAAAATACCATCTCTGGTGGAACAACAAATCCACCAGAAAAGTTTTTAAGGTCTTGTGTGTTCTTTACATTTGTGCTTGAATATATATCTGTCTGTATTAGCTTAAAGCAATTCACACACTTGTTCTTCTTGAACACACACAACTTTCATAAACTGCTCAAAACTTGAAAAAGTTTTGAGATTTACATTCAACCCCCCTTCTGTAAATCTCATTGTTAGTCCACTAGGAATAACAATTGGTATCAGAGCAGGCTCTTGACATACAAAGAGTTTAAAGATCTTGGAATCTAACAAAGATGAGTAAGAAGGATATTGGAGTAAAGATCCCAGTTCTTGACAAAGACAGTTATCACCATTGGAAGGTGAAAATGCACCTTCATCTACTCTCCCAAGATGAAGGTTATGTAAACTGCATTGAGAATGGTCCTCACATTCCCCACAAAGTAGCAACAGTTGCTACAGCCACAGTTGCTGTTGGTCAATCCATTCCTAAACCTAGAGCAGAATGGACAATGGAAGACACAGAAGAAGTCCACAAGGATAAGAAGGCTATGAACATTCTGTTTAATGGTCTTAACATGGATATGTTTGATAATGTGATAAATTGCACAACTGCCAAAGAGGTTTGGGACACAGTTCAACTACTGTGTGAAGGTACAGAACAAGTGAAAGAAAACAAAATGCAGCTTCTCATTCAACAGTATGAATACTTTCATTTTGAAGAAAATGAATCTTTAAATGAAACATTCAATAGGTTCCAAAAGCTGTTGAATGGACTGAAGCTGTATGGAAGAGTGTACCAGGTGAAGGATTCAAATCTTAAATTTTTAAGATCCTTGCCAAAGGAATGGAAACCCATGACTGTCTCCTTAAGAAACTCTCAAGATTATAAGGACTTCACTCTTGAAAGATTGTATGGAATCTTGAAGACTTATGAACTAGAGCTGGAACAGGATGAGGTATTGGAGAAGGGGAGAAAGAAAGGAAGTTCAGTTACATTGGTAGCTGAAGATGAGAGAAAATGCAGACAAGAAACTGCGAGATCTACATCAAACTCCAAAGATGGTATAAGAAATCAGGAATCAAGCAAGGGGAAAGAGCAAGTTGCTGAAAATGAAGACAACTCCAGCCAAGATGACTCAGATGGTATTGATGAGCATCTTGCATTTCTGTCCAGAAGATTTGCAAAGATGAAATTCAAGAAAAACACTAGAGCCACTAAACCTCACAAAAACACTGTGGATAAATCCAAGTTCAAGTGTTTCAATTGTGGTATAAGTGGACACTTTGCAGGTGAGTGCAGAAAGCCAACTTCTGAAAAGAAGAAATTTGAACAAGTAGATTACAAAAAGAAATATTTTGATCTACTCAAGCAAAAGGAGAGGGCTTTCATTACTCAAGAAAGGGACTGGGCAGCTAATGGAGATGAAGAGGATGAAGAAGTGGAGTATGTCAACCTTGCTCTCATGGCTGATTCTGAAGAAAATGAAGTTAGTTCATCAAGCAATCAGGTAATCACTACTGACTTAACACAGCTTACTAAAGAAGAGTGCAATGATGCTTTTAATGACATGTCTACTGAATTGTATCATTTGCGTGTGTCTCTTAAATCTCTTGCTAAAGAAAATAGTAGGATTAGAGAGAACAATCTGTTTTTAAGTAATAGACATGCTTTATTAGAAGATAAGATGATTGACCTAGAGAAAACAAAGTTGCATTGTATATCTGTTGAAAATGAACTAGCTGAATCTGTTAAGAAAGTAGAAATACTTTCCAATCAATTAGAGAAAGAGCAAGAGGTGATTAAAGCCTGGAAGACATCTAGGGATGTAAGTGCTCAAATTGCTAAGGTCCAAGGAATTGAATCATTCTGTGAAACTGCCTGGGATAAAAATAAAAAGAAACTGGAATTAATTGATGGGCTGTCAACGGATGTGGAATCAACGGATGATGAAAGTTATCCGTTGAAGGAAGAAAAGGAGCATCCGTTGAAGGTTCCTCAATCAAAACAGGCAGATGTTTCTAAAAGAGAGAATCTAAAGAAACTCAACAAAAAGTTTGGTTCAACTTCAAAGAACTTTGTCAAAGAAGAAGCAAGCACATCCAAAGATGTCAGTAAGGTGAATGTAGGGCACATGACCTTAGAACAGTTAAATAATAGGCTCAAGATGGTTGAGGATAAAAAGGAATCTAAAAGAAAATCCAACAGAAATGGGAAGGTAGGAGTTAATAAACACAACAATTACACACCTGATAGGTATGCTCCTAGAAAAAGCTGTGTGCATTGTAGTAGTGTTAATCATCTATCTGCTAATTGTAAATCCATTAAGAAGACTCCCATAACTGTACCCTCTTCTATGCCTAATATGTCTGCATCACCTCTGCATGCTATGCCTGTTATGTCTCAACAAAATCCTTATGCACATTTTGTAAACATGCCATATTTTAACAATCCTTATCTTGCTGCGTTTAGTATGCCTCAAATGCCATACAATATGCCCATGTGGAATAACATGTTTGCACAATCAATGCCTAATAATTTTACAAATGTGCTAAATGATTCTGTGACTAACCCTACACCTCAACCAACTACATCTAAGACCAAGGTTGACTCAAACTCACCTAAGTCTAAAGATGCAGGAGGAATGAAGTCTAGGAGAAAGGCTAACAAGAATGGACCCAAGGAAACTTGGGTACCAAAATCAAATTGATTGATTTTATGGTGTGCAGGGAAATGGAAGAAATCTATGGTACTTGGACAGTGGTTGTTCAAGACACATGACAGGAGATTTCTCCCTGCTCACAGAGTTCAAGGAGAGAGCTGGCCCTAGCATAACCTTTGGAGATGACAGCAAAGGGTTTACTATGGGATATGGCTTGATTTCAACAAGGAATGTCATCATTAATGAAGTTGCATTAGTTGATGGTCTCAAGCACAATTTACTGAGCATCAGTCAACTATGTGATAGAGGGAATACAGTTTCCTTCAATTCTGAAGCATGTGTTGTCACTAGTAAGAAAGACAACAAAGTGGTTCTAACTGGAGTTAGAAAAGGAAATGTGTACATAGCTGACTTCAACTCTACAGATGCAGAATCCATTACTTGTCTCTTCAGCAAAGCAAGCACAGTTGAAAGTTGGCTATGGCACAAGAAGCTATCTCACTTGAATTTCAAGACAATGAATGATCTAGTCAAAAAGGACTTAGTTAGAGGAATCCCTCTAGTTGAATTCTCATGGGATGGTTTGTGTGATGCTTGTCAGAAAGGCAAACAAAGGAAAGCATCATTCAAAAAGAAGCTTGAAACAACAATTGATGAACCATTACAGCTGCTACATATGGATTTGTTTGGACCAGTCAATGTATTGTCTATTGCAAGAAAAAGATATTGCTTAGTGATTGTAGATGATTTCTCAAAGTTCTCATGGGTCTATTTTCTTGGATCAAAGGATGAAGCAAGTGAAATCATTATCAATCACATCAGGCAAGTCAACAATCATCCTGACTTGAAGGTTAGAAATATCAGGAGTGACAATGGAACTGAGTTCAAGAATTCGACATTAAGGCTGTTCTGTGAAGAAAATGGAATCATGCATGAGTTCTCAGCTCCAAGAACACCTCAGCAAAATGGGGTTGTTGAAAGAAAGAACAGATCTTTAATTGAAGCTGCCAGAACAATGCTTGAAGAATCAAAGTTACCAACATATTTCTGGGCTGAAGCTGTTAATTGTGCCTGCTTCACTCAGAATATTTCTTTGATCAATCAAGCTAAAGGCATGACTCCTTATCAGTTGTTCAAGAGAAGAAAACCAACTCTAAACTTTCTTCATATCTTTGGATGTAAATGCTTTATACTGAGGAATCAATCTGACCATAAAGGGAAGTTTGATGCAAAGGCTGATGAAGGGATATTTGTTGGTTACTCAGCTGGAAAATCTTATAGGGTCTACAATCTTAGAACCAACATTGTTATGGAATCTGTGCATGTTGTGTTTGATGATAAAAAGATTGATGGACTAACAGATGAGGGACATAATGAGAGACTCAAATTTGACAACATTGAGATATATTGTGATGATAGTGAAGAGGAGACTGATGAAGATGACACTTCAAAAGGGATTCAAAACATGCCCTTGGATAATGTACAAAATAATGCAGTATCCGTTGACAGACATAGTGCATCATCCGTTGAAGTACAAAATGAAGCATCCGTTGATCATAGTTCATCAACGGATAATCGATTTACATCATCAGTTGATAGAACTCCAAGTTCCCTGCAAAGGACCAACAACTCAGGGGGAGTTTCAACCAGTCAACACTCTGTCTCACATCATGACAATACTGAGGCCACCTCATCTAGAGCACATCTTCCACCACAAAGGAAATGGACCAAGAATCATCCCTTTGAACTGATCATTGGTGATGCATCATCTAAAGTGCAAACAAGAAAAGCCACTCAAGATGAATGTCTGTATAGTAGTTTTCTGTCTCAGGAGGAACCTAAGAAAGTGGAAGAAGCTCTATTGGATCCAGATTGGATATTAGCTATGCAGGAAGAGCTGAACCAATTTGAGAGAAACCAAGTATGGAAGCTGGTACCCAAACCAAAGAACAAGAGTCCTATTGACACAAAGTGGGTATTCAGAAACAAGATGGATGAAAATGGCATTATCATAAGGAATAAAGCCAGACTGGTTGCTAAAGGCTATTCTCAGCAAGAGGGAATAGATTTTGATGAAACATATGCTCCTGTTGCAAGACTTGAAGCCATCAGAATATTTCTAGCCCATGCAGCCCATGCCAATTTCAAAGTCTATCAAATGGATGTCAAGAGTGCATTTCTAAATGGGAAATTAGAGGAAGAAGTCTATGTAAGTCAACCTCCAGGATTTGAAGATCCAAATTTTCCAGACTATGTGTATTATCTGTTGAAAGCACTCTATGGACTGAAGCAAGCACCTAGAGCCTGGTATGAAACATTATCAAAATTTCTTTTGAAGAATCACTTCACTAGAGGTACTGTTGATAAAACTCTCTTCTTTAGGGATGTTAATGGCTCTAGTATACTTGTTCAAATTTATGTAGATGACATAATATTTGGCTCTAAAGATGATAAACTTTGCAAAAAGTTTGCTAAGCTAATGCAAAGTAATTATGAAATGAGCCTAATGGGAGAACTAACCTATTTTCTTGGTTTACAAGTTAAACAAGTTAGTGATGGAATTTTCATTAGTCAAACTAAATATATTTATGATCTTTTAAAGAAGTTTGACTTAATGGAATGTTCATCTGCAAAAACTCCCATGGCCACTGCCACCAAACTTGAATTAAATAAGACTGAAAGGTCTGTGGATATTACAAGTTATAGAGGCATGGTTGGTTCACTTTTATATTTAACTGCTAGCAGACCAGATATAATGTTTGCTACATGTCTATGTGCTAGATTCCAAGCTGATCCTAGGGAGTCTCACTTAATTGCTATCAAAAGGATTTTCAGATATCTCAAGGGTACACCAAATTTAGGTATTTGGTATCCTAGAGAATCTGGCTTTGATCTAATTGGTTATTCAGATGCAGACTATGCAGGTTGCAAAATAGATAGGAAAAGTACAACAGGCTCCTGCCAATTCTTGGGAAACAAGCTTGTATCATGGTTTAGCAAAAAGCAAAATTCAGTCTCTACTTCTACAGCTGAGGCTGAATACATTGCTGCTGGAAGTTGCTGTTCTCAAGTGTTATGGATGAGGAACCAACTCCTTGACTATGGACTTCATGTTGATAGAATTCCTATCTTTTGTGACAACACAAGTGCCATAGCCATAACAGAGAATCCTGTGCAGCACTCAAGGACCAAGCACATTGATATCAAGTACCACTTCATTAGGGAGCATGTCATGAATGGTACAGTGGAACTACATTTTGTTCCAAGTGAACAACAAATTGCTGACATATTTACCAAGCCACTTGATGAATCAACATTCACAAGATTGTTATTCTCTGCAATTTCTACTCACAACAATGGCACCAGTCGTGAAGATTATGTCTCAATCTGGGTTCATCTATGAAAAGAACAATTTCATAGCTTTGGTAGAAAAGAATGAAGCCCACTCAGACTATCACAAAATGATGGACTTCATCAAAAACTGTAAACTTAGCTATGCAATGCTGGAAGCCCCAACAATTTTCTGTGAAGTAGTTGAGGAGATTTGGACAACTGCTGAGTTCAACTCCATGGATATGACTATCTCCTTCACTCTCAAAGGTAAAACTCACTGTATTAACTGTGATGATTTACAAGCATGTTTTAAATTGCCTGAGAACAATGCCATGACACCACACACTGATAGTGATGTATCCAGCATGTTAGATTCCATAGGTTATTCTCTTAACTCTGCTAATTTAGGGAGTATTAGAAGAAAAGGCCTTAGGAAAGAATGGAGTTTCCTTGGGGATGCCTTTATAAAGGTTTTCTCTGGGAAAATTAGTAATTTTGATGTCATAACTTCATCTCTGGTTAATATGCTCTATATGCTTGTTTCTGATAGGTATTTTAACTTTAGCAACTATGTGATGCTAGAATTAGGTACAAGATTGGGTAACAAAGCTAATAGACCTAATAACATCTATTATGCTAGATTCTTTATGTTATTGGCTAACCATGTTGCTGAAGGTTTAGTCATAATCAATGAGAATAATAAACTCAAGTGCTGGGCACAAGAGAAAAGAGTTCTTGCAGACTTGAAGAGAATGGATCTTAACAGCAGTGTGCCATTGGTATATTTACCAATCATGAATGCACCTCAGGTAGGTGAGGTAATTGCTTCTACAACTCCTACTTCTTCCAACCTCTCTATTTCTTTATCTTCTAGTGTGGCCATGAAATCTGTGATGCCCCAACAGATTTCTACCAAGGTCACCAAAACTAAACTTTCAAAATCCAAGACAAAGAAATCCACCTCTGTTGTTTCTCAAAAGACAACAGTTGTAACACCAACTATTAACCCTGAGGTGAGTGAACAGGGTGTGAGTGGTGAGGGGAGGGGTGAACATCAAAGAAACCCCCAGGATAAGGAAGGAAAGTTGAGTGCTTCCCAAGCTAGCCAAGCCACAGTTTCTCAAAAAGCTGTGGTGGTTGAAAAGGTATCTAGCACATCCCTAGTAGCATCCTCCCAAAAGGATGTTACTATTAAAAATAGTTCCAAACCAGGAACACAGAACAAACGAGGGAGGGACACTAAAGCCAAACACTCACCAACAAAAGCCTTTATTAGAAGAAAGAAGGCTAGAACCCAATCTTCTACACAGGGTGCACACACTGCACAGATACATCCATCTGTATCTATGCCTTCTCAAACTCAGTTTGATGTGACTCCAATAAATGTGGAGTCACAGCCCCATTCTCTCACAATAACCACACATCAATCACCAAACACTTCATCACCATCTCTGGATGTGGATATGTTATTCCCATCAATTCCTGATTCTCCCTCTTTACAACTCAGGGAGAAGCCCCACTCAAATACAGGTGATCATCATCTCTTAGATGATTTGTTGGATCACCCGCAAATTCTTTCAGATATAATTGAAGGATCTGTGTCACCACATCTCAAATCAATCTACACAGATTCAACAGTTATATCACTTTCAATTTCAACTTCTTTTCCTTCTTCAACGGATATCACTCATCCGTTGACAAGTGGTTGTTCTTCAACGGATAAGCTTAACAGCAGTTATCCGTTGATAACATCAGTTTCACCTTCAACGGATATTCCACATCCGTTGCCAGTCTCTACACAAATAACTGAATTAATCCCAAGTGTAGAAGACATGAATACTGTGCAATCACTCTTAGGATTGAGGGAAGGGAGTGACAATTTGAGTGAGAGGCTGGGTTGCTCCCAGGCAAAAGGAGAGATTGAGAGCTCAAAAATGCATGCTATTTCTTCCAGCATGGCAAAAGTAAGTGAGTGGAGTACCACCTTAGTAGGTGAAGGTGAGGGAGTGAGTTGTGTGAGCCAGGGGGAGCCCCTGATGCAAGAACATAGAGAAAAAGAGAGAAAAGCAGGTACAGTAGATACAAGGGTGGAACCAGCCATTGCTAATGAGTCAATGATTGTGGATGATGCTGAAAAGGAAAGACAATTTCAGCAACATTACAAAGCTGTAATTGATAACATTTCCTTGGATGCTGACACTTTTACTCATCCTGTGACAGCCTATCAACTGTTGGCTGCTCAGGGCAATGAGAAGGCAGAAAGGTCACTACATCTAGTGCACACAACAGAATCTCTTCAAAGGGATAAAACTGCCATTAACAAAATGCCTTCTACAGCTGGTGAGCCATCTGAGGAATTTGGAGCAAATTCTGATGATGATGACTCTATTTCTTTTGATGGAAGCATGAACATAGGGGGAGATGAAGGCCCTAGTTCAATTCCAAATCTACCTGAATGGGCCTTGACTAAGGAGTATAGATCAGGGGAATTCAATGTCTCTTTAGTCAAACAAATCAACACTATTCAACAGGCCATTCAGAATACTTCACATGCAAGTATCAAGGCTATCCTTCAAGCTCACCTGGACTCACTGCATCTCATGAAGCTGCAGCAAGTGAAGCAGAATCTGAGTATGGATGATCTCAGGAAGGATATTGCTGACTTGAAAACCTATACTTCAGAAAAATTGGATTCAGTCATGCCCTATGGTACATTGCAGGACTTGGTTTTGAGATTGAAGAAAGAATCTGTTACTGAAAAACGGTTGGCCAAGTTAGAAGACAGAGTTCAAGTTATTGAAGATTCTGTGGCCACCATTCTTCACAATCAACAATCTCAAACCAGTCTCCTAATGCAGCTGGCAAAAGCACAAGGCTTGACCCCTCTCCTTGATGATAACAAAAAGGGGGAGAGTAAAAGGGGAGGGGAAGGAGAGCCATCTACAAAAGTCAACATATCTAAAGTGCTAGTTCCTGCCATCACTACTTCTCCAATCATTCAAATCAAGGGCAAGCCTGATGGAATTGATTTGATTCAGCTAGCAGCAGCTGAAATTCAAGTGAAAGAGCAAAGGAGGAGAATTGATGAAAGGTTGCAACTGTTGTTTGGTTCTACACAAGACAAATCAACATCTGTGAAATACAGCACAAAAATTGAACCAATCAACATGGAGCTCATGCCAGTAGGGAGTCATAAGGATGGAGAAGCTTCTTCCAAAGAACTACAAGCTATAATTCTCAAGCCCAATGAAAGATCCAATAAGGACTCAACAAAGAATCCTTTAAAAGAAGTGGACTTTCCTCCTCCAAAAGCTGATGAGAACAAGATTTTAGGCAGGAGTATTGCTTATCTCAAAAAGACCATGGATGAGGCTGTAAGGAGAAATAGAGCTATTATCATTAGAGAGGGAAAGAGCATATGTGTGATGCAAGGACATCCCAAATTCTCAATAGCTAAGAAGGAAGAAGACAAGCAATTAAAGGCTGACAAAAGAGCACAAGCAAAGCTTGAACAACAGCTAAAGTCAAGTCTAGTTGAAAAAGAAAAAGGGATTGAAGTCAGGGGTGAAGACAAGACTACAAATCTAGATGAGGTTTTAGGGAGTATATTTGGTGAGAGTGTGGAAGAAAGAGAGGAATGGCAGAAGGGAAACAGAAGAAAGGCCAAGGCACATAGAAGGAGTGGAGATAACACTGAAGTAACCAAATCAATATCTAAACCACTACCTTCCATACCTGAACCCCTTGTTGCTGATCCCACAATAAACATCCATGGTGAACCAATCATTCCAAAAGAGGAACCTATTGATTGGGACACTATCAAATTGCCTACCTTTCTAACCACTCTTCCACTACCAAAGAAACAGAAAAGAAAACCAAAATCTACACCTCCCATAACCTCTAAGAAATTCACTCAAAAACAAAAACCTAAGCCTAAGTCACCCATTTCTAAAGATGATTATGTTCACATCTGTGACATAAAAGAAATTTCAGACATTGAACTCTATCTGGATGAGCTGGAGGATGTAAGGGGTATAGCTGCCTACAGACAGCTACCAGAGAGATTAGTGTTCAGATATAAAGGAGCTGGGGAAAGAACATGGCCTCTCCACAGGATTCTGGATGAAGGCTACTCTACCTTGATTAGAGTCTATTCAGCTATACAAAAGGATTCTGGCTTTACCAGAACTGCCAAGACTGAAATTCTCAACAAGATAGCCAATATAAGGAAAACTTGGAGGGAGCCCAATGCTTTACCCAGGACTTTACTCATTCAAGAAAGGGAAATGAAAATTCACAAATCACCTCATTGGTTGATGGAATTTAGAGATGATAAAGGAGTCAGAAGATTTTTCAGACTTGAAGACCAACTCAAGATTGCCAGCAATGAAACTCTCAAAGAAATGCAATCTAAGTTGGATGTCAGTGTTGAAGATGAAGCTGAATTCTTCAGACAACTCCAACTCCAAATTGAGGAAAATGACAAAAGGCTAGGAAAGAAAACCAGGGAACAAAGAAGAAAAAGATGATTTGCTCAGACTAAAGGAGTGTCCTTGGAAACACTGTAAATTTTCAATTATCTCCTAGTACATACACTTTTGCAGCATTTTTAAATTTCTACTTAGTTTCAATTCATATATCTGTTAAGTGTTTTGTTATCATCAAGTTAACCCTGAATTTATGCCTACAATTCTTATAGACATAAATAGGGGGAGATTGTTAGGAATGTATGTGCATTAGTTTGATGATATGTTTAACAAAATACTTAAGTAGAAATTTAGTGTCTGTAGCCTCAACGGATAAGACCACTTTGGCTATCCGTTGATGGTGTAGCTTTACTTAGAAATAAGTCTAGTGTTGTAGCATATTTCAGTCTCTGTATTTAAAATGTAATTCTTGGAAGTTGAGAGAAACTATGAGTCATGTTGACTACTAGATGATATGCAGATAGGAAGGCCAATTGTAAATACTTCATGCCTTGTAATTTTGTATAAGTGAAGTGGTATCAACGGATGACTTAAAGACCTTCAACGGATGAGAAGCTAAGCTTCAACGGATGTCTCTAAAGCTTCAACGGATAAAGTCATCAACGGATAACATCCTTCAACGGATGAGTGCATCAACGGATGAAAGCTTCAACGGATGTTCTGATGATTAGCCGTTGATAAGGGGTAGTTGTACCTACAAACAGAGGCACATGGGTTGATAGAGACAGCTGAGATGTGGTAGCCGAATTTCAGGAACAACAGAAAAAGCAGCCGTTCTTCTTTTGTACAAGATGCAATAGTCAACAAAGTACTGGAGTGAACAGGAAAAGAAGCAAGTGAAGATCTTATTTTATTACTGTATTTTATATTGTTCTTCACTTGTACACTTGGTAATATATAAACCAAGTAGAAGCTAGTAATTAGATAAGAGATTTTCCAGAGCTGTTTAGAAAAATATTGAGAGAAAATTCATCTAGTTTGTACTAGGATGCAGCTGTGATCAACATTGTTTAATCACAGATTTTCTAAAATACCATCTCTGGTGGAACAACAAATCCACCAGAAAAGTTTTTAAGGTCTTGTGTGTTCTTTACATTTGTGCTTGAATATATATCTGTCTGTATTAGCTTAAAGCAATTCACACACTTGTTCTTCTTGAACACACACAACTTTCATAAACTGCTCAAAACTTGAAAAAGTTTTGAGATTTACATTCAACCCCCCTTCTGTAAATCTCATTGTTAGTCCACTAGGAATAACAAGAATATGTTATGTGCATGTGTGTATAAGCTATACTCGTATAGTTCGAGTCAAGAGTACAATCGAGTTATCGTATTGAGTGAACGTTCCGGGAACGTGAGTTGAGAAACTAATTAAGGTTTGGTTTTGGATTGTAGATTCGGAGTGTGAGGGCATTCAGGCTAGGAAAGGGAAATGTATACTAGGTGGCAGTAGTTCAACCTTCAGAAAAGCGAATTCAGGCAAGTAACTCTACTTACTTGTATAAATGGTTAAAAAGAGGATATTGTTCATGCCATGTAGAGTATTGAACTGTTAAAGTAATGTACCCCTGTTATCGATTCTTGAGATACCCTGTCATTGATCTTGTGAACTTGTTATTGATAAGCTTATTGATCCAACCCTAGGTAACTCCTTTTTCCTATTTACTTGTTATACCATGAACTGCTATAAACCCTATAAGTACCTTTACGAACCCCTTGTAATGATGCTTCATTCCTTGTTTACCTTATACTCTATTGGTCCTTGAAACGGTTTTGATTTCCCTAACTTGAGTACCTTGTTACCATTGATCAAGATCCCTAGAATTGAACTTTGCTTATCCTTGATTCATTTCCTTAACTTTGAATTCTTGAAATTGAACTTAAGAATGAGTTTCGACTTGAAAGAGTCCGAATGATTTCATATTCTTGGTAATGATACAATGAATTTAGTAAACTTATCTTTTTCCAACTAAAGGTTTTCCAAACGAATTCCTGATGGATTGGATTGGGACGTAAGAGGCTAGTGGGACTAGTCCAGTCATAGTAAGAGGCTAGCGGGGCTAGTCCAATTTAAGGCTGTAATTATGCCATTGGTACCTTAAAGACCGGATGGAGGTCAGTACGGGCTGATAACCCGTATTATTATTATGAAATGAGAGATAAAGTAGTCCAATCAAGGTTCCATAATTATTTAAAAAGGAATTGAAATTTCCTACTCAATAATTGATTCTTTGAAAATGAAAAAGGTTTATATTGCTTTGAAAAAGACTTGATTGTGATATTGTGAAGCTTACAGCTTGTGAACCCTGATTTTGATTATGTTGATCATATAATTGATTCCCTATAATGAAAAGATTGTCGCTTTCCATTTGAAAGATCAGTTGTGATCCTTTAATGATTTGTGATGAATGTCGACTTTCACCCTATCTTGAGCTTTGTTCCTAGAAAGCCCAAAGTTTTCTTCATAACCCCCTTTCATAGCCTAAAAGATATAAATCTGCCACCTAGAATTTATAAAGTAGAATGCCCTGAGATCAGTAAAGTATCTTGTGGATTTTATATCGTAGAACTGCTTTTTAGTTACTTGCTGAGTTTTATACTCATATGTTTTGTTTTAATCTAACCATGGCAGTTAAGCAAGAAGATGGCCAGGCTTAGGCGCACTGCCTGTAAGAGATTACCTGGTGGTCCCTATCGTGTTGAGGGCTTCAGGTTGCCAGAGCAGGTAGTACAGGTTTTGAGTGAGCAAGCGCTTAGCCGAAGAGTTGTTAAGATATAATGGGTTATTTGTCGGTTCCAAGCCGGGATCGACAATGTACATTTGGTTTTATTTTGGATTGTAAATTATATTCTATGGTTGGTAGTTGTAATCTTGTCTCACACTTTATCCTGTTTGATCCTGTTAGTAGCTAATCGGGGTTTATGCTTATTTAATTCATAGATTAATGGTGTGTGGGTCCTCATTTCCTAACCCCGAGGTTGAGGGCGTCACAGCTGGTGGTTAAAATAGGGTGCGCAACCACTTCGCCTCTTACACTATCTTCCTGGCCGTTACGGGCCCTTGCGCACGCTCATCCAATTATCTGATCAACTTTATCCAGTTTTCCAAACCACTTACCTATCTCTTTTCAAAACAGTTTTACCACATCACACTTCCAAAACATTTTCATTTTATTCAAAGTTTAGAGAAAGGTACTTTCAGAAGTTACTTTTCCCCCATAACACAAGTTAACAAAAAAATTTCAACACAGGGGATACGTAACTTAAAACGTTCTATTCCAGTATGAAATTTAAATCAATAATTATTCACATACTATTGAACCATAAAGATATGGTCAGGGGTACTTGCCTTGCAGAGCTTTACAACTATTTTTGATTGACCTTGAACCGATTTGGACACTCGGCTTTATCGCCTTATTATCTGGCTATCCTGGATCCGACCTCGACACTCAGACCCTTCGATTGGAATCTTGCGAAGGTTGTCGACTGATCACTAGGTTATATTTAGTCCAGTGCCAACTCTCGGGACTTCCGACTAGAACCTACAGAGTCGAAATACCCTATGTTAAACAACTAGTTATGCTTGACTTATCCTCACTAACAATCTACCTGTACGTTAACAAAAACCCGACTCGTAACATATGCACTATTGTAATACATGTATCAGTTGGGGTTCACGTTCTCGAAAGTTGGTTCGGTGTTCATTTTCTAGAAAATACGTATACTCGTCATTTTACGAAATTAAGGTTATTGGTTTTTGGCAAAATATTTCACCACAACATACAATCAGGTTTCGTATAATATATATATACTTGCTCGACGTCCCAATAATTACCGGATACGCTCCCGTATTTCCGTAGTTTGATTTTCCGGAAAGCGGGCAAAACTTCCTTTATTTATCGGACTATCCCTTCGAACCAATTCGATTTCAATCACAACAATTCCAACAACCAACCATAAAAATCCTCAATTTATAAATACCAATCACCAATATGAATTCAATTATCAATTATTAACTATTATTCGCATTTTAATGTTTTTATTCATATTTTTATATTTTTAACTCGCAGGACTCATAAATATTCATCATAGTCCACCGTCGGCTCGCTGAGGCTCATCGCCGATGTCGGTAAAATTCACGGGTTTCCGTTTATCGGACATCCTGCATGAGTTTTATCGATTAATTATTATAATCCCACATGAAAAAGTATTTTCGATTAAATAATCAAATAATTTTTATTCGAATATTATTATTAATTTAGTGCAGGACAATTACAGGAACAATTTCACCACAGTCCCGACCCACGCGCACACGCGCGGCCAGGAAAACAGAACAATCAAAAAGAGGAAGGCAAAACAGCGATAGGCAACACATGCCACCACTCCTCTCGGAAAAATCCGAGAGGCTGTAGCACACAAATTACACAAACACATCACGTGAATCACACATACATATATACGATTGTATATACATAAGCAGACAACACAGAACCACAACACACGATCAGGAAGCAACCGACGACCACACTCACCGGCAAAAAATCATGGCGGCGGTGATAATCAGGCGGAACCACGGAGGAACAAGAATGAACAGGGAAGAAGGAGAAGAATTTGAGGGAGAAATAGAAGTATAGAGAGATTATGGCAAGAGAGATGCGAGATTAAGAGATCGAGACCGAGAGATTGGATAGATTGAGAGAGAACATAGTATGAGAGAGGAGAGATAATAAGAGAGAGTAAGGGATAAAATGAAAAGAACGGGTATAATTATCCCAATTTTTAATCCTTTTTATTACCCGATTCTGACACCGCATCTTACATTTATCGAGCAATTTACGTTTAACAAATAACCCAAAAATCTCCAGAATAGTTCCAAAATTCCCGGGATAACTTAAAAACTAATAAAACAGAGTTTTCGAAATTTTTAAACCAATTTTTGAATCGCACACCATACCCGTATTTTACGATTTAGCGAAAGGACGTGCGGGTGAATTTAATCTCAAAAATTTCCGAAATAATTTTAAAATTCTCCAAATATTCCAAACTTAATAAAATATAAATTTATTAATTTTTAAAACTTTTCTGAATTTAATACTGAATTTATAATAAAATACAATCCGAAAATCATTTAAAGATAAATAATTAATAAAATATTGATTTTTAAATTTTATAAAATCCTAAAAATAATAAATAAAATTATAAAGTGATAAAGATAATTTTAGAGATAACCCAAGTACTTATGGAAATAAATATTGAATAAAATGACCTTTAAACATAAAAATAAAACAACACGACTTCACAACTAATTACACAAATGATACTCGAACACCAACGATCACACATAAGTAACAACAAAATAATATTCAGCTGATAGAACCCATACACATATTTTATTTATCCAATTATTCAATAATTACACATTTTAATAATAAAAATATACGAGTCGTTATATGGATGATATTATCTTTGGTTCTACATATGAAAAGCTTTGCCAAAGATTCTCTAAGCTAATGCGGAGTGAATATGAAATGAGTATGATAGGGGAATTAAGTTACTTTCATGGACTTCAAGTTAGTCAAAGAAGTGGTGGAATTTTCATCAGCCAAACTAAGTATGTCAAAGATTTATTGAAAAAGTTTGGTATGGTTGATTGTTCACCTGCGTCTATACTCATGTCTACAACTACAAAGTTGGATGAAGATAAAAAGGGCAAAAGTGTAGATATCTCAAGCTATAAATGAATGATTGGATCCTTGCTGTACTTAACTGCAAGTAGACCAGACATCATGTTTGCTACATGTCTGTGTGCAAGATTTCAAGCCAGTCCAAAGGAATCACATTTGATGGCTGTGAAGAGGATTTTCAGATACTTGAAGGGTACTCCAAACTTGGGATTATGGTATCCTAAGGGAACTGGTTTGAAGCTGTTGGATACATAGATGCATATTTTGCTGGATGCAGGGTTGATAGAAAGAGTACTAGTGGAAGCTGTCAGTTTCTTGGACAAAGACTTGTATCCTGGTATAGCAAGAAACAACTATATGTATCAACTTCCACAGCTGAGGGCGAATACATAGCTGCTAGAAGTTGTTGTTCTCAAGTGCTTTGGATTAGAAATCAGCTAATGGACTATGACCCAGTGTTACACAAAATTCCAATTACGTGTTACAATACTAGTGCTATATCTATTGTGGCTAATCCATTTAATCATTCTAGAACAAAGCACATTGATGTAAGGTACCATTATATTAGAGAACATGCTACAAATGGTATCATTGAGCTCATTTTTGTTCCAATAGAAAAACAATAAGCTAACATTTTTACTAAACCTTTGGATGAAGTAACTTTCACTAGACGTATAGGGTATGTTAAATTCTTTATCCTAAGACAAGAACTCAACTAATATTTTACAACAGATTAATTTCTAGTGAATCAAAATTAGTTTGATTTAATTGGAAATTAACTGGAATATGAATTATAAATATTTCAGAAATCTCTGCATATTTATTTTTCAAAATTCAAATTTAGCTTGGAATTTTTCAATTCTAAGAAAACTTTCTAAATGTTGATGTGCATTTTCAATATACAAAATTAGCACAAGGCAGAATCAAAGTGATCAAAAGTAGATAGAGAATTGAGTTCTCGATAAGTCTAACTGACTTATCGACAAGTCATTTTAAGACTTCTCGAGTAAGTTATTGACAAGTCAATTTTCTGACTTCTCGAGGGACTTCTCGATAAGCTTTATTATGACTTATCGATAAGTCATTGTTGAGTTCTCTATAAGTGTTAACTCACAGAGTTATCTACAAGTATAAGTTTAGACTTATAAATAACCCAGAACTGAGATAATTTAATTTAATAAATTATCTTAGGAAAATACTTTTGACAAAAATCATTCTGATTTTATTTTGATTTATTCAAATATAAATTGGAAATAAATCAGTCCATTTAGGACAAACTGTGTATTTATTTAACATCTCGACAAGTCAGTTTTAATTCTCTAAGAGAGTAAATTAACATGACTTCTCGATACGTAATTCTCTTTTCAAAATGACTTCTCGATAAACAAATTCCGAACGTTTATTTTTGAGTTCTCGATAAGTCATTTGCTTTTACTATAAATACCCAGACATCTCGACATACACATACTTACGCCTTCGAGAACTCTAAGTGACCTAGAATTTTTAAATCAAAACCGATTTCTCTCTCATTTTGAACTTTTTCTCTTCAATTTTTCTTACCCACTACACTTCATACTCACCTCAATGGCATCAAACATTATTATACCCTTTATCCCAAAAGAAACCAACTTTCTTGCATTTTTGGATGCAAATCAAGCTCCTTAAGCTTTCAAAAGCTTTGTGAAATTTCTTTCTGAAAGATACTTTGTGGGAGCTTTTACTGCTAATCCTGTATTTTACTTGGATATCTTAGGGGATTTATGGAATACAACAGTGACAAGAATAGTGGTGCATGAGAATCAGGTTGCATCAATAATGATAAATTGTACAATCAAGGGCCAACATGTGGAGATCTCTGAGAATGATGTCAATATAGCTTTGGGCATACCTATTGACAAGCTGGTGGAGGTTCCAACTCAGGATGAGCTTTATGAATTCATTGACTTCATCAATTATTCTGAAAAGATTAATCTGGCAAGCATGAACAAAAAGAACCTGAAGAGGGAATGGTCTTTTCTCTTTGATTCAGTAATCAGGGCTTTCATTTGCATAAAGTCAGGGTTTGACAACATTTCAAGTGTTGTCCAGAAGCTGGTCTACTCAATGGCTCACAATAAACAGATAAATCTAGGACACTACATCTTGGAGAAATTGAGCACCAGGCTAACAATTCCATTAACATCAAGAGGTAAGGAAATATTTCTTCCTAGATTCAATATGTCTGCTTTAAACTATAAAGTAAATTTGTTAGGTCACACACACTGTAGAAGGGGGTTGAATACAATGTCTATGTAACACCCCCAAATCCGGGGTCGGGGATCCGGGTTGTCACGAGTTCCATTTCCCTTAATAACACCCAATCTTAATAAACAATCAACTACTCCGTACTGTGACCCCACAATAAACACACACACCACAAGTTATAGTCTCAGAGATGAATATCCAAAAATAACACAAGTCATTTTATTCCATAATTATAAGCCATTACACCTCAAAAGGTTTCTGAATAATTTACATATTCTTTACCATTATTACAATTCATATAGATATATAAGTCTGGTACATCAGAAGTTGAAAGCCTAGCCTATTGGTAATTTCTACCTCAGCTACAGCGGCAGCAGCGCTTCCAGAAAACTGCGGAACGTTTCCTAACCGCTTGCGAATTGGAAGCTTGGTCATGTTCATCTTTTCTATCTGTTGTTGTGTGATGAAAGAAGAAAGCAAGGGTGAGCAACAAGCCCACCAAAATAATATGTATAATAATTAACAATATATGAGCATTCTCATAGTACTCATGAAAGTCTTGGTCAAGAAGAAATGAACCAAGCTGATATCTTAACGCGACCAAGTCGCAAAATATTCAGTATATATATACATATATACTTTTCACAATCTTTGAAATCCTCTAAAATGTATAATATACACAGAGTTCCAGTTTATAACTGTATAAAAAAATATCGTTGCAAGGTGATCTCATATATCTAACCTTGTCTCAATATTTTTCTGAAAATCTTTGACATGCACAAGATAATCATTTACTAGATATAAGTTTAAAAGATGAAGTTACAAGATACTCCAATATACTTATATCTTTTCCGAATACTACTTAAACTACCACCGTTCAAGGTATAATCCGTTTCAAAAGTTCATCACATAGATGAGACTACAAGATAAGATTTGAATAGATTCAATCCTTGAAATATCATTATAAATAATGAAGTTACGAGATACTTCATTAAGTCCCGATATATATACACCTATATATATAGACATTTCATACACTCTTTGAAAACCTCTGTTATGAAAATTATAAACAGAGTTGCAATATCCAATGGATTTGGAAAGGAAAGAATTTTGGCATAAACCTGATATCTTGCTGATCAGGCAAAGATACCAATAAGTAACCTTTTCTACTAGTAGATGGACGAATTCCCCACTGGTCATGGTAATAGGACCTTATGCTGGACTGCCACTCAGCCACTTACGCATTTGATGGACTCCCACTGAGCCACTTAAACTTTCATGGACGCCCACTGAGCCCATGTTGCTTATGCCAACTCAATAGATGGACTTACTTCCCGAACGTTGGGTAAGTAATCAATTCATTTACCAAAGCAGCAACCTCGTTGCGAATATAAAATACACCACAGAGCCGGATCCCTCAGGTTTTGAGCGAATATTTAAATCCTCTTTAAAAGGAAGATCTTAAATATAAAAATGAGTTTTGGGATCCGCTCTAACTTTTAAAAATCATTTTGAAGACTCGAAAATACTTTAAAGAGTGTTTGGAGTAATGCTGATTTAATGAAATAAATCAGTCTCGATATATTAGAAAATATCTGAATATTATTATTTAAATAATATTCCCATAAAGAATAATCTTTATAAAAATAATTGAAGTAGAAGTTGTAAAACTTATACTTGAAATGAATATTAAATAACCAAAGATATACTTATACAAAAGTAATATCTTTATTTGAATAATCGAAGTGAGTTTGATTATCGACACATTATTCTTTAATAAAATAAAGAATAATAATTAGTAAATAATCGGAGTCATAAGTCCTCGAATGAATATTCAAAATAATATTCATTAATAAAATAAACGGAGTCATAAGCCCTCGAATGAATATTCAAAATAATATTCATTAATAAGATAAACGGAGTCATAAGCCCTCGAATGAATATTCAAAATAATATTCATTAATAAAATAAACGGAGTCATAAGCCCTCGAATGAATATTCAAAATAATATTCATTAATAAAATAAACGGAGTCATAAGCCCCCGAATGAATATTCAAAATAATATTCATTAATAAAATAAAGTTATCGAATAAACCTTATTCGATTCATAGTTTTAAAAACTATATCTATATATATATAAATGTATATAATATACTCGGGAACATCGACTCCCGGTTTTAGAAAAATGTCCACCTTTGGGTCCCCTATACTAAGGGTATACGTAACTACTGCTTATCTCTAGCATAGGTATTATGCAACTATAAGCATTTGAATCAACAGGTATATATCAAGATTACGAAAAAGACATGCATATATACCATATCACATGCTCCAATATATCGCAAGATTTGCTAATTAACCATCATGCATCTATCACAAGATAATGCATATACATATGTATACATCACAACAACAGTATAACGGGTAGAAAACTTGCCTGAGCGACTGGGGGTTATAAATGGCTTGGGACGAGTCTGGTAACCTATAAACAACATATAAGTTGGAATTAAACCAAAGTCACTTATAAATCTATACTTTAACCAATTTAGACTCTAACGCTCGCTTTGCGCTTAATTATTCTCTTAAGTCGCTCGAGTACCCTCGGCTCCACCATTTTTAATAAATTAACCATTAAGAGTTTTAAGGCGATTCTTTCGCGAGTGCCTTACCAACTGCCTAATACAATTTACATAAATGTTTCATATTCCAATTAGTCCTTTTAGGTCTTTAACCTATGTTTCAAAGTAAGGCGAGGGGTAATGGTTCGTTCGCGAAACGCCGTTACTTAAAACGGTCATTTCTCCTAAACCGTACATCGGATTCAAACGAACCACATATCAAAATAAAGCTCGTAACATGAACTATCTAATCATGGCAATGGTCAAAACCTAGCAGTGAGTTCACGGGTCCTAATGTTAAGAACAAAAACAGTCTAAAGTAAATCGGGCATTACAACGGCTATGTTTACGCGATTACCCAAATTTATACCACTCCAAATCAACCAAAATTCAACCACAATTCAACCATACAACCAAACTCCATCCATAAAATACTACAACAGCCCCAACAACTCAATATTTCCAATTTATACTACTTCTCAATCATGAACTAAGAGCTTACTTAAGTTCATTAACTAATCATCAAGATTTACAACTCCAAAATATCACAAAACCAATCAATCTCTAAATACACAATAACCAAGCCTATCATGAACTATACTACTCATAATAAGCTCTTAACATTCAATAACAAAGCTAGGTTAAGAGATTATACCTTCCTTGTGAGTAGGAGTAACTAATGAGCTTGGAACAACCTTGGAAAATCCTTAATAAAGCTTTATCTAAACAAAAACACAAGATCAAAATTTCAAGTTCTTGAAAAACACTATTCACCCTCTTCTTCCATGAATTTTAGGAAGAGATTGTGAAGGAATTTGAAGCTTAAACTTATAGGACATCTATATCTATATACAAGGAACCTTAGATAATTACCTCACTAATTAACAAAGCTTGGAACTTGGATTTGGGTTTTTCTTTCCTTGCAAAATGAAAGGGGCAGAGAGCTTTTGCTTGAAAATGGGAAGTCAACTTTGTGTTTTTGGTGTTATGATTTGTTTGTTGGTTGTTTTTGCCTTTTTTTTAATTAATTACCTTTTAACCATGGTGATTTTTTGTGTGGCTTGAAATCAACCACACTTCCTTCCTTTTTGGTCATGCTTAGGTCATCATTCTTATGTCATCTTCCCATACTTGTCCTCTTCTTATTGGTTTGATGACATCATCATCACTAACCTCTTTGATTAGCTCCTAATTACTTGGCTAATGACCACTGATCTGCTATATGGTTCGCTTAACTTTCGTTTTCGTTTATTGTTTGAGGGATCATACCCGGGATCTTATTACTTGGGTTTCCTTAACCTTTCTCAATACATTATATTCCTTTTATGATCCTCTCTTATAATCCTTGAATTTAAATCCTTTTTATCCTGTTACCTTATACTCAATTCTTGCGGTATCTGGTGGATTTTCGGGAAAAATCAAAGTGTTCGAATTTGGATTCTGACGATCTTTACATACACTTATATATCATATAGAGTACTGATAAGATCTCAAAATAACAATAAAAGAACCCCTACAAAGTGTGGCATGAAAAGTTTTCTTATTCAGCATAATCAGCAAAATCACTATTCATAAGGGTTACAAAAAGTTCAAAATTTTTGGGGTTATTACAGTCTAGTACAATCAAATCAAATTAAGAACACAAGTATGGAACATAGAATGATCTTATTAATGAAACAGTATTATAATGGAACCGTTCTCTCTCAGTGATGAACAAATATCACGAGAGCTGCTAGGGTTACAATGAATAATATTCTCGATTAAGATAACACTTATAGTGTAAACCCTATGCTATATTTATATAGACACACAGTTACAAGATAAACTTCTAATTGATATCGAACATAAGTCTGCATCCTAAAATATATTAACTAGTTATCTTTTCTTCCAAGTATTCTATTCTTCATAGAATTCTTTTCCATGCATATCTCTTCTTGTGTTTGTCTTAATCTTCTTTCATTCAATCAGCCGCCTTCCTCATCGGAAAGTCTTCTTAAATCCTGATATTATCTCCTGATAAATATCTTCTGATATCGTAAGTTCTGTAACTTAAGTTCTGATATCTTAAGTTCTGACTTCAGTATAAGTACTGATTTCCAGTTAAGCCCTGATTTGTCCTGTTAGTTAAGATCTGAAAAATAAACACAAATCATTATTAGACATGACATCACAAATATATCTAACAAAATTACTTACATATGATAGATGGTATCGATAGATCATTAATAGGCAATTGTAAGTGTCCAAAATTCTATTTGGATTACTATCTACAAAGAACAAGGTGCATGTGAGTCTTAAATTAACTCCATTCATGTTGGAGAAATTTAGGACTTATCCCTATCCTATGCCTGCCATGCGGTCCATTGTAACTCAATCTGGTACAGTAATGGTCCCTACACCTATGGAAGTACAAACACAGGAACACCAACACGGACCTTCCAATGTTGAGACCCCTTCTTCTATACCAGTAGCTGCTAGGAATCCAACCACTTCATCCTCTCAAAAGGTTGAAGTGAGTAAAAAGAAGAGAAAGCAGACACCTTTACCAATTATACATGAGAGTGGTGAGGATCAGACAGAGCCTGAGTCACCCTTGTTCAAAAGAAAACCAAAGAAGGCTAAAAACTTAGAGTTGACCACTCAAGCCACCTCTGTATCGTCTCAAAAGGATATAGTTGTAACACAGGGACCAAAACAGACTCTAGGGGCATCCTCTCAATAGGGTGTCTCTATTGAAAAGAGCACTCTCCCTAGTGCACCATGTAATTAGTCTGCACAACCATCATTTGATTAAATTCAAGTATATAAAAGGAGAAATAAGGATGACACACACAAGGAGATCACATCCCTTGAAGCTCCCTCGTCTATTCAGGGGGAGCTGCCAACACTCAATACTGAAATTTAAAATCTTCTATCTAAAATCTCTTCTTCCTACACAACACTTGAATCTAATTCTCAAGTGCAATCCCACTCAAGTGACTTGGTTCAAGAAACCTTACTCATCACCCAGACACCAAATTTAGATGGTGAGAGGCTATTAGCTGGGGTAGACCTTGATGACACCATCACAAACATGGGGGATTCATCAGTTTTTACTAAAGACCCCATGGTGGTAACAAATGCACCTATATGTGCAAATCAGCCATCACAGGCTGTAAGGTTTGATGGTAGTACTCCTGAGGGGGAGCTATCTAAATCCTATCCAATCCAATTGGAGGTTCCTATTACAGGAACAACTCCCCTCACAACCCTAGCTGAAGTTGCACTAACAATTGAGGCTAGGAGTACAATTTCCGATGACCCTGCTATGTGAGAGGAAAGAATATCACATTCATGTAACAATGTTTTGCAAGAAGGACAAGGGTTTGAGGCTGGTGCACATGACAGTGACCCAACCAAATCCCCTCCAATTCAACCGGAGGTTCTCACCACAAGTGGAGAACAACACTCTGTCATAATCACAGTGCAAACTGTGAGTCAAACTGTGACTCCTATCACATGTGGTCTTGTTACCTTATCTCCCTCACACCCAACCAATAAACCTTCCACCTCTCAACCACAAGAACCTCACCTCATCTCCCAATGGCTACAAGAAGCTGCATCTCAACCTTCCACAGTTGATGATCTCATGGTTGACTAACTTGGTGGCCTTGCTTAAATATCACAGCAGCTTCTCACATCCAACATGTCAAATCAAGACTACCGGGCCATCATGCTATCCTACTAGACAGATGTTGAAGAACAACATGCCAAAATTGTTGATGAAGCTGGTTAGGATGCAAACTGTGATGCATGGATGGACAAGGAATTTACAATTGAAATGGATGGTGTATTAGCCCAATTCAGGGAGGAGTATCTAACCATCTTGGGCAGCAATGCTAGATCCTTATCTCCACAGGAAGTATATGATGCAGTAAATAAAGTATACAAGACTCAAATCAAAGCTTTCCATAACTTTGGTAAAACACTTCAAATTACTTTAACTGGGCATCAGGACAAGATAAAGAAGATGGTTAGAGAAAAGATGGACCAAATCATTCCCTCACATACATATATCAAGAATAAATTCACAACCTTTGCTGATCAAATGGCTAGGTATGATCTAAATGGAGTGGAATCCAGTGTCATAAATCTAAGAACCTCATTTGTAGCCCTGCATGACCAAGTTCAAAACCATATCACTCACTCCAATGACTCAAGACTGAAGCTGGATCAGATACATTGAAGCGGATACACTCCTTCAGCCTTGCTCATGGAAGAAATTAAAAAGGTTGTGCAGAATTCTTTTGGGTCTTTACTTCCTCCACATCTCAATCCTCATCTACCATGCAAATTCAAGAACTTCAACGAAAAGTGTCTTCTCTCCAAACCTCAAATGATTCACTAAGTGCACAAGTACATGCTCTCACATCCTTGGTGCAGAGTCAACAAACAGACATTAAAACCCTGATGGACTCTCACAAGCATCTCCAAATGCAGAATTATATGGCTTTGGAAGCCATCATGTGGAAGCTCATTATACCATTTCCCTCATTGCCTGAAGTTGTAAGGCCAGATATACCAACTCCTTATCATGCCTATTCCCAAGACTAAGGGGGAGATAGCAGCTATGATTCAACAGTCCAAGGATGCTGGTAAATCTAAGGAGCCTATCACATCAATTCAGCATGGCCAAAGCTCTTCACAAGCTCAACAATTCCAAGATGTATGAAAAGACAGACTCAACAAGGCTGCAGAAGAACCAAATCAAGATCAAGAATTGAGTGAACTTCTTGCAGTCCTGAGGATATCTCTTCAAAACAACTACATCACCTAAAAAGGAGCATTGGCCAAGAATATCAACTTCATTAGGGCAGTAATTGTGAAAATTGATAATTACTTGGAGAAAAAGATTGTTGTAAACATCAATGATGGTGGTGTGGACAGATGTCTCCAGGTGTCTCTTCCAAATCTCAAAACATTAAGAGCAACCTGAGCTGGATATAATGATTGACAGAGTAAATCCAGTTATTCCAGAGGATACCCAACTATTGAAAGAGCTCAAAAATGCACATATAATAGCTTTTCCTGAAGCATATCTATATCCAAACAAAAGGGTGGCCTACATCTGACCAAAGACCAAAAAATGCAAACAGCTCATTGTTCCCAGAAACTGTGTCAGATCAAACATGAGGTTGATCATGACTCTCCAGTCTGATCTGAAGTGCAAAAGGAACAAGAAGGATGAGGATGAGGAGATGATAAGGATTTTGGAAAGGTATCCATAGAATGCTGATACCATATTGCCAAATCTAAAAATCAATAACTCAAAAGATGACAAGGATGGTGATTAGCAGAAGCATGATGAGCAAAAACCTTCTGGCTCAAATCCAAGACAATCTTCAAGAGCAACTGGCATCAATGACAGGAAGCAAGAAAAAGAGAAGAAAGGAGATGAGAAGAAGAAGGAAGATGAGAGGAAGAAATGGGATGAAAGAAGAAAGAAGAAGAAGGAAGATGGCTCAGGACCACAACAACAAACCCTACATATCCAAATCAATCAGACTCAACCTACAAAACCTTTTAGCTCAAACACTCAACCATCTCTCACCTCAAAACCAAAATTTATATACAAGCCAACTACAAACTCTCTTCTCAAAATCTCAATCACTACCAACCAAACTAGCTTAAAGAAAATCTCAACCCTACCTTCATTTAAACTACCAACCAAGATTCACTTCAAATCTTTTGGGAGAAAAACAAAGAAACTGCAAGTTACTGAGAGATCTCTCTGGAATTGTTATGATCAATTTGACTTTCTGCCACTAAATTGGTGCCTCACAGATGAAGAGTACTTTCAACAGCTGGCTGAAGAAATAGTCAGAATATGGGTTGTATCCTATAAAGAAATCAAAATTTATTATGATGATGGTTCTTTCACTTTACTTGGTAGTGACCTAATGGACACACTTTCAACCATAGAATTCAAAAGAGTGATCAGTTTAATGAAGGATAAGGATACAATCACAAGGGCCTGGAAAGCTGTATTTTGTGTATGGGTAAAAGAAAGAGATGAGAGAAATGCAAGGGCAAAGGCTGAAAAGGAAGAAAGATATAGGAAGTATGCAGAAGAACTTGCAAGAATTGAGAAAAGATCAAATGAGCTTAAAGCAAAAGGGATGTGCAGACTTTCCAAAGATGGACACTTTCTAAATATAAAGGTTGACAGATACTCCAGATTTAGAGCTGGTTACTTAAATGGTTATTCATTGGATGAGTGGCTCAAGCTTGTGGAAGCTCTAAGAGGAACTGAAATTATAGAAGAACTTGAAGTGTTAATAACTCTTAAGGATCTCATTAGAAAGGATCCATGCTTTGAGGATTTCATGTAATGAATGCACTTGTTAAAATTTCTATAACCACTCAATGCTAAATATTGTAATTCTGTCAATTTTTATGTAAAGTTTTATTTTTCATTGTAGCTTGGAGTTAGTCTTGTTAACAAGCATGAATTTGTGATAAGCAATCTTCTCACAAAGTGGGTAAGATTGTTGGGCAAGACATGTATTTATTATAACAAGACTAAGTCAAATTAACAGCCCTAAGTACGTTGTATGATAATCTAAGTTTGCATTTTATATTGTATCACTTAAGTGTGTAAAAGTATAAATAGATTAGACTGGAATATTTTTCTGTAAACAGTCTCAAGCCTAAGAATAAGCTCTGGAAGAAGATCATGAAGATCATGCCTCAGAGATAATGTGAAGAAGTTTGAAGCTGAATAAATCTGTTTTGGAAAAATATTCTAAGTCAAGAAATCCACAAGTCACATATTAAGTCTTATAGAGAATTCATTCGAGAACTCCAGAATAACTTATCGAGAAGTCATGAAAAGCTTATAGAGAAGTCTCGGAGATATCGACAAGCCAAAATGAAGACATGAAGATTGGAGATATCGATAAGTCAAAATATCACTAAAGATCTCTGAGATATCGATAAGTCAAAATATCACTAGAGATCTCTGAGATATCGATAAGTCAAAATATCACTAGAGATCTCTGAGATATCGATTAGTCAAAATATCACTAGAGATCTCTGAGATATCGATTAGTTAAAATATCACTAGAGATCTCTGAGATATCGACAAGTCATTTCTTCACTAGAGAACTCAGAGATATCGATAAGCCAAAATGAAGACATGAAGAGTGGAGACCTCGACAAGCCTAATTCTCTTATAGAGAACTCAGAGACTTTCATACGTCAAATCAACTATAGAGTAATACGAGATCTCGATAAGTCATCATACTTATTGAAATGTCGAGTTCTCTATATAGCAAACTGGAGATCTCGATGTAAAACTCAAGTACATAATGTAGATCAGTTTAATATCCAAGATTATCAATCAACAAACAAATCAATCACTGATTTGAAAAGTCTACAAAAAGCAGCTTGAAGAGTACAAGATCAAAGACCAAGATTAACTAATAAAGTTAAGTCACAGACATGCACAATTTGCAAAGATATACTAAGTCAGAAATAGAAAGTTTTAGTTAACTTAAAGTAGGATTTAGTACATGCTATTGCATGCTGTGTAAAAGTTGTGTTTACTATTATATAAAGTAAACACTGGATGCTTTGTTTTTAGTTGTAACAAAATAGATCTAGAAAATCTTGTAACTCTCAAGAGAGAAGCTGAGTTCTTTATCAACAAAGAACCCATAAATTTGTAGCAAGACATATTTGATTTTAATATAAAATTAAATTGAGTTTTGAAAGATAGTGTGTTCATGTGCATGTTTTATTATTTTTGTTAAAACATATTATCTCTATAGTTAGATTACTTTGTTCACCATCCATAACAGTTCAAAAAGCTTAAAAATAATCCAAAAATATTCACCCCTCTATGTTGTATTCATTACCTAACATTACGCTTTTGAAAACATAATCTAATCCAAGAATCTGAGACATAATTATGCAACCTAAGAATTCAATTAGATTAAATCTCAGTAACCCTTTGTACAACTAAAAGTAACAACTGCTCAAGATTAATAACAAGCATTGTAATCATACTTTTGTAACAGAAAATAAGTATATCTATAATTTTTCTATTTATTAAGTGATTATAAGTTACCTTTTCGTCGATTTGAAAGAAATTTGCGGGACTAGTTTAACTTTCGACTTCGATGATAATGAAAAAATCAACTTCAAATGATTTTTATGGCGATTTACAATTAATCAGTTACGTAATCGATTACGTTTATTATTTTTTGATGAGAAAGATAGAAGATTTGATAATGTTTATGTATAAGGAAGAGAAGATACTGTTTTTGCAAATGACTGTAACAAAACTTAAAGCAGCGTCCGTATATTTGCAAATTAAAACCAGTTAGAACGAATATGTGTAATTAATTTTAAAACTGTGATTAATTTTGCATTTTTTTCTTTTTTAATATATTTATGCAAAAATCCCTTTTTTATTGTTGTCTCCTTCTCAAATATAGGCTATATTAATAACTTTTACGAAACATCTTTTTAAGTAATAATTGGTTTTATTATTTTTTGATTCCCCCAGTTTCACCGTTTTAATCAATCAATCATTAATATATATATATATAGAAAGGAGGATATACGAGAGATTATGTGGTGCTCTAAAATCGTCTCAATATATTTTTCTAATTTTTTTAGAGTTTTGAGTGTTTTATATTGATTAGATATTAAATATTAAAAATTAAAATATCCTCTAACATATTTTAAGTAGAATAGGTGTTCTAATTTATATAGAAGAGGAATTTATATAGAATAAGAGTTTGAATTTTGAATTTATAAGGAGACTCTAACCTCTTTTAAGTTAATACAGATATTTGAATTTATAAAAGCGATTAATTTATGCGGTATACATAATAGTTGGAATTGCAATTTTTTGGGTAAGCTTTGTTCATGTGCCTCCAGGTTATTCAAAGTTCACATTATACATTGACTTCCTTTACCAGTTATATGCTATATCAAGTATGCTATATATGTATGCGATGCTTCCTCCTTTGACTGGCTGAAAAGGTCTGACTGAAAGCATGATTCTTAATTTTTAATATCATTTACGTTTAAGTTACAATATTGTTTTTAAATGTTGTATAGTTATATAGTTTTCTTTGGGTGTAGTGTATTGGACTATCAGCAACAATTAATTAAACAGTAAATGTTTAAATTTAAAGCTCAAAGTAGTGAGGGTGTACTGCAGAGTGAGTTTTAGCGCAAATATCAATTTTTGGCTTTCTAAAAAATAAGTATCTCTACTTTATTTTGAAATTATTATTTACCTTTATTAATGTTTTTTAATTGTATTAATTTGTATAATTTTTTGATATAATATGGTATTAAAGTTTTATGTCTGGCGAATGCACTAGGCATGGATGTGGTATGCTGTTTGTGAAGGTCCAAACTCCAAACAAAATATTCGATTCTAAGTTTTTTTTACAAATGCAGAAAACTTTCATTAACTTTAATATAATACAATCGGCACAAACCCCCAACTGTCGATGTCGATATAACCAGATGGTAAAACAAATATCATACTAAAAACAATTAGATGATTTGTTTCCTGATCGTTTAATACATAGAATTTAAAAATTTTGAAACTAAAAACGAAATCAAAGACATCCCAAGCGATCCAAATTGTATCAACATCTCTAAAAATAGCAATATCGCAATTGATCATATCACATAAAAAACATTGTTAGTCCAATGTTCAGAAACACCAATCACATGAACTGAGATTGGAAAAGTGACATCACAGCTATCTACTTGCCGGATACCAGTTATAGACATGACGAAAACATTACAGCTATCAACATGCTAGATACCAGCTATAGACATGCCGGAAGTGTAAACCCGTGAAAGATGAACAATCTTTGGTTGTGAAAGGTGAGCTCTTGCAATAATCAACACCGCTCCAGATTCGATACAGGCTTTGCAGATCACCAAGAATATCAATAAACTCGTTCTCAATCGATTCAACACTAAATAAACCCAACAATAATTAAACAAAAACATAACAAAACACTGCAAAAGGAGAGACAAAACACACACACTCTAAAAGGAGAGACACATAAACACCCAAAAAATTGGATTTATTGGAGGGAAATTAACAAGAACAAAAGATAAATAAAGGGGTTGGGGTTTTCCCCAGGAAAAAATCAGTAGAATACCCTCGATTTACTTGAAAATGAACAAACCTTAGGAGAGGAGAGGAGGGAGGCGGCTAAATTTTTTATATTCGAGTCTAAGTTAATTTAATTGACACGTACATAATTTATCTTTTATTTTATTGATGACTGTCATGAAGGAATAATGACATTGATCATTAATGAATTTGAATTCTCTTATTTTTGCTTGCTAGCAAGTTGGCAAATAAAAATTTGAAAAAAAATGGTATACTGTGTCATTATCGAAAAAAGTGGGATTTTAACCTGTTATACCATATATGAAGAGGTCGATGTGAGCGTAGTTCTACTTCTACCATCATTTCAGACATATCTATTTTTTTAAATCGATTATATTTTAATAAATAAAAATAAAACTGCCTTTTTGGGTTCTAATTCTACGGGATATAGAAGGCAATTAGTACAAAAAATTTTAGGATTGAATTTTTTTCAAAAGAATTATAAATCCAATGTTCTTCTAAATCTAAAATATCCAATCAAGTATAAATGATATATTCAAAAATTGTATATAATACATTCAATCTTTTATAAGATATCCGTATTCGTAAAGGACTAGAATTTGAATCCAGACATGATACAATACATGGATAAGAAGAATTCAACGTAATATTACAATAGTATAGATAGAATATAAGAGAGAAAATAAAATCAAATCCACTGAGCCTCAGCGTAAACGGACAAGAGGGAGAACTTTTAGCTCAGTTATAATATTTTTTTATTAGTATTATTTTTTATGTGAGTGCTTGACCAGAGGGAGGCTAAAACTCATTTTATCTAAATTATAATTATTTTTTATTAGTTTTGTGTTGGCGGGAGTACAGTTTAAACTAATTTTTGTCTAGAATTATAATAGTTTTTATTAGTATTGTATTTGACGGGAAGATGCCTTGAACTAATTTTATCTAAATTATAAATTTTTTTGATTAGTTTTGTATTTGACGGAATGACGGCTCAAAATAATTTTTATCTAAATTATAATAATATTTTAATAATATTATGTTTGACGGAAAAACGGATTAAACTAACTTTTATCTAAATTACATTAAATATTTATTAGTTTTGTATTTGACGGGAGGGTGACCTAAAATAATTTTATCTAAATTATAGTATTTTTTATGTGTATTGTGTTCAACGGGAGAGCTGTTCAAACTTACTTTAATCTAAATTATAATAATTTTTTATTAGTATTGTGTTTGACAAAAGTGCGGCTCAAACTAATTATCTAAATTATACAATTATTTTTTATTAATATTGTGTTTTACGGGAGGGAGGCTAAAACTATCTTAATCCAAATTATAATATTTTTTATTAGCGTTGTGTTTGATGGGAGGGCGACCCAAACTAATTTATATCTAAATTATAATATTTTTTATGAGTATTGTGCTTAACGGGAGGGGGGCTCAAACTTACTTTAATCTAAATTATAACAAATTTTTATTAGTATTGTGTTTGATGGAAGTGCGGATCAAACTAATTTTTATTTAAATAATACAATAATTTTTTATTAATATGGTGTTTGATGGGAGGGCGGCTTAAACTAACTTTATACAAATTATAACAATTCTTTATTATTAACGTATATTCGATGGGGGCCGACTCAAGCTTAATTTTATCTAAATTATAATAGTTTTTGATTAGTAGTGTGTTTGACGGTGTTAAAAAGTATAAGATCATACTGGGACCTTTCTCTACCACGTTAATGTTTTAGTGTGACTGGTTACTTAACATGGTATCTGAGCTCGGTTTAGAGAAGGACTCAGGTTCGAGTCCTCCCACCCCCATTTATTTAATTTAAATATTGTTTATTGGTATTGGTTGCATTTGTCGTTGTCAATCATAACGAAAAGTATCGTACGATTGAGGAGTGTGACTAGTTACTTAACAGACGGAAGGACAGCTCAGACTAATTTTTATCTAAATTATAATATATTTTTTTATAAGTATCCTGTTTGACGAGAGGGCGGCTCAAACTAAATTTTATCTAAATTGTAATAAAATTTTATTAGTATTGTGTTTGACATGAGGGCGGTCCAAACTAATTTTTAATTAAATTATAATATTATTTATTAGTATTGTGTTTTACAAGAGGGCGGCTCAAACTTATTTTAATCTAAATTATAATAAATTTTTATTAATATTATATTTGACGGAAGGGCGACTCAAACAAATTTTTATCTAAATTATTAAATAAATTTATGGTAAATTTTATAAAAATTTATAATGTCATCGCCGCGAAGTGCGGCTTTATTTACTAGTTTATGTTATAACTCTTGGTGTATTATTTTTATCCTCTAGTTTCACCAACTTTTAATTTCACCCTTTTTGATTCATGCTATAATTTTAAGTGTATATTTTAATGCTTTTTTATTCGTATATGAATTATAATTTTATATGTATTTTTACCCATTTTTTGAATTTTTTAAGCCATATGCTTTTAATATTTTTATAGGTTGAAATTCTATTTTATTATATTTTAAAATAAATTAATAAATTGACCCAACTAAATATTTATGTTCCAAAAAAATTAAAACCATGACCAAATAAATAGGTCATGTGTTTAAATTTGAATACTTTTATATAGAATTTTATAAGTTATTGGTTGGATTCTATATTAATAAAATAATATGAATATTATAAATGTCACCCACTTATATTAATAAAATTGTTCAAACTGTATTATGGATACATTTCTATTTCTCGTGGAACTCTAAATTATTTTTTAATAAGGTATTTGATTTCATCTTAGTACGGTTACGCCGCATTTTAGTTCAACCCTGGATTTCCATTTCATGTAGAGTTATATGTTACTTTTTAGTTGAATATAAAAATTTGGGGAATCATATTATAATTAAAATATTTTTATATTTTGTAGAATTCTTTATAATTTTTTTATTAAAATAATAAGATTGTTCTAATCATATGATTATAATTACAATACTTCTATTTCCTGTATAGCTAGATATATTTTTTTTTACGATAGGGTACTTGATTTCACCGAATTTTTGTTTAATCTGACCACTGTTAGTAGTACTTATTTTAATGTGTTTTTTGTTTACAGTATTTTGGTTACACTCCTAAATTTCTATTTTACGCAAGTAATAAAATTGTTGAAATTATAGTATAATTATTCTACATTACTTTTTGTTGAAATAATAAATTTGTTTGGATCAGGTTATATTTATAATACTTCTATTTTCTTTAGGACTCTCTATTACCTTTTAACATTACTTGATTTATTTGGATCGTGTTATAATTTGTTCGGATGCAAGTAATTACTTATTTGACCGTATTTTCGTTATATCGTAACATCAATACATTACGCTAATTATATTAGGGATATTCTCTATACTACCACTAGTGTAAAATTGGCTATTCACGTTGGTATCATCAATTTATTGACTTTTACCCGTGGTAACCTTGTACATTTAGTTTTTCACTTCGGATATTCCCGTGTTAAGTAAAATGTAATATATATTTACTTTTAGACTGAAAAATAAATTATATATTTGAAATATTTGCAAAAAATACATTTCCCTTTAAATCATGTAAAACGAAGTTAAAATGAGTGAGATATATTTAAATTTCATAACCAAACTTGACCATTAATATTTCACTCATATTGACTCCATTTTACATTATTTGATAATCTATTTTATGTATTTTTTCACAAAGAATTTAAATATACAATTTATTTTCAAACCAAAATCAATTATATTATATTTTACCTAACACCGGGTATCTAAAGTGAAAAATCAAATGTACAAGATTACCACGAGTAGATGCCAATAAATTGATGGTACCGGCGGGAAAAGCCAATTTTAAAATGATATCATAGAGAATATCCCATTATATTATTATTATAAATAAATTTAATTAAATTTTCTCGGCCGCGCGAGTTATCTTCGGTATATATAGGTATTAAATGTTCAGAAGTTTCGGTGAAGAACAAGAGAGGTGTAAGACCTACTTAATTGAGGGTATATATAAGACATGTATAAATGAATCTAACATATCGAGTTAGTCTTGGTATATTTAGAGTAACTACCACTTTAATTTAGTGTACGTAAAATAAAAAATGATAACCAAAGATGTAATAGAACCTTTATAAATGCCTTTGATTTAAGTTTAATGGTTTTGTGCCGGAAAGACACATAACAGACTGTGCCTTTTATTTGCATATGATGAATTTTAACAAATCAATACTGTTCTTCTCCCCCAACACCATATAAGATATTCGATCTATCTTTGTAGAGGCTTTAAATATGCAAATAACTGAAGCGATTGAAACATATCATGGGCTACCTATGATGGGGGGGTAAAAATAAAAAAAAAGTGTTTTATAGATCCATAAAGGATAGAATATTGGGATGTTTGCAGTACTGGAGACCCAATCTTTTTTCACAAAAAGGAAAGGAAATACTTTTAAAAGGAGTGATTCAAGCCATGCCAACATATTTTATGGGCTGCTTCAGAATTCCAAAAGGGCAATGTCAAGAATTTGAAAAATTAATGACTCGCTATTGGTGGGGTCAGTAGAATCAAAACAAAAGATTCACTAGAAAGCATGGAAGGATATTAGTGTTCCAAAAAGTGAAGGTGTATTAGGCTTCGGAAAATTCTCTCAATATAATCAAGCGCTACTAGCTAAACAAGCATGGAGAATATTATAGAATCCAAACTCTCTCATCTCACAGATTTTACAAGCAAAGTACTTTACAAATTCGGGTTTCCTGGATTCTAAAGAGGGAAGTTTTCCTTCTTTGACATGGAGAGGTATTTTCTGGGGGAAAGAGTTACTTAAAAGGGGTTTAAGAAAGCGTATGGGTAACGGAAAAGATACAAATGCATTTAATGATCCTTGGATTCCAAGACCACCACCATACTTACCGATAACTAAAGGACTTAATGATAATTTGAAAGTCTCAGAACTAATCCAACAACATAGTATGTGGAATAATGTCCTAATTCAATAACTTTATTTGAGTTCGAATGCTCAACTTATCTCAACAATCCCCCTAAATCCCTTCGATCATACATATTCGTGGCTATGGCATTACAGCAAGGATGGAAATTATTCAGTCAGAAGTGGATATAATTTAGCATCAAATGCGGATACAACTGGTCCCTCTTCTTCTTCTAATGCACTTTCATCACGGTGGAGAATGTTTTGGGCAATTAGAATTCCAAGGAAAATTCTAATCTTTGGGTGGAAAGGGTTTCAAGAAATTTTTTCCACAACTAAAGGACTATTACGTAGAAATATAACTAATCAAAGCAACTGCCTGTTTGTGGATTTGGGGAGGATTCAAATGCACATGCAGTTTTTTTGGTGTCCTTGTGCACATGAAGTATAAGAACTTCTTGAATATCCTTTCATGAGAGGGGGGTAAATACGACATCTATTTTAAATATGTGTTACTCTATGTTTCTGATCTTTTAGAAAAAGAAATATTTGAAAGGATGTTAATTATTGCATGGGGGATATGGGATGAACGAAATAAAAAAACTCAGGGTCAGCAACAAAGATCAGCACAACAAATTAAAATATGGTTAACTATATTTTATGAGGAGATTAGAAATGTGAACGTCCCAGAAGGAAGAATGTTGTTGAAAGAGGAATTGACACAAGCAGAGCAAGTAGAAGCAAGACTCCAAGAACTAACACTTTTTGTGGATGCTTCGATATCCACGTCTTCGGGAATGATAGGATTGGGAGCGGTTATTTTTAAAGCAAATAAAAAGATCCAGGCATCTCTATCAAAACCCTAGAAGGTAATTTAACTGTATTCCATGCAGAAGCATTGGCGCTTCTGGTTGGGCTACGTTGGGTACAAATGATAGGATGTTAGATATATTTGTGATGTCATGCCTAATAATGATTTGTGTTTAGTTTTCAGATCTTGACTAACATGACAAATCAGGACTTAACTGGAAATCAGTACTTATACTGAAGTCAGAACTTAAGATATTAGAACTTAAGTTATCAGAACTTAGGATATCAGAAGATATTCTTCAGGAGATAATATCAGGACTTAAAATGACTTTCAGATAAGGAAGGCGGCTGATTGAAAGTAAAGAAGATTGAGTCTAACACAAGAAGGGATATGCATGGAGAAGAATTCTATGAAGAATAGAAGACTTGGAGGAAAAGATAACTAATTGATATATTTTAGGATGCAGACTTATATTCGATATCAATTAGAAGATTATCTTGTAACTGTGTGGTATATAAACACAACATAGGGTTTATACTAGATGTGTTATCTTAATCGAGAATATTATTCATTGTAATCCTAGAAGCTCTCGTGATATTTATTCATCACTGAGAGAGAATGATTCCATTGTAATACTGTTTTATTAATAAGATTATTTTGTGTTTCATACTTGTGTTCTTAATTCGATTTAATTATAGTATACACTATATTTAACCCCCTTCTACAGTGTGTGTGACCTACCAAGTGGTATCAGAGCCTATCTGTTAACACATATACAGTAAAGATCCAAAACAATCATGTCTGAAGAAGAACAAACTCCAACCAAGCCCACCAAAACTAAAGAAACTCCAAAGACTCAAATCCATAATCGATATGAGACTATTAAGGTTCCCATACTGAAACCTTCTGAGTATCCCATATGGAAAGTGAGGATGACTATGTTTCTGGAAGCTACAGATCCAGAATACCTTGACAGAATTAATGAAGGACCACATAAGCCAACCAAGCTCTCTGTTGTAGTTGCAGACCAGCCAGCAATGACTGTACCAAAGGAGAAAAGTGAATATATAGCTGAAGATATCTCATCTATTGCCAAGGATGCAAAGGTAAGGCATTTGCTGCATAGTGTCATTGATAATGTCATGTCAAACAAGGTAATTAACTGCAAGACTGCAAAAGAGATATGGGATGCCTTGGAAACAAGATGCCAGGGAACTGATGCAATTAAGAAGAACAAGAGGACTATACTCACACAAGAGTATGAGCACTTTGACTCAAAACCTAATGAGTCATTAACTGGTTTATATGACAGATTTATCAAACTCTTGAATGATCAGTCACTGGTGGATAAGGAATATGATCTTGAAGATATTAATCTTAAATTCCTTTTAGCTCTTCCTGAAAGTTAGGATTTGAAGGCAACAACTATAAGAGACAACTATGCTCTTGATGAAACTACTCTTGATAAAATTTATGGTATGCTCAAAACTCATGAACTTGAGATGGACCAAAGAAGCAAGAGACATGGGAGAAAGTAAAGAACAGTTGCTCTTAAGGCTGAGGAGGAATCCCCCAAAGTGGCTGCCTCAAAGAAAGGCAAAGGAAAGGCTCTCATCATAAAGTCTGATTCAGATTCATCAAGTTCTGATGATGATAATGAGGATTCAGAAACTGAAAGTCTATCTGAGATAGATGCTGATGATGAGATTGTGTGCTCTTATGGTGAAGGGCATCACAAAGATAGCTTACAGGAAATTCAGAAAGGGAAAGATGTTTTCCAGGAAAAGTGGAAGTTCTGATAAGAAGAGATTCAGAAAATCTGAAGGCAAAGCAGGAAAGTCTGACAGAGGAGATTACTCAAATGTTAAATGCTACAATTGTGGTGAGAAAGGCCACATATCTCCTGATTGCAAGAAAGGAAAAGGTGACAAAGGCAAGGCACTTGTCATAAAGAAGAAAAGCTGAACAGACACTTCAGATTCTGAACATGAGGTGAACTATGCCTTGATGGCAAATGCTGATAGCAGTTCTGAAGCTGCTGAGTTAAAGGTGCCTCAAACAACTTATGCTTTTCATACTGATGATATTATCGAGTTGAGATCTTATCTTAAAACCATATTCATTAGCTATAGAGATCGGACCTTAACATGTGATAGGTTAACTTCTGAAAATCTGGCTTTTAAGAAAATGAATGACTATTTAGAAAAAGAGTTAGTTATGTTCCATCAAACTTAGAAAGAAAGAGATGATGCCTTTTATGTTAGAGATGAAGTGTTAAAATTGAATCAATCTCTAAAAACTGAGTTAGAAAAGGAAAGAGAGATTATCAGGACTTGGACTAACTCTGGCAGAACAACTCGGAATTTGTTAAGTAGTGGAAACTGGAAAGAGGGCTTAGGCTATGGAGATGATAAAAGTGAAATAAGAATCGAACAAATTAAGCCAATTATTGTTAAACAGACTACTAAGCCAAAGGTAAATCCTGTTAAGTTTGTAGCTAAAACTGTAAAGTCTGATTCTGAAAAGATAAAAGATATTGATACAGAAGTTAAGGCAGAGTCAACTTCTGATAAATTAAAACAGGATAAACCAGCTGAAGTTAACATAGGCTTAATGAAAAGGAAGCAGCTTAAGTGTAAGATGAAAGAGATTAAGAATGTAAACAAGGTAAAGCCACCTAGGAAAAATAGGAATGGAAAGGAAGGTGTGAATAAAAGCAATAATTAAAAGTCTGTTCCTAATGCTCCTAGAAAGAAATGCAATAACTGTGGAAACACTAACCATCTTGCTTCTTTTTGCCAGGAAGAATAAGGATATAAATTCTTTACCACCTAAATCAGGAGTTAAGAGTCAGAATGTTAGGTTTAAACCACAAAATCCTTGTTTTCATTGTGGTAGTTTATGGCATTCCATTTATACTTGTAAGGAATATCATAGTTTGTACTATGATTATTATCAAATAAAACCTTCTTTAAAGAAAGTTAGCATTATTCCTTCTAGTGTAAGTTCTGATGCAAAGTCTGATACTGTAAATTCTGATAAGAAAAATGTTAGCATAAACTCTGATGTTAAATCCGCTGTAAATGTTAACAAACTTAATAAGGCCAAAGGATCCAAGCAAGTCTGGGTCCTTAAAACTAATCATTAGTGGTCTTTGTGATTGCAGGGCAACAGGAAAAACATCCTAGTTCTGGACAGTGGATGTTCAGGACATATGACTGGAAATAAAGCCCTGCTATCAGACTTTGTGGAGAAAGCTGACCCAGGAGTTTCTTATGGAGATGGCAACATGGGAAAAACTCTGGGATATGGCAATATCAATCTTGGGAATTTCATCATTGAAAAAGTAGCTCTAGTCTTAGGACTCAAACACAATCTGCTGAGTGTTAGTCAAATCTGTGACAGATGTTATCATGTGGATTTATTTGAAGAACACTGTGAAGTTGTAAACAAATCTACAGGCAAAGTTGTTCTAAAGGGATACAGGCATGGTAACATTTATGAAGCCAAGCTTTTAACAAGTTCTGATGGTATTGCAATCTGTCTATTAAGTAGAGCATCAATTGAAGAAAGCTGGGATTGGCACAAGAAACTCTCTCATTTAAATTTTAACAATATAAATGAACTAGTCAAGAAAGATCTTGTGAGAGGACTGCCAAAATCAGTATTTGCTCCTGATGGCCTTTGTGATTCATGTCAAAAGGCAAAACAAAGAAAATCTTCATTCAAGAGCAAGACTGAATCTTCAATTCTTGAGCCTTATCACCTACTACATGTTGATCTGTTTGGTCCAGTAAATGTCATGTCTATTGCAAAGAAGAAATATGCTATGGTAATAGTAGATGAGTTTACCGGATACACATGGGTGTATTTCTTGCACACAAAAAGTGAAACTGCATCTATCTTGATTGATCATGTCAAACAACTGGATAAATTGGTCAAAGACTCTGTGAAAATAATAAGAAGTGATAATGGCACTGAGTTCAAGAATATGATAATGGAAGAGTTCTGCAAAGACCATGGAATAAAGCAGGAATTCTCTGATCCTGGAACTCCACAGCAAAATGGAGTTGTTGAAAGAAAGAATAGAACTCTTGTTGAAACTGCATGAACTATGCTTGATGAAGTAAAGTTACCAACCGACTTTTGGGCTGAAGCTGTGCAGACTGCTTGTTTTACTCAGAATGCAACACTTATCAACAAACATGGAAAGACACCATATGAGATGGTGAAGAAAAAGAAGTCAAATCTGAAGTACTTTCATGTATTTGGATGCAAGTGTTTTGTTCTTAAGACTCATCCTGAACAGCAATCCAAATTTGATCTAAAAGCTGATGAAGGGATTTTTGTTGGATATCCACTTTCCACAAAAGCCTTCAGAGTCTACAATTTAAGAACAAGAGTTGTCATGGAATCTATCAATGTCTCTTTTGATGATAAGAAGATTACTGGACTTGAAGATTTCAATGATCATGATCAGCTGAGATTTGAGAATGAAGCTTTAAATTCTGATTCTGTAAATTCTGATAGTCTAAATCCTGATACTGCAAACTCTGATGGATTAAACTCTGATGTTATTAAAACTGTGGTGACTATGCCAAAGGAAAATACAACTGTGCAGGGGGAGCATATTGAAGATCCAACCACATCTCAAGAAGCATCAGAACCTAGAACAGGCTCTTCAAGTTCTGATTCATCAAGTTCTGATGGGCCAAGTTCTAATAATTCTGGAAACTCCAATTCTGATTCATCAAGTTCTGATGGGCCAAATTCTGAAAATTCTGGAAACTCAAATTCTGAAGGATCCAACTCAGAGAGCATAATTTCGGGGGAGTATCAGAAATGTTGATGGAGACAGCATGGATCATGGGGGAGCATCCAGTTCTAGAGATAACCTTCCATCTGCAAGGAAGTGGACTAAAGCACATACACCTGACTTGATTATTGGAGATCCTGAAGCAGGTATTAGAACTAGAACAGCAACATCAAATGAATGTCTCTATCATTCTTTTCTTTCTCAGGCTGAACCAAAGAAAGTGGAAGAAGCTTTTCAAGATGTTGATTGGGTGCAAGCAATGCAGGAAGAGTTAAATGAATTTAAAAGAAATAAAGTCTGGACCCTAGTGCCAAGACCAAAGAACAGATCAGTTGTTGGTACAAAATGGGTGTTCAGAAACAAAAATGATAGTGATGGCATAATTACAAGAAATAAAGCAAGGCTGGTTGCAAAAGGATATTCTCAACATGAGGGAATTGATTATGATGAAACATTTGCACCAGTTGCTGATTAGAAGCTATAAGGATATTTCTGGCTTATGCTGCTCACAAAAAGTTTACAGTCTTTCAAATGGATGTAAAAAATGCTTTTCTGAATGGAGAATTGGAAGAAGAAGTATATGTTGAACAACCTCCAGGTTTTGTAGATTCAAAATTTCCTAATCATGTCTACAGACTTAATAAAGCACTTTATGGACTTAAGCAAGCTCCAAGAGCATGGTATGAGACATTAGCTCGGTTTCTTCTGGAAAGTGGATTTAACAGATGGACTATTGACAAAACTTTATTCTATCTCAACCATGGAAAGGACTTACTTTTGATGCAGATATATGTTGATGATATCATTTTTGGTTCTACAAATGACAGACTTTGTAAAAGGTTTGCCAAGCTAATGCAGTCAAGATATCAAATGAGTATGATGGGAGAACTTAGCTATTTTCTGGGCCTTCAAGTCAAGCAGAATGAAGAAGGAACCTTTATTTGTCAATCTAAGTACACCAGAAATTTGTTGAAGAAATTTGGAATGCAAGACTGTTCAAGTGCATCCACTCTTATGTCCACTGCAAAAAAATTGGATAAGGATAATGGTACATTAGTAGATATTACTGATTACAGAGGTATGATTGGCTAACTACTCTATCTAACTGCAAGTAGACCTGATATTATGTATGCTACCTGTCTTTGTGCAAGATTTCAAGCATATCCAAGAGAGCCTCACTTAACAGCTGTGAAAAGAATTTTCAAGTACCTTAAGGGTATAGCTGATCTGGGATTGTGGTATCCTAGGGAATCAGACTTTAAGCTAATAGGTTACTCAGATGCAGATTTTGCAGGGTGTAAAATTGACAGAAAAAGCACAAGTGGAAGCTGCCAATTTCTTGGAGGCGGATTAGTTTCTTGGTTTAGCAAGAAACAAAAGTCAATTTCCACATCAACTGCAGAGGTAGAGTACATTGCTGCAGGAAGCTGTTGTACCCAAATTCTTTGGATGAAGAATCAGTTACTGGATTATGGGTTAGAATTTTCTAAAATCCCTATTTACTGTGATAATCAAAGTGTTATTGCTATGACAGGTGATCCAGTTCAGCACTCAATGACAAATCACATCAGCATTAGGTACCACTTCATAAGGGAGCATGTGATGGAAGGTACAGTGGAATTGCATTTTGTTCCAACAGATCAACAACTAGCAGATGTCTTCACAAAACCACTATGTGAAGCTACTTTTACAAGATTGGTAAATGAACTTGGAATGGTTTCAGGTTCTTTCTCTAAATCTGCTTAGTTTATGTTCTGATTCATCAGACTTTATAATCAGTATTTACAGATATTACTATCTTTATGTAATTTGTGCTTAATTGTAATTTACTTAAGTGCTGATTGTTGTCTGATGTGAATTTCTAAACTCTGATAGTGATATGAATGTTCCTGTGACTATTCAATCCAATGAGGATAACTGTGCTAGATGTCGACCTAGTAGTCTATAATATACTAATGATCCCATGTTTGAAGTAATTGTTTATGTGGAAATCTTTTAACACAAGCAAATTCTGATATTGAGCTTGGTTAGGTTTACTTTGTGTATCTTATTACTAAGTCAAAAACTAGAATTGTGCTTCTTATCTATTAAGTTTTGATGTTGGTAAATCTTATCGATGTACTAAGTGTTGATAAGCCTCACTTATCAAAAGAAAAAGTAAAGAAAAGAAATAAATATCAGGTACTCCTTTGAGATCTAGAGAAAAATGTATGTGGAATGGAAGACCCAAGTGCATTGCTGGTATTAAGTAATATGCATTAGAAAAGCAAAATAAAATTTTCTTGGTGACTTTTCACATTCTCTGATTACTGGAGAAATTCTCTGATAATAGCATAAATTCTGATAAGCAGTCGTGACTCACTTACACTGAGAAGCCACTGTAAAAAGGAATTTCAAAAGATGCATAAAATGAGCACAAAATAGTTGAGGTGGACTCATGCATGAACTCATTCTATAGTAGACTTCAGACTAATGACAGATTTTGAGCACATTTCTTAGTTATGCCTTATTTCTAAGATGTACTGAAGTGAATTAGACTTTACTCTTTGTCTGATATTTAGCTTAATGCACACACTTACACTTCATATGAATGATGAAAATTACTGTGGTGATCAATGTTGTTTTAAATGAACAGTTCAAGTGTCAGTTGCATAAATTCTGAGGACAAGTTCTGATGGAAGTTCTGATAATTAAGTTCTGTTGAAACTATATCAGTATTTGTGTGAAGAATTATAGAAATAAACATTCACTTTTTGAGTAAAGAAGCCATATTCAGAAGACTTTTAAATTCTGATAACAATCAAGTTCTGATGCTGATGTGGCAGTATTTATTTCCTTGATTTTTTTAAGTCAATACTTGAACGGTTATATTTTATCAGAATATTGGTTTATGTGAGATAAAGATAGTAATAATCATTTGTTTAGTGGGAACAGTTTTTTTTTTGAAAAACTGCATGTGTATAGTAATTATTACTTATTTCCCGTGCCCATTAACTACTGTCTTAACTGCTGCATGGCTGACAGGTGTATAGTCTGTTCCACTTCTCAATAACTGTTGTCAAGTGGAGTGTGTATAAGTAAAAGAGAGAAAAGATTTTAAATCTTTTATCTACTTTTGTACTCTATACTCTCTCTCTTTTTCTTATCTTCTCACATTCTCTAACGGTTTTCTATACAGATTTATCAAACACCTTTCATGCACTCTAAATTCTCACTCATTTTCAATGGCACCCAAGGATATAATCTTTAATGGAGCAAAGTTCGTCCCCAACAACTATGCTGCCATTCTCACTAAGAGTGAAGCTTCTTCGGAATTTGATTTTATACAGGATTTCTTATCTCACAGTGAAATTGGGTTTGCTTTGACGCATCCATCCTATTTATCTGGAACTCAAGTTCTGACGTTTTGGCGTACATGACTTTATGATGATGGTGGTAAGAATGGGACTCCAAGTATCGTGTTTACAGTACAGGAGGTTGAGTAGGTTGTTACTCCGGCAACAGTTCGAAAAGCTTTACACCTACCTGAAAACTGTCAATACAGTTCTGCTGTTGAGGAGCCATTGCTACAGCAAATGATGGCTAATCTTGGGTATGAACAAAGTTTGGCTAAGTTGGGTCAACTCAAACGCCCATATATTCGAAAGGAATGGAGCTTCTTCTTCGATTGCATCACGAAGACATTTGCCAATAAGTGCTCAAATTTTGATGCCATTCCTTTTCTGACATAACAAATTGGGTATGCACTCCTAAACCAGTCTCATTTTGATTATGCAAAGACTTTGTTATGTTTTATAGGAGATAGAATGAAAGAGGACAGGAATGTAGTTTACTTTGCTAGGTTCTGTAAGTTAATTTATAGCTACTGTATATCAGATGAACCACAACCAGCAAGTGAACAAATAAAACCTTTTAGGTTAGCTAAAAGGGCTTTTACTGATATGTTAACTGCTGACAACAAAAAGGGAGTTTTGAGACCCCTTAGGATTCCTTTATCAGTAAAGCAAGCTCTGGTAAATGATAATTATGATACCTATTCATGGCTATATCCTGATGTCCAACCCACCAACACACAACAACCATCAGCACCTACTACTGTCACTCAACAACCACTCATATCAGAACATGCCAACCAGCCATCAGCACATAATCAAGTGAAGCCTTCTTCTTCTACAGCAAAGAGGACAAAGACTGTACCTCAGACACAATAAAAGAGAAGGAATATGATTCTAAGAGATGAATCTGATGATGAGGCACAGGTTCAACCATCAGAACCTGTTGCTAAAACAGCTGAGGAAGTGTCTCCTCAAAAAACAAAGGAAACTGGGAGTTCTAGGCCCCTCAAAAGGCTTAGAAAGATAAATTCTGATGACAAAGCTCCCAAAGTCTCTCCACCCTTGAAGAGATTGAAGAAACAAAGAGCTAACAAGGACATAGTTGAGTTAGATTCAGAGGATGTGGAAGTAGCAGCTAAGGAAGGGGATCAGGAATCTCTGATCCTAAAGGAGCCAATTGTGATTGAATCCCTTCAATTTACACAACCAGAATTTGTTGAAGCCACTGAATCTACACCTCCACTGTCGCTAATTCAAGATGAAGAAACTGCTCAAGACAGAGTGCTTACACCTTCTATGTCTCCTATTCACTCTCCAGTACATGCTGATAATCCAGGTACAAGTGCTGAAATAGATATTCACAACTTGAATGAGCCTGAGGTTCTGTACTTGGAAGCTCCAACCATTTCTCAACACACACCACCAGCAACTCCACTGCTAGATGCTGATGTTCATGCAGATGAATCTTCTATTGCTTCACATACAGTAATTCTATCACAAGATGTTGATACTGAAGATTCTGCAAGTTCTGTTGAGATAAATACTGAACATACTGGTGACGCTGCTACAAATGAAAATGCTGATGCAGCTGGTCCTTCAGGACATGCACCTCTACAAACAGTTGATAAAACTGATTTGATTAAAAAGTTTGTGAGAGAGGATGCACCAGTACCTTGGAGTGAAACTAACAGAGGAAGGGAATGGATCAAGGATTCTTGCTGAGCACCTGGCTAAAGCTGATGAGATGCTAATGAATGATGACTTCAAAGCACATCTCAGAGTTACTGCATTGAGTACCAGGAACCTTCAAGGTCAACACTCAATCACTCAATCCAAGGTGAACAAAATTCAAGAAATACTGATTCAGCAAGACATGAACTTTAAAAACTGGATAAGAACAGTTTTTTCAAGCCTGCCTTTAACAGAGTTGAGGCTATTGAGAAAGCTCAGGAGAAACAGCAAGCTTAGATTGCTGAAGTACTAAAGAATCAAGCTTCTCAACAAGTTCAACTAAATGAAATTCAATCTTCAGTGGAATTACTTCTCTCTCTCTCCTATTACCTGATGATGCCAAAAAGGGGGAGAAAGTGATTAAGTCCAAATGCTCTACTGATTTAGCACTGAAGAAAAAGGATGATGGAAATGATGACCAGGGAAACTCTGAAAAGGGTAGAGGTCATGGTCAAGGCAAAGGCTCTTCATCTAGGAAAGTAGGAACTTCTACACAGAGATCAAGCTCTGATGATGATAGAAGAATAAGTTCTGATAAGCAAGTTCTGACTAAGCCTGATGTTCTGATACAAGGTGAAAGTCAAGAATCACAGAAATTTATGCAGACACTAAAGTTCAAGGGTAAGGAAACAACAGTCTACTATCAAGATCCCAAGTTACAGAAGCTGGATGAAGAAATTTCAAAGAAAACTATTTTTCAAAGACAATCCAGGAATGGACTTTGAAAGTCTGAAGGAAGAAGAAGCCAGACTTAAAGCAGAAAATGTCAAATCCAAGTCTAAAGCTTCTATTACTGCAAAGAAACCTCCAAAGCCTAAGGGCATTGTGATTAAAGAGAAAACAAACTTTGAGGCAACCAAATCTGAATCCAAAGCCAAATCACAAGTAGAGGTAGATCCTAGGTTCAAGGGCAAATCTAAAGTTGATGAACCTGTAAAGATATATATGCCAACCATGAATCTTGAAGCAAAATCTGATGAAGATACTAGTCTGATTTTGAAAAAGAAAAATATTCAAACAACCTCTGACGTAGCTCATGTTGTTCAAGATCCGGACTTTGTAAATTCTGATATTATAATAAAGCAAGCAACCTCTGACAGAGCTCAAGTTGTCTTGATATCAGAAGATAAAGGAAAGGAAACCTCTGACATTGCTCATGTTAAACCTTCAAAAATTCTACTACCTGGGTTTACTAAAGCTCAACAATCTATTCAACCTTTGAAGACTACATTAAGTGGTTTTGAAGCAAGAGTTATTAGAGGGAAGGAAGCTAGAGATAAAACAGGACTGGGTAATGCTGATGAGAGAAGAGTAAACAACTCTACCTTAGATCCTACATCTCTTTCTGAACCAGGAGTAGGGAAAACTCCAGAAAGACTAAATCAATTGGAGTCTGTACAAATGGTCTACCACTCTGTGTTAAAAGAAGATATCATGCTATACTTCATGACAGATGGGAGGGTATTCCAGATAAGAAAGGATGCTATTTGTTTGAAGTACTTTGAAGAATTACAACATGTGCTATTTCTACTTCAAGTGAAAAATAGATCAACAGATCGTGCTTCCAAATACATAAGGTCTGATATTGAAAGACAAAAGAAACTTTACTCTGTAAAGTCTGATAGGCTATACTATCCTAAGTACAGAGCTCACAATGGAGAACTAGTTGAGATGAAGCCTAATACTGCTAAAATCACTACATTTTTGGGTATTAAGGGACTGGAATTTAATCCGGAGTCTGACAAAGCTTATCTGATCAGATTGGATCAGGAAATAAGGAAAGCAAAGATTAATGATCTCAGGGCTGCTATCTTTCAGACAGGAGAAGATACGGTTGAACTTAAAGATGCAAAAAGGAGGATGCAGAATGAACTTGAATATGCTGAGAGGAGTTTGTTAAAGAACTATCTCAGAACAACTCCTGACATTAGAGAGATCACACACCGAAGCCAAGTCAAGAACTACAGCTGATAAATTTTGAAGGATATACAGGCTAAAGCTGATATCAGACTTTAAGGATGGTAAAAGCTCTAAAGACTGTGAGTTGTAGTTATTTAATCAAATTCTCATATGCATTTGTACTTAATGTTTTTGACATCATCAAATATCTATTGAACTTGTATATTATGCTAATTTACAAGTTGGGGGAGATTGTTAAATATATTTGTGATGTCATGTCTAATAATAATTTGTGTTTAGTTTTCAGATCTTGACTAACAGGACAAATCAGGACTTAACTGGAAATCAGTACTTATACTGAAGTCAGAACTTAAGATATCAAAACTTAAGTTATCAAAACTTAGGATATCAGAAGATATTCATCAGGAAATAATATCAGGACTTAAGAAGACTTTCAGATAAGGAAGACGGCTGATTGAAAGTAAAGAAGATTGAGTCTAAAACAAGAAGGGATATGCATGGGGAAGAATTCTATGAAGAATAGAGACTTGGACGAAAAGATAACTAATTGATATATTGTAGGTTGCAGACTTATATTCGATATCAATTAGAAGATTATCTTGTAACTGTGTGGTATATAAACACAACATAGGGTTTACACTAGATGTGTTATCTTAATCGAGAATATTATTCATTGTAACCCTAGCAGCTCTCGTGATATTTGTTCATCACTGAGAGAGAACGATTCCATTGTAATACTGTTTTATTAATAAGATTATTCTATGTTTCATACTTGTATTCTTAATTCGATTTGATTGTTGTATACACTGTATTCAACCCCCTTCTACAGTGTGTGTGACCTAACATAGGAATTCCTGTTAAGTTTTTCTTATCAGATTCTTTATCTCTGGTTCAAGCGCTGAATAGTACAAAGACATATCATAACGAATTGGGTATCTTACTCTCAGACATTAAGATAATTTTGAATGAATTCCTGAGGGCATCGATCTCCCATGTTAATCTCAATTGTAATGTGGTAGCCCATAACCTTGCTAAACAAGCGCTGGAGCTAGATGCTGGAGTCTCATGGGTGAAAGATTTGGCCCAACATACTGAAAATCAGAGTCTCATGGGTGAAAGATTTGGCCTAACATACTGAAAATCAGAATTAGTTGTTTAAAGGTAATTCCTAGTAGACAAATATGGTAGGAATAAATGATATTTATGATACTAAGTCGATAAATAGTCAAGTGACTTATTCAATATTTTAGTTATTTATGAATGAGTATTAGTTAGTTGCAAAATAAAAGTTTAATCTTGCTTCAAGGTGAATTTAAAACTTGGTAAATATTTGATATTGACAGGAATACCGGTTAACACTAGAGGAAGTGATAGAAGTGTGGAGCGTACTGGAAAATTTATCAGGGCTAGATGTTTGGTTTTTTAATCTATGTCATACTAATTTCTTCAATCCTAAAGTAAGTTATTGTAATCCATATCTATGATATTTTGTTAATGTTATATAATGGGGTTATATTGAAGTGATACACCTCTTCTTTGCTCGATCTACAATAATGTATGTGTTATGAAGTTTGGAGCCTAATTATATATATGACTTCCTATTGGATGTTTTAATACATTTGTATATGCTAAAACTTGATGATATTTGGGGGGAAATTCTATTTAATCCAAAACCATTCTATTCACTGATATTCAAGTTAAGTAATCCACTTTTTTGGTTACTCTATCTACAACAATATATGTAATATGAAGTTAGAGCCTATTATTAATATAGCTTTCCTGTCCAATGTCTTTGTTGCATTATTTTTCTAGAAAAACCTGATATGACGGTGGTTCTTGCAATTTTGTATTATCTATGTCTGGTTTTTAAGTGTTGTTCGAAAAGAGTTACATAAAAGTGTTTGAAACTTGAATACTTAAGTAAAACCCATTTTTTTGAACCTTTATATTGTCGCCAAGTACCCAACATCTTAGTTAATGTGGTGCATAATTTCTTATAATCATATTCTTAGAGATTAATGGATAATATAAATTGATAAGAGCTAATAATTAATATTATATTTACAATTAATTTAAGAGTTCGATATGTCAATTTACTATAAGTAGAAGAAAGATACTTCTGGTGTCTTAATATGTTTGTTATTTATTAGTAACTCTGTTTCTACTCTGGGATAGTGAGAACATCACTATTCTTGTTGTTTCTTTTACTAATAAGAAGGAAAAATAGTTTTCATAGATGTTTTTATTATATATCATCAGAGGAGATATGTAAGAAATTAAATGTATTTCTTTGATTACTCTATGTGATTTGGATACTCTTGAGCAACTCTCAATACCTAATGGCGTATCAGTTATCTCATACGGTCCATCTATGAGTAGGATCAAGTAGCTGCTGTATTTCTTGGTGGTTGTTAAATGTAAAATAGAAACTCTGTTTCAAAATAGGCTATTCACATATGAATATATTGTATACGAAATTATCAGTATGATAATCGACTCCCAGGGAGATCTCTGTAATATCATTGTCAAATATCATTATACTACCAGGAAAACACTTAAACATTGGTAGGAAGTTATGTGTCAGTGTATCTTCAAAGATATTGTTGTTATCCATGGCATAAAAAATGCAAAAAATTATAATTAACGAAGAAGCTATATAATATGTTATCGTTAAATTTACAAATTGTACCACCCTATAGACAAAATAAATTAACAGATTTATGTCTACCTTTATGGTATTAACTATTAGTTACAGGAGTAACTCCATAGGCTGTCTCCATCTATTTTTGGTTAATCATTCGCTTTCATTCTCAGAGGACTTCTCAGCATTCCCTCCGCTATGCCCCCAAATAAATTTGGCATGTCAAAAAATTTCCTCCTAATCAATAAATGCCAATTTTTGCTAATGCAATTTCTAGCATCAACTGCTAATGCAATTTCTGCTAGGGTTTTGAGGAGAGTTGATCCTGCAACAGGAACCTCCAATTGAATTGGAGAGGATTTAGATAGCTCCGCCTCAGGATTACTACCCTCAAACCTGACAGTCTGTGAAGACTGATTTGCACATGAAGGTGCATTTATGATCTCCATAGGGTCTTCATTAAAAACTGATGAATCTCCCATGTTTGTGTTGGTGTCACCAAGGTCTACCCCAGCATGTAGCCTCTCACCAACTAATTATGGTTTCTGGGTGGTGAGCAAGGTTTCTTGAACCAAGTCACTTGATTGGGGTAACACTTAAGGATTTGATTCAAGTGCTTCAGTATATGAAGAAGAAATATTAGATATAAGATTGTGAAGCTCAGGACTGAATGTTGGAAGCTCCCCCTGAATGGATGAGGGAGCTTCAAGAGATATGCTCTCCTTGTGTGTGACATCCTTATTTCTCCTGCCATACACTTGGATTTGTTCAAGTGTTGGATGTGTAGACTCTTGATATGATGCATTGGGAAGAATGCTCTTTTCAATAGAAACATTGTGTTGTGAGGATGTCTCTAGAATCTGGTTTGGCCCTATTTGTATAATTGCATCTTTTTGGGAGGATACAAAGGTGGTTTAAGTGGTCAGCTCAGATTTCATAGCCTTTTTTGTCCTTTTGACCAATGGTGACTCAGATTCTGTATGTTCCTCATCACTCTCATTCATAACAGTAAGGGTTATCTCCTTTCTCTTCTTTCTACTCACTTCACCCTTTTGAGAGGATGAAATGGCTGGTTTCCTAGCTGCTACTTGGTTTGAAGAAATGGTTTCAGCTTGGGAAGGTCCCTATTGGTTTTCCTGTATTTGTACTTCTACAGGTTCAGGGACCATAGTTGTACTAGCTTGTACCTTTGATCTCATGTCAGGCATTGGGTAAGGGTAAGTCTGAAACCTCTCCATCATGAATGGAGTGATTTTCAGACTTACATTTACCTTGTTCTTTGTAGTAAGTGAATAAACTATTATTTTGGACAATTGCTTACAATTGCCTATTTTAGTGTTATATATACCATTCAACAAATGTATGTCTGTTAATTTATGATTTAAATTAGACATAATGAATCTAGGGAAGAAAATTTTCTTACCTCTAGCAGATTGGGGCTTTGTTAGCCTGGTTGCAAGTTCTTCCAGGATCAATAGACCAACATTCAAGTGTCTGTTGTGGGCTATTGACAACACCAGCTTCTGCACCACACTTGAAATGTTGTCATACCCTGTCTTCTTACATGTGAAGGCCCTTACTATAGAATCAAACACAAAGGACTATTCATTCCTAAGGTTTGTTCTATTAAAGCTTGCCAGATTGATTCTTCCACCATAGTTGATGAAGTCCATGAACTCAGCAAGCTCATCTTGTGTTGGCATCTCCACTAGATTTGCAGATGAAAGACCCAAAGCCGCATTCACATCTTGCTCATTAAACTCTATCTGTTGGCCTCCTATTGTGCAAGTTACCACCAAAGATACAGAGTTATCATTTATAACAGTTCTCACCACAGCTGTTGTCCAACACTCATGCAGAACATCCAAGTACAAGACTGGGTTAGCAGTTAAAGCTCCTGCAAGGTAAGATTCAGACAAGAATTTCACAAACCCCTTGAAACTATCAGGGGCTTAGTTAGCATCAGTAAAAGTTAAGTAATTGGTTTCTTTCTCTGGGATAGTAGCTCTAACAATATTGAGTGCCATTGTTGTTTAATGATAGCGAATGGGTAAGAAAAATTAGTGAGAAAGGAGTTGAAACGAGAGAGAAATCGGTTTTGGGTTGAAAAAGCTAGCTCACTTAGAGTTCTCGAAGGTGTAAGTATGTATATGTATCGAGATATCTGGGTATTTATAGTAAAAGCAAATGACTTATCGAGAAGTAAAAAATAGACGTTTGGAGTATACTTTTCGAGAAGTCATTTTGAAATATGAAAAACATATCGATAAGTCATTTTATTTATTCTTATAGAGAACTAAAAATAAGCTTATCGAGATGTCAAATAAATACCCAGTTTGTCCAAAATGGACTGAATTTGATTCCAATTCTTACTTGAATAAATCAAGGTAAAATCAGGATATTTTTTCCAAAAGAATTTTACCAAAATAATTTATTTTATTAAATTATTTTAGTTTTGAGTTATCTCTAAGTCTAGAACATATACTTGTAGAGAATACTGTAAGTTATCACTTCTCGAGAACTCTACAATGAATTATCGATAAGTCATAATAAAGCTTATCGAGAAGTCACTCGAGAAGTCAGTAAATTGACTTATCGAGAACTCACTCGAGAAGTCTTAAAATGACTTGTCGATAAGTAAGTTAGACTTATCGAGGACTCAGTTCTCTATATACTCTTAATCACTTTGATTCTGCCTTATGCTAATTTTACATATTATACAAGTAAGTTAACATGTAGATAGTTTTCTTAGAATTTGAAAAATTCCAAGCTGAATTTTGAATTTTGAAAAATAAATATGCAGAGATTTCTGAAATATTTATAATTCATATTTTAATTAATTTCCAATTAAATCAAATTAATTTTGATTTACTAGAAATTAATCTGCTGCAAAACATTAGCTGAGTTCTTGCCTTAGGATGAAGAATTAAGCATTCCAATTTCACCTACAAGTCTTGTGAAAATTGCTTCATCCAAAGATTTAGTAAAAATGTCAGCTAATTTTTTTTTCTAGTTGGAACAAAAATGAGCTCAATGGTGCCATTTATAGCATGTTCTTTAATAAAATGGTATCTTACATCAATGTGCTTTGTTCTAGAATGATAAACTGGATTAGCCACTATAGAAATAGCACTAGTATTGTCACACATAATTGGAATTTTGTGTAACACTAGGTCATAGTCCATTAGCTGATTACTAATCCAAAGCACTTGAGCACAACAACTTCCAGCAGCTATATATTCAGCTTCAGCCGTGGAAGTTGACACAAATTGTTGTTTCTTGCTATACCAGAATACAAGTCTTTATCCAAGAAACTGAAAGCTTCCACCAGTACTCTTTCTATCAACCCTGCATCCAGCAAAATCTGCATCTGTGTATCCAACAGCTTCAAAACCAGTTCCCTTAGGAAACCATAATCCCAAGTTTGGAGTTCCCTTCAAGTATCTGTAAATCTTTTTCACAACCATCAAATGTGATTCTTTTGGATTGGCTTAAAATCTTGCAGACAGACATCTAGAAAACATGATGTCTGGTCTACTTGCAGTTAAGTAAAATAATGATCCAATCATCCCTCTGTAGCTTGAAATATCTACACTTTTGCCCTTTTTATCTTCATCCAACTTTGTTGCTGTAGACATAGGTGTAGATGCAGATGAACAATCAACCATGCCAAACTTTTTCAATAAGTCTTTGACATACTTAGTTTGGATGATAAAGATTCCATCACTTCTTTGATTGACTTGAAATCTAAGAAAGTAACTTAATTACCCCATCATACTCATTTCATATTCACTCTGCTTAAGCCTGGAGACTCTATGACAAAGTTTTTCATTGGTAGAACCAAAGATGATATCATCCACATAAATCTGAACTAGGATCATATCATCACCATGCTTCTTGTAGAATAGAGTCTTGTCTATGGCACCTCTAGTGAATCCATGTTTAATCAAAAATTCTAATAGTGTGTCATACCAAGCTCTAGGTGCTTATTTGAGTCCATAGAGAGCCTTAAGTAGCTTATATACAAAATTTGGAAATTCTGGATCTTCAAAGTCAGGTGGCTGTTGCACATAAACCTCTTCTTCCAACTCAGCATTAAGCAATGCACTCTTCACATCTATTTGATATACCTTGAAATTTGAATGCGCCACAAATGCTAAAAAAATCCTTATTGCTTCAAGTCTTGCAACTGGAGCAAAAGTTTCATCATAATCTATTCCTTCCTCATGTGAGTAGCCTTTTGCAACCAACCTTGCTTTGTTTCTGGTAACAATTCCATTTTCATTCATCTTGTTCCTGAACACCCACTGTGTTCCAATAATACTTCTGTTTTTGGTGCAGGAACCAGTTTCCAAACTTTATTTCTTTCTAACTGATTTAGCTCTTCTTGCATTGCAGATATCCAATCAGGATCAAGAAGGGCTTCTTCAGTTTTCTTTGGCTCAACTTTTGACAAAAAACATGCATGAAGACATTCATTTGCAGTTGCACTTCTAGTCCTCACTCCAACAGTTGGATCACCAATAATTGCTTCTCTAGTGTGACTTCTATCCCACTTCCTTGTGTGAGTTTGTTGACTTGTGTTTTCTGCCTCTTCTTCATCACTGGCATGACTTCCAGAATTTTCTCCTCTTTCCCCCTAAGTTTGTGCTGTCAAATTCAGCTTCATCATCAGAGTCACTATCAATATTGAGATTTTCAAACTTAAGGGATTCATCTTCATCAAGGCATTCCAAGCCTGGGCACTTATCATGATCAAAAGTAACATCTGTGCTTTCCATAATTTTCTTATGTTCAATCACATAGACTTTATATGTAGTCCTCTCCAATGAATATCCCAAAAAAATTACCTCAAAAAATTTAGATTCAAATTTTCCCAAATATTCAGAGTTGTCCTTTAGCACATAGCACTTACTTCCAAACATATGAAGATGTTTCACAGTAGGCTTTCTTTTATACAAAATTGAGTAAGTTGACTTGCCAAGATTCTTGTTAATGAGATACCTATTTTGAGTATAGCATGCAATGTTCACACCTTCTTCCCAAAAATTACTTGCCAATTTTGCATCTTGCAACATTGTTCTAACAGCCTCTACTAGTGTTCTATTCTTCCTCTCAACTACTCCATTTTGCTGAGGTGTTCTGGCAGCTGAGAACTCTTGAACAATGCCCTTGTCTTTGCAGAATTCAGTTAAGGTTGCATTCCTGAATTATGTTCCATTATCACTCCTCAGCCTTTTCACACAGTTCTGATCTTCAGCCCGCTTCTCAATCTTCTTTATGTGCTTAATTATGATATGTAGAGTTTCATCTTTAGAATGCATTAATTCTACCCATGTATATCTTGAGTAGCCATCCACCATCACAAGCGCATACATTTTTCTTAAAATTGACTGAACATTAACTGGTCCCAATAAGTCCATGTGAATAAGCTGCAAAGGTGCACTTATAGAATTCACAATTTTACTCTTGTGACTTGATCTTTTCATTTTTCCATATTGACAAGCATCACAGACTTCATCTTGAGCAAACTCCAGATTAGGCATGTCTCTTACTAACTCCTTTTTGACCAAAGTTTTAATTGCCTTGAAATTCAAGTGAGACAGCTTTGTATGCCATAGCTTTCTTTGTTCTACAGATGCCTTGGTGTAGAAGCAACAAATTTCATCCTTATCTGTTGTGTCCAAGTGTTCAACAAATAAGCTACCTTTATTTGCTCATTTTAGAGCAACTTCACCAGTTTTCTTGCTAATAAAAGTGCATTCTTCTTTGTTGAATAAAACTTTAAAGACTTTGTCAGCAAATTGGCTAACACGGAGAAGATTCACTTCAAGACCAGCTAATAGTGTTACATCATCAATGACAACATTTCTAGAGATCAATTTACCATATCCCATTGTGAAGCCTTTGCTGTTGTCGCCAAAGGTCACTAATGGTCAGCCTTCTCCTCAAACTGTGATAGAAGGGCCATATCACCTGTCATATGTCTTTAGCATCCAATGTCTATGATTCATATGACTTTCTTCTTTTTGCCCTGCACACAATGAGTTTAAGTGTGTTTAGCAACCCAAGCAGTATTGGGCACTTTCTTCTTGTTAACAGAGTGAGCAGAATCAGAATGAGTTGTTTTAGATAAAATATAATTCATTGACTGTTGTGCATTTTCCCTTTTTGTTGTAGACCCAATCTTTGTTTCTTTGAGGTCTACTCTCAGCTTGTGGAAACTTTTCATTACATTCAAGTTGCAAGGGATGCAATCAAACTTGTCACAGAATGAGTAGGGATCATTTGCATTTGCTTCATTGTATTTGTATGCTCCTTCTACTGGCTTGCTAACAACCATTTTGCAAAGGTGGGTTAAATGATTTACAGAGCCACATCTTTGACATTGCTTCCTTGGAGCATCTGCAACATGAGCAAAATTGTTGCTTTTGTTTATCCCAATCTTTCAATTTCTATTTTTCTTCTTCTTTCTTACATCTTCAGTTTTTGTTTCCTTGACAGGTGTTTTGGAATCTTGGTTGACCATGGGCTTCTTTTCAGTTTTGGAGATTGGAGTTGTTTCTGCATTTTTCTTCTCATTGTCTTCATCAGTAATTTCTTGCATTATAATCAACTCTTCTTCACTTAAATTAACTTCACATGCCTTGAACATAGGTGAAACAACCTTTTTCAGCATAGCTGGAACATCTTCATTTTCAGTTGCTTTTCCTTTGTCACCTATATCTTTCTTCTTGTTGTTCAAGGCATCATAATTAAGACCAATGGATATATTAGCACATGGCTTGTTCTTTTCATGGTATTTTCCAACCAACTCAGATGCATTTCTAAAAGATTTCAACTTGACTTCATTCTTTTATACCTTTTCCCTAAACACAGTTTCAATTTCAACAGCACACTTTAGCTTGTTTTTCAGATAATCATTTTCTTTCTTGACTGACTCAAGCTCCACAAACAGTAGATCCATCTTTTGTCTTTCACTCTCAAACTTCTCATTAGCCTTGGTTAGCTTACTGACTTCCTCAGTAGCTGCTACTAGACTAGTGTGAATATGAAACATCTCCACACTCATCTTTTCCACAGTCTCATTATATTGACTAGCATTTAAATCAATAGTGGTTAGAGTTGGTACCTTTGATTTTGAAGTGGATGCTTCTCCCTGCTCAAAAGTCATAAGTGCATAGTTTCCAACTTCTTCATCCTCATGATCAACATCCGTATCATCCCAACTCTTTCCTTCTGCAATATAAGCTTTTTCAGACTGTTTCTTCAAGAGAGCTTCTTACTTTGCTTCCAACTCAAGACATGCCTTGTCTTTCTTCACCTTTTTAGGCTTTTTGCATTCAGTAGCAAAGTGACTCAACTCATCACATTTGAAGCAACTTATCTTTGATATGTCCACAGATCCCAGTTTGTAGCCACCTTTGCGAACTGAATTGAACTGAGTTTTTGGTTTCCAATTGTTACTGTTGGAAGATTGTCCCTTCCCTCTGAAAAATCTTGGCTTCTTGACTCTAATATTTGAAAATTTTCTAGCCAAGTAAGCCATGGACTGATCCATTTCATCTAATTCATTCAAGGTGTAATATTCCTCTTCCTCCAGTTCCAACACAACTTGCTTCTGAGGTCCTTTGTTCTTCTGTTCTATAGCTTGACTAACTGAATCTTGATCATCTTCACTTTCTTCTCAGTCATTTACAATTAAAGCACTTGAACCATCAATAACATGTTCATGATGTGCTTTTAATAACTTTATTTGAATCATTTCAAGTTCATAAGTCTTCAAGATTCCATATAGAACTTCCAAAGTTATTCTGCTCAAATATCTTCCTTCTCTAATAGCTGAAATTTTCTGTACAAGATGGTCAGGAAGAGCTAGCAAGAACTTTAGGTTAATCTCCTCAGCTTCATAATATTTATCATGTAGCTGCAAGTCATTTATCAATTTATTTAACCTTTCAAAAACTGCAGTAATTCCTTCTTTAGGTTTAACCATAAACCCCTCATATTGAGAGACCAGAATCCTCCTTGGGTTTGATCTAACCTCCTCTGTTCCTTTACACAAGATCTCAATTTTCTCCCAGATTTTCTTAGATGTGTCATAGTTGACAATGTTATTGTACATTACATTGTCAAGTGACTCTATTAAGATCAGCTGTAAGTCACTGTCTAGGGAGACTTTCTCTTTCTCAGGCTCAGTGTACTCTGAAGGATCTTTTGGAGCATAATATGCTGGAATGACCATGTCTCCATCTGTAGATTCCTCAACTCTTACCAAGGGAGTGAAAGGACCATTTTTGAGGATTTGAATATATAGTGGATTGGCTATCCTGATAAACAGCATCATTTTCTTTTTCCATAATGTATAGTTAGATCTGTCAAAGGTGGGGATTTTGATGCTGCTAAGTTTGTAAGTATTCATTCTTCCAAGATCTTTAATCTTTTCACTTTCAGATTTTACTCTGATACCACTTATTTGGTAATGAATACAACACAGAGGGGGAAGGTGAATGTGTTTTAGACAATTTTAGTGGCTTTTTGTTTTTCTTAAGCTAGATGAACAAAGCAGATAAGAAATATAACTTGTAAAGATAGTATGGTTTGAATGAAATAATGAGACATGCACAGGAACACACTATCTTTCAAAACTTCACTTAATTTTATATTAAAATCAAGTATGTGTTTTGCTATAAATTTCTGGGTTCTTGTTATGTTAAGAACTCAGCTTCTCTTTTGAGAGTTACAAGAAATTTCGGATCTATTTGTTAAATCTAAAACAAAGCAACCAGTGTTTACTTTATAGAACAGTAAACACTGGATATTACACAGTATGCAATAGCATGTACTAAACCCTATTTTTGTATATTCAAATCTTTCTATTTCTGGCTTAGTGTATCTTTGCTAATCTTGCACGCCTGTGACTTTGCTTTTCCAGTTATTCTTGACCTTTGATCTTGTACTCTTCAAGCTGCTTTTTGTAGACTTGTCAATCCAACTGATTGGATTGTTTGTTGTTTGATAATCTTGGATATTGAACTGGTCTACACTTTGTACTTTGAGTTTTACCTCGAGATCTCCAGTTTGGTATATAGAGAAATTGACATCTCGATAAGTATATTGGCTTATCGAGATCTCTCATTACTCTATAGTTTCTTTAACTTGTAGAGGTCTCTGAGTTCTCTATAAGAGAATTTAGCTTGTCGAGATCTCTCATCTTCATGTATTCTCTTTGGCTTATCGATATCTCTGAGTTCTCTAGTGACCAATTGACTTGTCAATAACTCAGAGTTCTCTAGTGATATCATGACATGTCGATATCTCATAGTTCTCTAATGATATTTTGACTTGTCGATATCTCAGAGTTCTCTAGTGATATTTGACTTGTCGATATCTCATAGTTCTCTAGTGAAGAAATGACTTGTCGATATCTCCAATATTCATGTCTTCAATTTGGCTTGTCGATATCTCTGAGTTCTCTAGTAGCTTTCCTGACTTCTCTGTAAGTCATTCTGGAGTTCTCGAATGACTTCTCTATAACACTAAATCCGTGACTTGGAGAGATCTTGACTTAGAACATTTTCTCAAAACAGATTTATTAAAGTCCAAGCTTCTTCATAATTCTTCCGAGGCATGATCTTATTGATCTTCTTCCAGATAGAATTCTTAGGCTTGATACTATTTACAGAAAAAGACTCCAGTCTGCTCTTTAACATTTTTACAGACTTTAAATGTTACAATATAAAATGCAAACTAAGATTGCAATACAACTTACTTAGGGTTGTCAATTTGACTTAGTCTTGTTATAATACAGACATGTCTTGCACAACAATCTCCCCAATTTGTGAGAAGATTGCTTAACACAAATTCATGCCTGTTAACAAGACTAACCCCAAGCTATAATAGAAAATAAGACTACTAGAAAAATTGACTCAAGTACATCATTTATACATCAGGTGATTTCTTGAATTTAAACAGTTATATACATCAGACAAAAAATGGGACTTTTGATTCTTCTCAAATGAGGTCCTTTAGATATACAAGAATTTCAAGTTCCTCTATGATTGGTGTCCCTATTAAAGCTTCCACCCATTTGAGTCTGTCTTGCTTTGGATAGCAGTCTAACATCTCAATTCTAAACTTTGAGAATGAGCCAGCTTTTACATTTAGAAATCTTCCATCCTTGGAAATTCTACTTATCCCTTTTGCCTTGAGTTCTTCTGATCTTTTAATATACAATTCAATCTCCTCATCATACTTCCTTTTCTTCTCCTCATATTCAACTTTATTCCTTGCTCTTCATTCCTCCCTTGTAGTCAACCATTCAGCTAAAACAGATCTCCATGCTCTTGTAGAAGTGTCCTTGTCCTTTAGTAAGTTTATCACTCTATTAATTTTTGTGGGAGAGAGTGTCCATTAAGTTGCTGCCAAAAAAGTGAAGGACCCATCTTCAAAGTAGATTCTTACTTCTCTTAGAGTTACAACCCAGACTCTAACTATTTTCTCAGCTAGTTGAAAATAATCTTCATCTGAGATGCACCAATTTAAAGGTAGAAAATCAGTTTGCTTGAAACAGTTCCAGATGGCCCTTTCAGTAATTTGCACTTTTTCAGTATGTTTGGATTTCTTAGATTTTCTCCCAATAGACTTTTAGTTGACTTTGAGTGATGGCTTTACAGAAGGTAGGTTTGTGATTTTCTTGAGAGATGTTTGGCTAGAGGTGATTGGTACTTTTAGAAGGGTGTTAGCAGTTTGTTTGTATAGGAATTTAGGCTTTGAGGTAGGATGGGATTCAATAAATGGGTTTGTTGGCTTTGATGGTTGAGCTTGAGTTGTTTGGTTTTTTAGGGTTTGTTGTGGTTGTGGTTGTGATCCATCTTCCTTTCTCTTCCTCTGTAATAACCCCAATTTTTGAAAATTTTGAAACCCTTATGAATAGTGTTTTTGCTGAATGAGAAAACTTTTCATGCCACACTATGTAGGGGTTCTGTTATTGATCTTCTGGGATATTATTAGTACTCTATGTGGTATATAAGTGTATGTAAAGATCGTCAGAATCCAATTTCCGAACACTTTGATTTTTCCCGGAAATCCACTAGATACGGAAAGAATTGAGAAAAAGGTAACAGGATAAAAAGGATTTAAATTAAAGGATTATAAGAGAGGATCATAAAAAGGAATATAATGTATTGAGATAGGTTAAGGGAACCTAAGTAATAAGATCCCGGGTATGATCCCTCAAACGATAAACGAAAACGAAAGTTAAGCGAACCGTATAACAGATCAGCGGTCATTAGGCAAACAATTAAAAGCTAATCAAAGGGATTAGTGGGGATGATGTCATCCAACCAATAGAAAGAGGACAAAGGAGGGGTGATGACATCACAAAGTGATGTAGGCATGACATGGGAAGGAAGGAGGTGTGGTTGAATGAGAACCACACAAATTCAAGGGCAACAAGGTAATTGACTAAATCAAACAACAAAAAATCAACCAACCAAAAGCAAAATAAGGCAAAACACAAAAATCTCTCCTCTTCTTCTTCATGTTCTCGGCCCATTTCTTAAAAAATGAAGATCCAAGCTCCACCACTTACTATTTAGCAAGGTAATTATCTAAGCTTCCCCATGGATAGTTACATACTTCCTATAAGTTTAAGCTTCTAATTCCAAGCCAATCATTTTCTATAAATCATGGAAGAAGATGGTGAATAGTGTTTTTCAAGAAATAAAATTTGTGTTCTTGAAGTTTTGTTTAGATTAAGCTTGGATAAGGACTTTAAGGGTGATTCTAAGCCATTCTCTTGATTCTCCACTCTCCAAGGAAGGTATAAACTACAAACCCTAGCTTTAATTTTGAGTAATTAGGATTGAATGTGTTTGATATAGCATATGTGAATCATGATGCTTGATTGGTTGAAGTTTGGTTGAGTTTGTAGAGATTAGTTGGTTTTGTTGCATTGTTGGAGTTGTAAATCTTGGTAATTAGTTAAAGAACCTAAGTAAAGCTTTTAGTTCATGTGGGGAATAAGTATAAATGGTTAATGTGGATTTGTTGGGGCTGTTATGATGTGGTTTGGAGGGATATTGGTTGTATGATTGATTTGGGGTTGATTTGTGGTTGGTTTTGAATGGTTTAAAATTGGGAAAACGCGTAAACATAGCCGTCGTAACGTCCGATTTTCTTTAGACTGTTTTTGTGCATAACATTAGGACCCGAGAACCCCCTGCTAGATTTTGACCATTTCCATGTTTAGATAGTTCATATTACGAGCTTCGTTTTGATATGTAGTTCGTTCGATTCCGATGCACGGTTTAGGAGAAACGACCGTTTCAAGTAACGGCGTTTCGCGAACGAAACTTTTCCCCTCGCCTTACTTTGAAACATAGGTTAAAGACCAAAAAGGGTTAACTAATGTATGAAACAATTATGGTAAGAGTGTTAGGCAGTTGGTAAGACACTCGCGAAGGAATCGCCTTAAAACTCGTAAAGGTTAAATTATTAAAAATGGTGGAGCCGAGGGTACTCGAGTGACTTAAGCGAATCAGTGAGCGCAAAACAAGCGTTGGAGTCTAAGTTAGTTAAAGTATAGATTTACAAGTGACTTTGGTTTAATTCCAACTTACTTGTTGTTTATAGGTTACCAGACTCGTCCCGAGCCTTTTATCACCCCAAGTCGCTCAGGCAAGTTTTCTACCAGTTATAACTGTTGTTGTGATGTATATAGGTATATGCATGATCTTGCGATAAATGCATATTTGTTATTAGCAAATTCTTGCGATATATTGGAGCATGCTGATATGGTATATATGCATGTCTGTTTCGTAATCTTGATATATATCTGTCGATTCAATTGATTCAGTTGATAATACCTATGCTAGAGGATAGCGGTAATTTGCATATACCCTTAGTATAGGGACCCAAAGGTGAAAATATTTTCTAAAACCGGGAGTCGAGGATCCCGAGTAGGTTTTGTATATATGGATATAAATATATATATATACTTATATATATATATATGGTCATAGTTTTCAAAACTATTAATCGAATAAGGTTTATTCGATAACTTTAGCTTTATTTTATTATTGAATATTATTTCGAATATTATTCGAAGGCGTATGACTCCTTTATATTAAATGAATATTATTTTGAATATTCATTCGAGGGCTTATGACTCAGTTTATATTATTTAATGAATATTATTTGAATATTCATTTGAGGATCTATGACTCCGATTATTTGCTGAGATATATTCTTTATTTTATTAAAGAATAAGGTGTCAATAATCAAACTTATTTTCGATTATTCAAATAAAGATAGTACTTTCATATAAGTATATCTTTGGTTATTTGATATCCATTTCAAGTATAAGTTTTAATACTTCTACTTCAATTATTTTTATAAAGATTATTCTTTATGGGAATATTATTTAAATAATAATATTCAGTCATTTTCTAAATATTCTGGGGACTGATTTACTTCATTAAATCAGCTTTACTCCAAACACTCTATAAAGTGTTTTCGAGTCTTCAAAATGATTTTTAAAAGTTAGAGCGGATCCCAAAACTCATTTTTATATTTAAGATCTTCCTTTTTAAGGGGATTTAAATACTCGCTCAAAACCTGAGGGATCCGGCTCTGTGGTGTGTTTTATATTCGCAACAAGGTTGCTGTTTTGATAAATGAATTGATTACTTACCCAACACTCGGGAAGTAAAATTCTTGGAACAAGTTAATCCATTAACAGGCATCGCCTGGGAAATATCAGTGAGTTCTCCTTTCCAAATAGATACGACTTCTTGGTGGAGCCGTATCAACAAGTTTCTACTTGGGGAAAGTGGGGACGAGCTTTACGTTTCAGAGTCATGAATTTCATCTGAACTAGGAGTGGCGTAAGTGGCCGAGTAGCGCCGGCCCAACCTTATTATATTGGCCCAAATGGCCTGGAAGTTCCGCTAAGGCGGTCCATTCCTTAGGAGTTCAGTGTTCGGTTGACAAGTAAATCCGACAGGTTCTCCTCTACATGTAGAAAATGGTGGGGTTGTACTACTACGACTGATCATCGTAAGTGGTCTTCCTGGCGCGGCAAACTCCCGTAATGAGTTCATCATCCAATTGGATAATTTCTGCAACACTACCCAGAGCACTTCGATAGAAAGGCTACGGTTGGGCGATTGTTGGGTGTTGGCAGGGTCAAGTTTTCAAAATGATGTTTACATCAAATGAAGTATCTCGTAACTTCATTTTATTTTGATAATATTTTAAAGATTTAATCTATTCAAATCTTGTCTTATAGTCTCATCTATGTGATGAACTTTTGAAATTAATTATAACTTGAACGGTGGTAGTTCAAGTAGTATTTGGAAAAGATATAAGTATATTGGAGTATTTGGTAACTTCATCTTTTAAACTTATATCTAATTAATAATTGTCTTATGTATGACAAAGATTTTCAGAAAAACGTTGAGACAAGGTTAGATATATGAGATCACCTTGCAACGATATTTTTTTTATACAGTTATACACTGGGACTTTGTGTATATTATGCATGGAAGAGGACTTCCAAGATTTTGAAAAGTATATATGTATATATATATATACTGAATATTTTGCGACTTCATCGCATTAAGATATCAACTTGGTTCATTTCTTTTGACCAAGACTTTCATGAGTACTAAGAGAAGGCTCATATACTATTAATCATTATACATATTATTTTGGTGGGCTTGCTGCTCACCCTTGCTTTCTTCTTTCATCACACAACAACAGATAGAAAGGATGAACAGGACCAAGCTCCCGATTCGCAAGCGATTAGGAGACGTTCCGCAGTTTTCTAGAAGCATTGATGCCGCCGTAGCTGAGGTAGGAACTACCAATAGGCTAGGCTTTCAACTTCTAATGTACCAGATTTATGTATAATTATGAATTGTAATAATGGCAAAGAAATGTAAATTTATTCAGAAAACCTTTTAAGGTGTATTGGCAGATAATTGTGGAATAAAATGACTTGTGGTTATTTTTGGATGTTCATCTCTGAGACTATAACGTATGGTGTGTGTGTTTATTGTGGGGTCACAGTACAGAGTAGTTGAGTAATTATTAAGATTGGGTGTTATTAAGGGAAATGGAACTCGTGACAACCCGGATCCCCGACCCCGGATTTGGGGGTGTTACAGAAATGGTATCAGAGCTAAGCGTTATAAACCTCAGAGATGATGTGACGTTAAGATAATAAGTTAACCAAGATAATAAGAACTCTTGCCAAGTTCATAGTCGGGCTACCTAACGTAGTACTGACAGTTAAAACCCTTATGGGAACCCTTATAAATATCGTGATAGGAGCGTAGTTCGTTATCGTATATGGTAGCGGAACTCCGAACCCTGAGGTTGAGGAGCAACAACGCGATGATGTTTTATTAGTAATTGGAGATCGGATTGTGGATCCGATAGAGTGTCCTAATGCAGGACCGGATGATGTTGATATTGAGGATGCAGCGGTTGAGGATGTTGTCCTAGAAGGGATAGTTGCTGAGGAGGATCCCATGGAGGATCCTGACAAGAATGAATAAAAGGACCACTGATAAATTGATGACCATGGTTAGGTCGACTACCAGAGGTAGGATTGGTCGGTCACTACCGGAGGTTCGTTCAAGTTGTAAAGATAGTAGCCCCTTTAACGCGGCTTACTCATAAGACTGAGAAGTTCGAATAGACAGAGAAATGCGAGAACAACTTTTAAGAACTGAAGAAAAGGTTGGTGACGGCCCCTATGTTGGCGTTGCCGGATGGAAAAAGGAGATTTTGTGATTTGTAAGTGACGCTTCGCATAAGGAATTAGGGTGCTTCTTAGCACAGCAAGATAATCGCGTCTGCGTCAAGACAATTAAGGTAATATGAAATTCGATATCCCCGCCCATGAGCTTAGGCTCGTGGCAATAGTTTTACCCTAAATATTGGAGGCACTACTTGTATGGAGAGAAATGCGAGAATTACCTAAGCCATAAGTGCTCTAGTACATTCTTACATAGAAAGAGCTCAACATACGCCAGAGGAGGCGGTTAGAGCTAATCAAGAATTATGATTGGGAGATTCTTTATCATTCGGGGAAAGCCAATATGGTGGCTGATGCCCTTAGTAAAAATGAGAGACTCAAGATGATAATGTCTTTTGGAGAGTTTATAAGAGATTTTGAGAAAATGGAAATAGTAGTGAAGGTAACCGGAGCCGGTACCGAAAAGCTGTTTGAGATAGCAATACAGCCCGAATTATTGGAAAAGAACATATTGTGCCAGTAAAAGTGATGAATGAAGGCAGAGAGCCAACAAATAAATATGAGATTAATACCGAGAAAGATGATAAGGGAATAATGAGGTATTCCTATAGAATTTGGGTTCCGAAAGTTCAAGAGCGTAAGGATGAGAACTTAGATGAGAGCCATAGTTTGAGGAATAAGATTTAGAGCAAACCCTGAACGTGATAGTCAGGGAGGTCGCCATCAAGATAGAAGGAACCCATGACATATCGGAGTGGAAAATGAGGATTTTAAATTAAAAGATGACCCCAATTATGTGGAGTAGGATGAAACATTTTATACTAAGGAAATAGAAAGTCGAGTAAGGAAAGGAGACCCGAGACGGTACTCCTATACGGCAATTCATGGACCTGTCTAGACAGAACTTAGACTATTATCCCCAACCACCACCTTGAGGAAACAATGCGATAGGAAATTCTTTCAGGACCTGTAAGTCTCTAAGCTCTCAGAGTTCCAAGGAACAGGTTGACCCAATCGAGGCAAGAGCCTGGCTAAAGGAAATATAGGAATCATTTGAGATTCTAAATGATTGACGAATCTCAAAAGGACTGTTTTTGTCACTTACCCTCCTAAGAGAGAGACCACCCGCTGGTGAAAGACCAAGAAAGGCACGGAGCAAGAGATTATAATAAACTGATTTAAGTCCAGTCAATTGTTTTCGGGAAAGTAATTCCCAAAGATAAGGAGATAGTGTAAAAGCTTTAGAGCCAGAACAAAGGCAGACAAGTATGATAAATTATGAATCTAAGTTGTAAAAGTTGTCAAGATTCGTTCTGAGGACACGAATCCAGAATGACGGGATGTTTGAAATTAATGCTTATATTGTGATTGGTTTGTGAAATAATGATAAGAGAAAGGAAAATAAAAAAAGAAACTGAAGTGGAAAGGAATATAAAGGCAATAGAGTTTGAGGAATGAATAGGGAGTTGGGTATGAGGAAACCCTAAAGACTCATAGCAATAGAAATAGAAAATTATGTAATCGTCAGGATGATGTTGATCCACCATGAGTTAAAATTGATGGTTGAAGGCATAAGAGATACATATATTGTACCCCCTTTAAGTTGGGAGGATTCGAGGAAACCTTGAGATAGTTCGAAGGATAAATATTGAGACACGGATAGACTGAGGAGACAAGAAAGTAAGAAATCAGGAAAAATTGGATGAAGGAAGTGACCTTCAATAATGTGAAATGTAAGACCGGTGGCTCGATACCCAGAAAGGGAGACGCCAGGTATGAGAGATATCCCAACATTGAGATGACTGTGGAGATAAACAACAAAAGTAAATAAGGAATTATTAAGAAGAGGTTCACGTTGAACATGACCAATATCTTCCAAAACATCCATGTTATCATTACCAAATCAGGAAAGAAAAGCGGATGACCATTGTTATCTTTTGGAGGCCATATGGATTGACCTCAATTTGAATAAGGATGCTATTATGAAGTTAGGTATAGACTATCGAGGTGGGAATGATGAATAAGATAATCTATCAAGGATATATGACTTGATTTATCCATGGAAGGATGCATGTACCTTTTTAAAGGTGGAATTAAGAATAGAACATCGGTAACTTAAAATGAATCCTAGGGGAATGCATAAAGGTTGGCATTTCACCCTTAATAGGGACAGTATGAGTTTTGACAGGATGAATTGGAAAGGATTAAGGTAATAACAACCTTTAAGAATCAGTGGAGAAATTTTTCAGAAGTATATAGACAATGGTTCTAGTAGTAGTAAATGGTATTTTGATATGCCCTGTATCTAAGGAATACATGAGGAATGATTCAAGGATAACCCTAGAGGTTTTACAAGGAGAAAGGTAATATTCAAAATTCTCAAGAATAGAAATGTTGATAAAGGAAATATGACGTAATTATAATGATGCCAAGTGGGGCACGTGTTAAACCACGAGAAAGTATGGATCGAACCAGTAAAGGTTGAAATTGTTCCAGGCAATTAGGACTTAAGATAAAAGATGTTCTAAGTATAATTGAGAGTCAGTCGTGACAGTGATTAACCTCTAAAGACTGAGGCAATAACTTATGGAAAAATGGTGATTTTTTTTTACTCATCAGATTTTAAGGAAAACATCTTCACATAAGTTGTGATTAAAATGAGGTAGAAAATTTATTTGGAGGTGGTTAAAATGACATTGACTGTAGGGAAATTTTACTATCAGGAAAGGCCAAAGAGGTGGCCGACACTTTAAAGGTAAGAGGATAATTATAGGCGCTTGTGCCAAAGGAATACAGTGATGATGGTTGAAGCCGTAAAGGTTGTATTATGGTTTGGAAGATTGACATTCCTTCTGATGACTGTGCAATACCCAACCGTAATAGTAGTTGGTAAAGGTTTAATTCGTGTAATCGCCATGAACGGGCTATCTATCTTAGAAGGTCCTATCTTGAGAATAATCCAGGACCATATTTCAAAAAGGACTAAACGAACCTTTGAGTTAAGTCTTCAATTGAAGGCATACGATTAAGAATGGTATTAACCTGCTATCGTTGCTTTGATTGAAACTCTTCTGCAATTTTATCTACTTCATATCATGAAAGTACGTCAAGTTCAGAAGTGTTTTTCATGAATCATGAACGGTGATCATGTTACCTCCTTAGAAGAATTCGATACGATATGTATGGACTCCGTATGGTTAGCTATTAAGACTTCATGGAAAACGAATGACGACAGTAGGTCAGTGGTGGACCATAATAATGCAGCAATGATTCTGCGAGTAATGAGCTGATTACAACCATGAGAGTTGTATTGGAATGGATGTTGAGATTGAGTACCACTAATCGGGTCGTGGTAGTGTATAAGTTATCATTGATAAACTAATTAAGTAGAGTATCTACCTATTGAATATTTATTCCCTCTTATGAAAAGAGAGCCGTATTACTATATGAGGAAGGTTGCGGTGCGAGCATAGAATCCTAGTAACGGGATATATAGAATGAGATCCCAGATTCGATTTTCGATGTCGAGGGAGTTTCAAAGGTGATTGTGTATAAGCTCGAGGAAGAGCATGGGTCCATAGAATGATGGACGGAATGGCAAAAATATTTAGGCATGTGAAATACGATGCTATAATACTTGATGTTGATATAAATACGTATATGTTTTGTTCTCCTATGACAAACCTCTATAGTTCAGAGGTAGATTCCAAGCCAGATATTTTATGGCAATAAATTTTTTTATGAATATACAATTCTCTTCAGTTCGTTCTTTTCTCTTCTTTTCATTTCATGTAAGCTGAGAAGAACAACCCTTCCAGAAGGGGAGGTATTGCCGAATGACTATCTATCTGTGTGATAGAAGCCTAGTAGGATACCATCTATTGTTTAATTGTTTGTCAAGTACTAAAGGTTGGCCACCTTCTGTACTAACTATGCGATATAACAAGTGTTCATGATCATAGTGATCTCTCAACAAATTCCTTTACTTCTGTATGATTGATCAAGCTTTCAAAGATAGAAGCAGCTGAAAAAGGAGTAGTAAAGTTATGGTGGTATTCAGAATGGAAGCACATTCGTGATACTAAGGTTGACGTGGTTATTAAAAGGTTATAGAGCGCTAACAAGCAAAAGTATAACCAGTATAATATTAGGAACGGAAGGTAGTAGCGATTACGAGCTGGAAAAGAATAGGTATTAAGAAGCAAAAGCTCTAATGCTAAAAGCTATAATAAGAGTCTGTGCAATAGACTTGAAAGAATTTGGAATGATCACTTAACACGGATTAAGTTTTCTTACGACAATAGATCATATGTCATTATCGAGATGTCGCCTTATGAGATCCTTGAGGGAAGACAATGTCGATCTCCCTTATGTTAGGATGAAGTTGTAGAGCGCAAGATGCTCGGACCCGCAGTAGCCCAAAGGGCCATGGATATAATAGATCTAATCAGAGGACGGCTGGTAGTAACCCAAGATGGACATAAGAGGTATGCTGATTTGACTCGAAAGGACAAAGAGTATGAAATAGGGGACCTAGAAATGTTATAGGTATCCCTTGGAAAGGATTGATGAGGTTCGGAAAGAAAGGAAAGCTAAGTCCATAAATTGTTGGACCCTTGGATATATTAAGACGTTTTGGGAAGTTAGCATATGAGCTAGCCCTACCCCCGAACATGTAGTAAGTTCATAGCGTGTTCCACATATCAATGTTAAGGAAGTGTAATTCGGATGCCAGACAAATAGGGGCATATGAGTGCATAGACATGCAACCAGACGTAACCTATATGGAGCAACCAGGAAGGGTTATAGAGTGAAAAGGAACAAGTGCTTAGGAGAAGGATTATCAAACTAGGCAGAGTTTGGTGGTAGGACCACAATGTGGGAAAATTTACTCGAGAGTTAGAAAGTGCAATGCTAAGAGAGTATCCCTATTCATTTTCTATCTGATTCCGGGACGGAATCCTTTTAAGGAGGGGAGACTGTAATAACCCCAATTTTTGAAAATTTTGAAACCCTTATGAATAGTGTTTTTGCTGAATGAGAAAACTTTTCATGCCACACTATGTAGGGGTTCTGTTATTGATCTTCTGGGATATTATTAGTACTCTATGTGGTATATAAGTGTATGTAAAGATCGTCAGAATCCAATTTCCGAACACTTTGATTTTTCCCGGAAATCCACTAGATACGGAAAGAATTGAGAAAAAGGTAACAGGATAAAAAGGATTTAAATTAAAGGATTATAAGAGAGGATCATAAAAAGGAATATAATGTATTGAGATAGGTTAAGGGAACCTAAGTAATAAGATCCCGGGTATGATCCCTCAAACGATAAACGAAAACGAAAGTTAAGCGAACCGTATAACAGATCAGCGGTCATTAGGCAAACAATTAAAAGCTAATCAAAGGGATTAGTGGGGATGATGTCATCCAACCAATAGAAAGAGGACAAAGGAGGGGTGATGACATCACAAAGTGATGTAGGCATGACATGGGAAGGAAGGAGGTGTGGTTGAATGAGAACCACACAAATTCAAGGGCAACAAGGTAATTGACTAAATCAAACAACAAAAAATCAACCAACCAAAAGCAAAATAAGGCAAAACAAAAAAATCTCTCTTCTTCTTCTTCATGCTCTCGGCCCATTTCTTAAAAAATGAAGATCCAAGCTCCACCACTTACTATTTAGCAAGGTAATTATCTAAGCTTCCCCATGGATAGTTACATACTTCCTATAAGTTTAAGCTTCTAATTCCAAGCCAATCATTTTCTATAAATCATGGAAGAAGATGGTGAATAGTGTTTTTCAAGAAATAAAATTTGTGTTCTTGAAGTTTTGTTTAGATTAAGCTTGGATAAGGACTTTAAGGGTGATTCCAAGCCATTCTCTTGATTCTCCACTCTCCAAGGAAGGTATAAACTACAAACCCTAGCTTTAGTTTTGAGTAATTAGGATTGAATGTGTTTGATATAGCATATGTGAAGCATGATGCTTGATTGGTTGAAGTTTGGTTGAGTTTGTAGAGATTAGTTGGTTTTGTTGCATTGTTGGAGTTGTAAATCTTGGTAATTAGTTAAAGAACCTAAGTAAAGCTTTTAGTTCATGTGGGGAATAAGTATAAATGGTTAATGTGGATTTGTTGGGGCTGTTATGATGTGGTTTGGAGGGATATTGGTTGTATGATTGATTTGGGGTTGATTTGTGGTTGGTTTTGAATGGTTTAAAATTGGGAAAACGCGTAAACATAGCCGTCGTAACGTCCGATTTTCTTTAGACTGTTTTTGTGCATAACATTAGGACCCGAGAACCCCCTGCTAGATTTTGACCATTGCCATGTTTAGATAGTTCATATTACGAGCTTCATTTTGATATGTAGTTCGTTCGATTCCGATGCACGGTTTAGGAGAAACGACCGTTTCAAGTAACGGCGTTTCGCGAACGAAACTTTTCCCCTCGCCTTACTTTGAAACATAGGTTAAAGACCAAAAAGGGTTAATTAATGTATGAAACAATTATGGTAAGAGTGTTAGGCAGTTGGTAAGACACTCGCGAAGGAATCGCCTTAAAACTCGTAAAGGTTAAATTATTAAAAATGGTGGAGCCGAGGGTACTCGAGTGACTTAAGCGAATCAGTGAGCGCAAAACAAGCGTTGGAGTCTAAGTTAGTTAAAGTATAGATTTACAAGTGAATTTGGTTTAATTCCAACTTACTTGTTGTTTATAGGTTACCAGACTCGTCCCGAGCCTTTTATCACCCCAAGTCGCTCAGGCAAGTTTTCTACCAGTTATAACTGTTGTTGTGATGTATATAGGTATATGCATGATCTTGCGATAAATGCATATTTGCTATTAGCAAATTCTTGCGATATATTGGAGCATGCTGATATGGTATATATGCATGTCTGTTTCGTAATCTTGATATATATCTGTCGATTCAATTGATTCAGTTGATAATACCTATGCTAGAGGATAGCGGTAATTTGCATATACCCTTAGTATAGGGACCCAAAGGTGAAAATATTTTCTAAAACCGGGAGTCGAGGATCCCGAGTAGGTTTTGTATATATGGATATAAATATATATATATACTTATATATATATATGGTCATAGTTTTCAAAACTATTAATCGAATAAGGTTTATTCGATAACTTTAGCTTTATTTTATTATTGAATATTATTTCGAATATTATTCGAAGGCGTATGACTCCTTTATATTAAATGAATATTATTTTGAATATTCATTTGAGGGCTTATGACTCAGTTTATATTATTTAATGAATATTATTTGAATATTCATTTGAGGATCTATGACTCCGATTATTTGCTGAGATATATTCTTTATTTTATTAAAGAATAAGGTGTCAATAATCAAACTTATTTTCGATTATTCAAATAAAGATAGTACTTTCATATAAGTATATCTTTGGTTATTTGATATCCATTTCAAGTATAAGTTTTAATACTTCTACTTCAATTATTTTTATAAAGATTATTCTTTATGGGAATATTATTTAAATAATAATATTCAGTCATTTTCTAAATATTCTGGGGACTGATTTACTTCATTAAATCAGCTTTACTCCAAACACTCTATAAAGTATTTTCGAGTCTTCAAAATGATTTTTAAAAGTTAGAGCGGATCCCAAAACTCATTTTTATATTTAAGATCTTCCTTTTTAAGGGGATTTAAATACTCGCTCAAAACCTGAGGGATCCGGCTCTGTGGTGTGTTTTATATTCGCAACAAGGTTGCTGTTTTGATAAATGAATTGATTACTTACCCAACACTCGGGAAGTAAAATTCTTGGAACAAGTTAATCCATTAACAGGCATCGCCTGGGAAATATCAGTGAGTTCTCCTTTCCAAATAGATACGACTTCTTGGTGGAGCCGTATCAACAAGTTTCTACTTGGGGAAAGTGGGGACGAGCTTTACGTTTCAGAGTCATGGATTTCATCTGAACTAGGAGTGGCGTAAGTGGCCGAGTAGCGCCGGCCCAGCCTTATTATATTGGCCCAAATGGCCTGGAAGTTCTGCTAAGGCGGTCCATTCCTTAGGAGTTCAGTGTTCGGTTGACAAGTAAATCCGACAGGTTCTCCTCTACATGTAGAAAATGGCGGGGTTGTACTACTACAACTGATCATCGTAAGTGGTCTTCCTGGCGCGGCAAACTCCCGTAATGAGTTCATCATCCAATTGGATAATTTCTGCAACACTACCCAGAGCACTTCGATAGAAAGGCTACGGTTGGGCGATTGTTGGGTGTTGGCAGGGTCAAGTTTTCAAAATGATGTTTACATCAAATGAAGTATCTCGTAACTTCATTTTATTTTGATAATATTTTAAAGATTTAATCTATTCAAATTTTGTCTTATAGTCTCATCTATGTGATGAACTTTTGAAATTAATTATAACTTGAACGGTGGTAGTTCAAGTAGTATTTGGAAAAGATATAAGTATATTGGAGTATTTGGTAACTTCATCTTTTAAACTTATATCTAATTAATAATTGTCTTATGTATGACAAAGATTTTCAGAAAAACGTTGAGACAAGGTTAGATATATGAGATCACCTTGCAACGATATTTTTTTTATACAGTTATACACTGGGACTTTGTGTATATTATGCATGGAAGAGGACTTCCAAGATTTTGAAAATTATATATGTATATATATATATATATATACTGAATATTTTGCGACTTCATCGCATTAAGATATCAACTTGGTTCATTTCTTTTGACCAAGACTTTCATGAGTACTAAGAGAAGGCTCATATACTATTAATCATTATACATATTATTTTGGTGGGCTTGCTGCTCACCCTTGCTTTCTTCTTTCATCACACAACAACAGATAGAAAGGATGAACAGGACCAAGCTCCCGATTCGCAAGCGATTAGGAGACGTTCCGCAGTTTTCTAGAAGCATTGATGCCGCCGTAGCTGAGGTAGGAACTACCAATAGGCTAGGCTTTCAACTTCTAATGTACCAGATTTATGTATAATTATGAATTGTAATAATGGCAAAGAAATGTAAATTTATTCAGAAAACCTTTTAAGGTGTATTGGCAGATAATTGTGGAATAAAATGACTTGTGGTTATTTTTGGATGTTCATCTCTGAGACTATAACATATGGTGTGTGTGTTTATTATGGGGTCACAGTACAGAGTAGTTGAGTAATTATTAAGATTGGGTGTTATTAAGGGAAATGGAACTCGTGACAACCCGGATCCCCGACCCCGGATTTGGGGGTGTTACATCCTCCTTCTTTCTTCTCTCTTCTTGTCATCTCCTTTCTTCTCTTATTGCTTCTTATCCTTGCTGCCAGTTACCCTTGAGGATTGACTAGGATTTGATCCAGAAAGTTTTTGTTCATCATGCTTCCGCTCATCATCATCATTGTCTTCCTTTAAATTGTAGTCTATTGTGGGCAACATGGTCTCAACATTTTCCAGATATCTCCCCAAGATCCTGATCATTTCCTCATCTTCAGGCTTTTTATTGATTTTGGGCTTTAGATCAGTTTCAAGGGTCATGATCAATCTCAAGTTATTCCTCACACAATTTTTAGGAAAGGTGAAATATCTGCACTTTCTGGTTTGTGGACAGATGTAGGCAATCCCCCTGCTAGGATGGAGATATGCTTCAGGAAAAGAATCTTTTGTAGCGGTTTTGATTTCCTTTAGCAACTGGGTGTCCTCTGGAATTTTTATGTGTACTTTGTCAATTATCACATCCATCTCAGATGCTCTCAGTTTTTGAATATTGGTGAGAGACACCCGAAGACATCTATCCAGACCACAGTTTCACATTTGCTATGATCCTCTTTTCCAGAAAGTTGTCAACTTTGACAAGCACCACTCTAACAAAGTTTATGTTGTTGGCCAAAGCTTTCTTGTTGGTAACATAATTGTTGTGGAGAGACACCCTCAAGACTGTCAGAAGTTCATAAATTTATTATCTTGACTAGGTTCTTCTGCAGCTTTTAGGATTCTTTCTTTTCAAACATCATGAGTGATTTGAGCTGTTGAAGAGCTTTGACCATGATGAGTTGTAGAGATCACTTCTTTTGACTTGCCAACATCCTTGGATTTTTGAATCCTAGCTTCTATCTCCCCCTTAGTCTTGGTAACATGCATGATTAGGGGAGTTGGCAATTCTGGCCTCACAGTCTCAGGAAGTACAGACAGTGGAATGTTTAGCTTTCCCATGATGGATCCTAAAGCAACAGAGTTATGCATTTATAGGTGCTTGTGGGAGTCCACCAATGTTTGAATATCTACCTGTTGACTCTGCACCAGTGTAGTGAGAGCATGCACTTGAGATGAGAGGTTGTCATTTGAGGTTTGCAAAGTAGAGACTTGATTTTGAAGTGCTTGAATTTGAAGGTTGGTGGATGTAGATGTAGGTGGATGAGAGCTTGATGGAGCAGAGGGTCCAAAGGTGTTTGTCACAACATGTTTGATACCCTCCATAAGCAATACAAAAGGCTCATATCTAGTTTGGTGAAGCTGGTTCAGCTTGATCTTTGTATCATTTAAATTTGTGATTTGCTGTTGAACCACTTCATGAAGAGCAATGAAAGATTGTTTGAGATTTTTGACATCTTTTTCAATAGTAGTCAGATCCATCCTTGCCATTTGATCAGCAAAATGTTTGAACTTTGAAGTGATCTTGACTTGTGATGGTATAATCTCATTCATATTCTCTTTCACTAGTTTCCTTATTTTGTCTTCATGGCCAACCAACTTGAGTTCTAGCGCTTTTTCAAAGAGATAGAAAGCTTTGAATTGAGCCTTGGAAACTTCATTGATTGTATCATATACTTCACCAGGTGTCAGGGCTTTAACATTGCTTCCCAAGATAGTTAGATAGTCTTCCCTGAATTTAGCTAAAATACCCTCCATCTCCAGATTATAGTCCTTGTTCATCCAAGCACCACAGTTACCATCATGTTCAGCTTCTTTAACAATTATATCTTGTTGTTCTTGAACATCTGCTTGATAGGAGAGCATGATGGCTTGGTAATCCTGGTTAGACATATCGGAGGTTAAAAGTTGCTAACAGATCTGTGCAAGTCCTGCTAGCTGATCTACCCTGAAATCTTCAAGATTAGATGGAGGTGTAGCTTCTTGTAGCCAGTTGGAAAGAAGGTGTGGTTGTTGAGGTTGTGAGGTTGAGGGTTGTGGAGTTGGATCAGAACCACCTGTGGCAGAAGTCACAGTTTGATTCACAGGAGGTATTGTGGTTATGACAAGTTATTGTTCCATACTTGTTGTGGGAACCTCCAATTGAATTGGAGGGGATTTGACTGGGTTACTTTCATGTACACCAGTCTCAAACCCTTGTGTGTCTTGCACCACACTGTCACCTGAATGTGCTATCCTTGCCTCCTCTATGACAGGATCATTGGCAATTATACTCCTAACATCAACAGCTAATGCAATTTCTGCTAGGGTTTTGAGGGGAGTTGTTCCTGCAACAGGAACCTCCAATTGAATTGGAGAGGATTTAGATAGCTCCCCCTCAGGAGTACTACCCTCAAACCTAACAGTCTGTGAAGAGTGATTTGCACATGAAGGTACATTTGTGATCTCCATGGAGTCTTCAGTAAAAACTAATGAATCCCCCATATTTGTGTTGGTGTCATCAAGGTCTACCCTAGCATGTAGCCTATCACCAACTAATTGTGGTTTCAGGGTGGTGAGAAAGGTTTCTTGAACCAAGTCACTTGATTGAGGGCAACACTTGAGGATTTGATTCAAGTGCTTCAGTATAGGAAGAAGAAATATTAGATATAAGATTGTGAAGCTCAAGACTAGGTGTTGGCAGCTCCCCATAAATGGATGAGGGAGCTTCAAGAGATGTGCTCTCCTTGTGTTTGCCATCCTTATTTCTCCTACCATACACTTGGATTTGTTCAAGTATTGGTTGTGCAGACTCTTGACAGGATGCATTGGGGAGAATGCTCTTTTCAATAGAAACATCATGTTGGGAGGATTCTCTAGAATCTGTTTTAGCCCCATTTATACAACTGCATCCTTTTGGGAGGATATAGAGGTGGTTTAAGTGGTCAGCTCAGATTTCTTAGCCTTCTTTATCCTTTTGACCAATGGTGACTCAGGTTCTGTATGTTCCTCACCACTCTCATTCATAACAGTAAGGGTTATCTCCTTTCTCTTCATTTTACTCACTTCACCCTTTTGAAAGGATGAAGTGGTTGGTTTCCTAGCTGATACTTGGTTTGAAGAAATGGTTTCAGCTTGTGAAGGTCCATGTTGGTTTTCCTATATTTGTACTTCTACAGGTTCAGGGACCATATCTGTACTAGCTTGTATATTTGATCTCATGTTAGGCATTGGGTAAGGGTAAGTCCTAAAACTCTCCATCATGAATGGAGTGATTTATAGACTTACATGTACCTTGTTCTTTGTAGTAAGTGAACCAAATATTATTTTGGACACTTGCTTACAATTTCCTATTTTAGTGCTATATATACCATTCAACAAATATATATATATATATGTTACTTTATGATTTAAAGTAGACATAATGAATCTAGGGAAGAAAATTTCCTTACCTCTAGCAGATTGGGGTATTGTTAGCCTGGTTGCAAGTTCTTCCAGGATCAATTGACCAACATTCAAGTGTCTGTTGTGGGCTATTGAGAACACCAGCTTCTGCACCACACTTGAAATGTTGTCATACCCTGTCTTCCTGCATGTAAAGGCCCTTACTATAAAATCAAACACAAAGGACCATTCCTTCCTAAAGTTTATTCTATTCAAGCTTTCCAGATTAATTCTTCCACCATAGTTGATGAAGTCCATGAACTCAGCAAGCTCATCTTGTGTTGGCATCTCCACTAGATTTGCAGTTGGAAGACCCAAAGCTGCATTCACATCTTTCTCATTAAACTCTATGTGTTGGCCTCCTATTGTGCAAGTTACCACCAAAGATACAGAGTCGTCATTCAAAACAGTTCTCACCACAACTGTTGTCCAAAACTCATGTAGAACATCAAAGTACAAGTCTGGGTTAGCAGTTAAAGCTCCTGCAAGGTAAGATTCAGACAAGAATTTCACAAACCCCTTGAAACTATCAGGGGCTTGGTTAATATCAGTAAAAGCTAGGTAATTGGTACCTTTCTCTGGGATAGTAGCCCTAACAATATTGAGTGCCATTGTTATTTAGTGATAGTGAATGGGTAAGAAAAATTAGTGAGAAAGGAGTAGAAACGAGAGAGAAATCGATTTTGGATTGAAAAAGCTAGGTCACTTAGAGTTCTCGAAGGTGTAAGTATGTATATATATCGAGATGTCTGGATATTTATAGTAAAAGCAAATGACTTGTCGAGAAGTCAAAAATAGACGTTTGGAGTATACTTATCGAGAAGTCATTTTGAAATATGAAAAATATATCGATAAGTCATTTTATTTATTCTTGTAGAGAACTAAAAATAAGCTTATCGAGATGTCAAATAAATACCCCGTTTGTCAAAAATAAACTGAATTTGATTCCAATTCTTACTTGAATAAATCAAGGTAAAATCAAAATAATTTTGCCAAAAGTATTTTACCAAAATAATTTAATGGATTAAATTATTTTAGTTCTGAGTTATCTATAAGTCTAGAAATTATACTTGTCGAGAATTCTGTAAGTTATCACTTATAGAGAACTCTACAATGACTTATCGATAAGTCATAATAAAGCTTATCGAGAAGTCACTCGAGAAGTCACTCGAGAAGTCAGTAAATTGACTTATCGAGAACTCACTCGAGAAGTCTTAAAATGACTTGTCGATAACTCAGTTAGACTTATCGAGAACTCAGTTCTCTATATACTCTTGATCACTTTGATTATGTCTTGTGTTAATTTTACATATTAAACATGCAAATTAACATCTAGACAGTTTTCTTAGAATTTGAAAAATTCCAAGCTGAATTTTGCATTTTGAAAAATAAATATGCAGAGATTTCTGAAATATTTATAATTTATATTTCAGTTAATTTCCAATTAAATCAAATTAATTTTGATTTACTAGAAATTAATTTATTGCAGAATATTAGTTGAGTTCTTGCCTTAGGATGAAGAATTAAACATTCCAATTTCACCTACAAGTCTAGTGAAAGTTACTTCATCCAAAGGTTTATTAAAAATGTCAGTTAATTGTTTTTCTATTGGAACAAAAATGAGTTCAATGGTACCATTTGTAGTATATTATCTAATAAAATGGTATCTTACATCAATGTGCTAGAATGATTAACTGGATTAGCCACTATAGATATAGCACTAGTATTGTAACACATAATTGGAATTTTGTGTAACACTAGGCCATAGTCCATTAGTTGATTTCTAATCTAAAGCACTTGAGCACATCAATTTCCAGCAGCTATGTATTTAGCTTCAGCTATGGAAGTTGACACAAATTGTTGTTTTTTGCTATACCAGGATACAAGTCTTTGTCCAAGAAACTGACAGCTTCCACTAGTACTCTTTCTATCAACCCTGCATCCAGCAAAATCTGCATCTGTGTATCCCAAGTTTGGAGTTCCCTTCAAGTATCTGTAAATCCTTTTCACAACCATTAAATGTGATTCTTTTGGATTAGCTTGAAATCTTGCACACAGACATCTAGCAAACATGATGTCCGGTCTACTTGTAGTTAAGTAAAATAATGATCCAATCATCCCTCTATAGCTTGAAATATCTACACTTTTGCCCTTTTTATCTTTATCCAACTTTGTTGCTGTAGACATAGGTGTAAATGCAGATGAACAATCAACCATGCCAAACTTTTTCAATATGTCTTTGACATACTTAGTTTGGCTGATGAAGATTCCATCACTTCTTTGAATGACTTAAAGTCCAAGAAAGTAACTTAATTCCCCCATCATACTCATTTCATATTCACTCTGCATAAGCCTGGAGACTCTTTGACAAAGCTTTTCATTGGTAGAACCAAAGATTATATCATCCACATAAATCTGAACAAGGATCATATCATTACCATGCTTCTTGTAGAATAGAGTCTTCTCTATGGCACCTCCAGTGAATCCATGTTTAATCAAAAATTCTAATAGTGTGTCATACCAAGCTCTAGGTGCTTGTTTGAGTACATAGAGAGCCTTAAGTAGCTTATATACAAAATTTAGAAATTCTGGATCTTCAAAGCCAGGTGGTTGTTGCACATAAACCTCTTCTTCCAACTCAGCATTAAGGAATGCACTCTTCACATCCATTTGATATACCTTGAAGTTTGAATGTGCAGCAAATGCTAAGAAAATCCTTATTGTTTCAAGTCTTGCAACTAGAGAAAACGTTTCATCATAATCTATTCCTTTCTCATGTGAGTAGCCTTTTGCATCCAACCTTGCTTTATTTCTGGTAACAATTCCATTTTCATCCATCTTGTTCCTGAACACCCCTTTATTTTAATAATACTTTTGTTCTTTGATGCAACAACCAATTTCCAAACTTTATTTCTTTCAAACTGATTTAGTTCTTCTTGCATTGCAGATATCCAATCAGGATCAAGAAGGGCTTCTTTAGTTTTCTTTGGCTCAACTTGTGACAGAAAGCATGCATGAAGACATTCATTTGTAGTTGTACTTTTAGTCCTCACTCCAATAGTTGGATCACCAATAATTGCTTCTCTAGTGTGACTTCTATCCCACTTCCTTGTGTGAGTTTGTTGACTTGTGTTTTCTGCCTCTTCTTCATCACTGGCATGACTTCCAGAATTTTCTCCTCTCCCCCCCCCCTTGAGTTTGTGCTTCCAAATTCAGGTGTTTGAGATGAGCTTCCATTCTCATGATTCACTTGATTATCTGGCTCTTCTATAATTCCATGATTTGTTTTGATTTCAGCTTCATCATCAGAGTCACTATCAATGTTGAGATTTTCAAACTTAAGGGCTTCAGCTTCATCTTCATCAAGGCATTCCAAGCCTGGGCACTTGTCATCATCAAAAGTAACATCTGTGCTTTCTATAATATTCTTCTGTTCAATCACATATACTTTTTATACAGTCTCTCCAATGAATATCCCAGAAAAATTGCCTTAAAAACTTTAGAGTCAAATTTTCCCACATATTCAGAGTAGTCCTTTAGCACATAGCACTTGCTTCCAAACACATGAAGATTTTTCATAGTAGGCTTTCTTTTAGACAAGATTGAGTAAGGTGACTTGCCAAGATTCTTGTTAATGAGATACCTATTCTGAGTATAGAATGCAATGTTCACAGCTTCTTCCCAAAAACTAGTTGACAATTTTGCATCCTGCAACATTGTTCTAGAATCCTCTACTAGTGTTATATTCTTCTTCTCAACTACCCCATTTTGCTGAGGTGTTCTGGCAGCTGAGAACTCTTGAACAATGCACTTGTCTTTGCAAATTCAGTTAAGGTTGCATTCTTGAATTCTGTTCCATTGTCACTCCTCAGCCTTTTTACATAGTTCTGATCTTCAGCCTGCTTCTCAATCTTCTTTATGTGCTCAATTATGATGTGTGGAATCTCATCTTTAGAATGCATAAATTCTACCCATGTATGTCTTGAGTAGTCATCCACCATCACAAGTGCATACCTTTTTCTTGAAATTGACTGAACATTAACTGGTCCAAATAAGATTATGTGAATAAGCTGCAAAGGTGCACTTATAGAATTCACAGTTTTACTCTTGTGACTTGATCTTTTCACTTTTTCTTTTTGACAAAATCACAGACTTCATCTTGAGGAAACTCCAGATTAGGCATGTCTCTTACTAACTCCTTATTGACCGAAGTGTTAATTGCCTTGAAATTCAAGTGAGATAGCTTTTTATGCCATAGCTTGCTTTCTTCTACAGATGCCTTGGTATAGAAGCGACAAACTCCATCCTTATTTGCTGAGTCCAAGTCTGCAACAAATAAGCTACCTTTTCTTGATCCTTTTAGAGCAACTTCACCCATTTTCTTGCTGATAAAAGTGCATTCTTCTTTGTTGAATAAAACTTTAAATCCTTTGTCAGCTAATTGGCTAACACTAAGAAGATTCATTTCAAGACCAGCTACTAGTGCTACATCATCAAAGACAACATTTCCAGAGATCAATTTGCCATATCCCATTGTGAAGCCTTTTCTGTTATCTCCAAAAGTCACTAATTAGCCAGCCTTCTCCTCAAACTATGATACAAGGCCACACCACCTGTCATATGTCTTAAATATCCACTGCCTATGATCCATATGACTTTCTTCTTTTTGCCCTGCACACAATGAGTTTAAGTGTGTTCAGCAATCCAAGCAGTGTTGGGCACTTTCTTCTTGTTAATAGAGTGAGCAGAATCAGAATGAGTTGTTTTAGATAAAACAGAATTCATTGACTGTTATGCGTTTTCCTTTTTTGTTGTAGACCCGATCTTTGTTTTTTGGAGGTCTACTCTCAGCTTTTGAAAACTTTTCATTACTTTCAAGTTGCAAGGGATGCAATCAAACTTGTCACAGAATAAGTAGGGATCATTTACATCTGCTTCATTGAATTTGCATGATCCTTCTACTGGCTTGCTAACAACCTTTTTGCAAAGGTGAGTTAAATGATTCACATAGCCACATCTTTGACATTGCTTCCTTGGAGCATCTGCAACATGAGAAAAATTGTTGCTTTTATTTATATCAATCTTTCCATTTCTATTTTTCTTCTTCTTTCTTGCATCTTCAGTTTTTGTTTCCTTGACAGGTGTTTTGGAATCTTGGTTGACCATGGGCTTCTTTTCAGTTTTGGAGATTGGAGTTGTTTCTGCATTTTTCTTCTCATTGTCTTCATCAGTAATTTATTGCTTTATAATCAACTCTTCTTCACTGAAATTACTTCACATGCCTTGAACATAGGTGAGACAACCTTTTTCAGCATAGCTGGAACATCTTCATTTTCTGTTGCTTTTCCTTTGTCATATATATCTTTCTTCTTGATGTTCAAGGCATCATAATCAAGATCAATGGCTATATTAGCACATGGCTTGTTCTTCTCATGGTATTGTCCAACCAACTCAGATGCATTTCTGAAAGATTTTAACTTGACTTCATTCTTTTCTAGCTTTTCCCTTAACGCTGCTTTAATTTCAGCAGCACACTTTAGCTTGTTTTCCAGATAATCATTTTCTTGCTTGACTGACTCAAGCTCCACAAGCAGTAGATCCATCTTTTGTCTTTCACTCTCAAGCTTCTCGTTAGCCTTGGTTAGCCTACTGACTTCCTCAGTAGCTGCTACTAGACTAGTGTGTATATGAAACATCTCCACACTCATCTTTTTCACAGTCTCCGTATATTGACTAGCATTTAAATCAATAATGGTTAGAGTTGGTACCTTTGATTTTGAAATGGATGCTTCTCCTTGCTCAAAATCCATAAGTGCATAGTTTCCAACTTCTTCATCCTCATGATCAACATCAGTATCATCCCAACTCTTTCCTTCTGCAATATAAGCATTTCCAGATTGTTTCTTCAAGAGAGCTTCATACTTTGCTTCCAACTCAAGATAGGACTTGTATTTCTTCACCTTTTTAGGCTTTTTGCATTCAGTAGCAAAGTGACCCAACTCATCACAGTTGAAGCACCTTATCGTTGCCACCTTTGCTAACTGAATTGAACAGAGATTTTGATTTCCAATTGCTAATGTTGGAAGATTATCCCTTGCCTCAAAAAATCTTGGTTTCTTGACTCTAATATTTGAAAATTTTCTATCCAAGTAAGCTGTGGACTGATCCATTTCATCTAATTCATCCAAGGTGTAATATTCCTCTTCCTCCAGTTCCAACACAACTTGCTTCTGAGGTCCTTTGTTCTTCTATTTTATAGCTTGACTAACTGAATCTTCATCATCTTGCTCATCTTCACTTTCTTCTCTGTCATTTATAATTAAAGCACTTGAATCATCAACAACATGTCCATGATGTGCTTTCAATAACTTCCTTTGCATTATTTCAAGTTTATAAGTCTTCAAGATTCCATATAGAACTTTCAAAGTTATTTTGCTCAAAACTCTTACTTTTCTAATAGCTGAAATTTTTTGTTCAAGATGGTCCAGAAGAGCTAGCAAGAAATTAGGTTAACCTCCTCAGCTTCATAATATTTATCATGTAGCTGCAAGTCATTTATCAATTTATTGAACCTTTCAAAATCTTCAGTAATTCCTTCTTTAGGTTTAGCCATAAACCCCTCATATTGAGAGACCGAAATCTTCCTTTAGTTTGATCTAACCTCCTATGTTCCTTCACACAAGATCTCAATTTTCTCCCATATTTGTTTAGCTGTGTCACAGTTGAAAATGTTATTGTACATTACATTGTCAAGTGACTCTATTAAGATCAGCTATAAGTCACTATCTAGGGAGACTTTCTCTTTCTCAGGCTCAGTGTACTCTGAAGGATCTTTAGGAGCATAATGTGCTGGAATGACCATGTCTCCATCTGTAGATTCCTCAACTCTTACCATGGGAGTGAAAGGACCATTTTTGAGGATCTGAATATATAGTGGATTGGCCATCCTGATAAACAACAGTATTTTCTTTTTCCATAATGTATAGTTAGATCTGTCAAATATGGGGATTTTGATGCTGCTAAGTTTATAAGTATTCATTCTTCCAAGATCTTTAATCTGTTTACTTTCAGATTTTTCTCTGATACCACTTATTTGGTAATGAATACAACACAGATGGGGAAGGTGAATGTGTTTTAGACAATTTTAGTGCCTTTTTATTTTTCTTACGCTAGGTGAACAAAGCAGATAAGAAATGTAACTTGTAATGATAGTATGGTTTGAATGAAATAATGAGACATGCACAGGAACACCTTATCATTCAAAACTTTACTTATATTTATATTAAAATCAAGTATGTGTTTTGCTACAAATTTCTGGGTTCTTGTTATGTTAAGAACTCAGCTTCTCTCTTGAGAGTTACAAGAAATTTCAGATCTATTTGTTACATCTAAAACAAAGCAACCAGTATTTACTTTATAGAACAGTAAATGTTAAAATACAAAATGCAAACTAAGATTGTAATACAACTTACTTAGGGTTGTCAATTTGACTTAGTCTTGTTATAGTACAGGCATGTCTTGCACAACAATTTTGGATTTGGTTTAGGAAACCTAATTTTCACAGTAGAAAACACCCCTACAGGGTCAGATGAAGTTAAATTACCAGATCCTGGAGAATTGTTTGTGCAGGTAGCCTCAAACTGTTGCCGCAAGATGTGTGACCGCTGTTTCCGCATGTGCTGCATTTAGATCTATTCTCGGCTAAATGACTGTTAGTCCCTTAATAATATAGCAAGAATTACAGAAGGGGGGTTGAATGAAATTCTTGAACCTTTTTCCCGAAATAAAAATGTTCAACTCGAATATAGATATAAGTGTTTTGATTAGCACAATACGGAATAGAAACTTAATTGAATCAAAACATAAGTAATTAAAAACAAGAGTCTTTAAAAACTTTCTGGTGGATTTAAACAATTCCACCAGAGATGTATATTATATATCGAGAGGACTCTGTGTGCAAGAATGCTCACAGCTGCTTACAAATTGAACTACTGAGAATATAGGGAAATGCTAAGGATTCTGCTTACAAAGATTTCTCTATTTTTTTTTGTATCTCAGCTCTCTTTTTTTATTTGCTACGTTCTTGATTTATATATTACCAAGATTACAAAGTCAAAAAGACCGAATAAATATAAAAACTATCAGTCTTAAGCTTTGCTACTTTTCGTCCTCTATTACCCAGTCAATGGGCTTCCACAGTAGATTTGTATACATCTCGACGGCTGTGCTCAGTTTTCACTGTTCAACTGCTGTTTGAATTCTTTATATGATCATCCGTTGGACTTTATGAGTATCCTTTGGATATATGATCATCCGTCGACTTTCTGAACATCCGTTGATGGCTTCATTGATTATCCGTCGACTGCTATATTAAACATTCGTTGATAGTCATTTGATCATCCGTCGATGGCTTTGTTAATCATCCGTCGGTAGCTATTTTGGCACTTGACTTCATTTCACTTATGCAGAATTACAAGACATTATTTATATACAATTAATCAACCTATTCCGCATATCTAGTTAAAGTCAACATGACTTATAGGCTACTACAGAATCTATACAAAGATGTATACAGAACTGTGCTACAGACTCATTATTACATAAGCTACTCACTCGATGGATAATAAGTTAACATCCGTCGGGACTACAATGAGTTATCCGTCGGGACTATAATTCTTATCCGCCGAGTGCTATATTATTTCACTAAGTAAAATCTACTTAGATATTTTGTTTATGAAATCATCAAGTACACAACCTATGCATAACAATCTCCCTCAATTTATGTCTACTGGAATTGTAGCCATAAATTAAGAGATACTTGATGATAACAAAACATCCTAAACATACAGCTTTAAAGATAAGTAGATAATACTGAAAGTGCTTCAAATAATCAAAATGTACAAAGTTTGGCTCACAGTCATTTCAAGATGCTCCTCTAGCCTGAGAAGATTTTTCTAGTTTCTTGAAGATCTGGATCGTCTTCCAAGCTTCCTATTGTTTTCATCAATCTGATTTTGGAGCTGCCTGTGGAATTCCAGTTCATCAGATTCTGAGAGATCTAGCTTTTCTTGCATTTCCAAGAGAGTCTCATTACTAGAGATACTCAATTGGTCTTCTAACCTGAAGAATCTTCTCACACCTTTGTCATCTATGAACTCTATCAGCCAGTAGGGCTTTAGATGCACTCTTCTCCCTGTGAATGGGATGATTAGAGTCTTTGGGAGTGCATCTTTAGCTCTAATACTCCTTAGTTCTTCAATCTTCTTCAATACTAGTCTTCTTGCAGTTACATTGAACCCAAAGTTCTTCTTGAAGGATGAATAAACTTTAATCAGTACAGCTTGGCTTTCTTGAAGAATTCTGTGAATTGGCCACACAATCTCCATTCCTCCTTTGTACTTGAACACTAACCTTTCAGGTAGGTTTCTGTATGCATCAATTCCCCTCACTTCATCTAGTTCATCCAGATAGAGGTTTAGATCAGAAAATTCCTTGATGTCATACAAGTACAAGTAGTCTCCCTTGTTGACTTTGGGTTGAGCTTTAACTACTGATTTTGATTTGAGAGGTGACAGCTTCACTTTCTTGACTGCCCTTAACTTTGTCCTTTTTGGCTTGCTAAGGATTGGTAAACTGAAGTCAGGAATTGGTATTTTATCCCACTCTATTGGCTCATCCTTGGGCACAATAGGTTCACCATGAATATTCTTGTAGGGATCCACCACCCTTATATCTTCAAATATCACAGAGGGCTTTGATGCTTGAGTTGTAGCTGGTGTGGGTACCTTAGGAAATTGATTTTCCAATTCTTTGTCAATAATATCCAGTTTCCTTTTTTTCTTCTAGCCAAATCTTTCTTTCTTGGAGATTTCTTCTGTTCTTCAATTTTCTTCTTTGATTCAGCAGCTTCAGATGGTTGAGAGGGAATTTGTTGAGATGAATTCACAGCCTGTATCTTGGCCAAGATAGCAATATGCTATTTTTTTTGTTTAGTCTTCTTTGCATCTAGAGCAGCTTGCTTCTTTTCCTGCTTTAATCTGGCTTTTTCTTCTCTCTTTTCTTGAGCAAATTGTGGATGTCCATCTACCACACAAATTTCCTTTCCATTTCTGAATATCTTAGCAATTCTCCTTTTTGAAGTTGAATCAGCTGGATCTTTATAGAAGACAATTGATCTTGACAGAAGCTTCTTCTCATCAGGCTTGGGTGTCTCATACACAGTGTCCAAGGGGTTCTTCAAAGATGATTTTGGATAGTTTGCCCTTGGTTTAAGAATTATTTCAGCCTTTGTAGACTTGATGCAGGAAGATTGTCCTATTTCCAGATAATTCATGCTCATCTCATTCACACTGATTTGCTTGACTTAAGAGTGATGGATGGCTGACTTAACTGGCTCCTTGACAAGTTCAAACTTTTTCTGTATCTCCTCATCAATCTTATCCCAATAGATCAAACTCAACTTTCCTCTATCAGCAACTTTCAAATTTGCTGCTGCTGCTTTAATTAGATCTATACCATCTGCAACTGGTGGCTTGGAGACAGTAATTGAAGGTACAATTACTTTGCTGATTTGAACTTGAAGTTTCTCCCCCTCACTTGGTCCTTTCTCCCCCTTACTTGGTTCTCTCTCCCTCTTTTTGTTATCATCAAGTTGAGGAGTTAGGCCTTGTGCTTTAGCCAGTTGCATGAGAAGATTTGTCTGAGACTGTTGATTTTGAAGAAGGGTGGCCACTGAATTCTCAATAACTTGAACTCTATCTTCCAGCTTGGCCAGCTTCTTTTCAGAAGCTGATTCTCTCCTCAGTCTCAGTAATAGATCCTGCATGGTACCATATGGCATGACTGAATCCAGCTTCTCAGAATTATAGGTCTTCAAGTCAGCTATATCCTTTTTGAGTTCATCCACACTCAAATTCTGTCTTAATTGTTGTATCTTCATGAGATGTAGAGAGTCTAGGTGAGCTTGAAGAATAGTCTTGGTACCAGCATCTGAAGTTTCCAGAAGGGCCTTTTGAATAGCCATAACCTGTTTAACCAAAGATACACCAAATTGTCCTGGTGTAGATTCCTTTGTCCATGCCCATTCAGGTAAATTTGGAACATAACTTGGGGCTTCATCTCCCCCTAAGTTCATGCTTCCATCCAAAGAAACAGAGTCATCATCATTAGAATTTACTTCAAATTCTTCAGATGGCTCACCAGCTTGAGAAGGCATCCTATTGACAGCAGCTTTATCTCTCTGAAGAGATTCTGAAGTGTGTACTAAGTTCAAAGTCTATTCTGCCTCCACATTGCCCTGAGCAACCAACAGTTGATAGGCTGACACAAGGTGAGTAAAAGTGTCAGCATCCAAGGAAATGTTATCAATTATAGTTTTGTAATGTTGCTAAAATTGTCTTTCCTTTTCAGCATCATCCACAATCATTGACTCATTAGCAATGGCTGGATCCACCCTTATAGCTTCTGTACCTGCTTTTCTCTCATAATCTCTCTTTTGTTGCATCAGGGTCTCACCCTAGCTCCCCACCCTCACACCCTCACCTTCACCTACTAAGGTTGGACTCCTCTCACTCACTTTTTCCAATCCTGAATAAATGGATTGCTGATTTTCACTCTTTTCCTCTCCTTTTGCCTGGGAGCAACCCAGCCTCTCACTCAAGACACTCTCCTCTCTCAGTCCTAAGAGTGACTGTACAACCACTAAATCTTCTGCATTTGAAATTATTGAAGTTTGAAGTTGTGCAGAGATACTCGACGGATAGATATCCGTCGAGTGAGTGGTAATGCTATCCGACGAATAACTGCTGTTAGGCTTATCCGTCGGGATACAATCACTACTCGACGGATGAGCAATATCCATCGAGAGAGTAGAAATGAATGAGGTGGGAAGAGAAACTATTGTTGACTCTGTGTTGATTGAAGATATTTGGGGCACAGATGTCACAATAGTATCTGAAAGGATTGGCAAGTGAGCCAACAAATCATCTAAAAGATGATGCTCACTTGCACTAGATTTTGGCTTCCCCAACAGAGTTAAAGAAGGGGAATAAGGAATTGAAGTGTTTGTTATATCCACTTCCAGAGAGTTTGTTGGTGAGTATGGTGTTTCAGATGCTTCTATTATTAGAGATTTTGGCTGTGACTCCACATTTATTGGAGCCACATCAAACTGAATTTGAGAGAGTGCAGGGACTGTGTCTTTAGCACCAGTTTGCACTGTGTGTGTGCCCCGTGCATCCCCAGAGGTTTTAGATTTCTTCTTTCTTGTATAAGTTTGGGGTGAGCTTGTGTCCCTAACCCTTTTGGCCTGTGCTCTTGGCTGAGAGCTTTGTTCAATAACTGCATCCTTTTGGGAGGATGCAGCTAGAAGTGAGCTTTTATCCTTTTTGAGCATTGCAGTTTGTTGGGAAACTGCAGTGTGGCTAGGCTGGGATTCACTCAACTCTCCATCCTTATTCTTGGGGTTTCTTTGATGTTCACCCCTTCCCTCACCTGACTTTCCCTCCTTCACACTCCCCTATTTTGTTTTTGTGGATTTTTCAACTGGTATCTTTTGAGAGATACCAGAGGGGGTTTTCTTTGATTTAGATTTGGAAATTGTAGAGGGTTTGGAGGCTTTGGTAGGCAACTGTTTGGTCATTGGCACAGTTGTCATAGCTACTCCTGAAGTCAAAGAAATAATGGAGGTTGGAATAGTTGTAGGGATGGATGAACTTACCTCACTTACCTGAGGTGCCTGCATTACAGGAAAATAGAACATTGGCACATCCCTGTGATGGTTGGCTCTGTTCAAATCTGCAATGAGTCTTCTCTCTTGAACCCAACAAGCCAGTTTGTTGTTTGGGTTCTCAAGAACAATCTCTTGACATAGATGGTTAGCCAATAACATGAAAAATCTAGCATAATACATATTCTTTCCTCTTTTAGCTAACTCACCTAGTTTAAAACCTAACTCAAACAAGACAAGGTCACTGAAATTATAAAATTTATCTGTAACTAGCATTTATAGCATATTAAGCATGGAAATATTCACTGAATCAAAATTACTGACTTTTCCAGAGAAAACTTTAGTAACAACATCACACAAGAAACTCCACTCCTTCCTAAGACCCAATCTCCTAATATCACTTAGTTTAGTAGTAGGAAGTGCATAGTGCATGGAATTAAGCATATTGATAATATCAGTGTCATTGTGTGGTGAAGTCACATTATTATCAGGAATTTTGAAATATACTTTTATTACATCACTATTGATACAGAACTCATTACCTTTGATGGTTAGAGTGATGGTCTTGTCAGCAGAGTTGTAAATAGCAGTGGTCCACATCTCTTCAACAACTTCACAGAAGATTGTGGGTGACTCCAGCATGGCATAATTTAGCTTGCAATTCTTCACAAAGTCCATCATCTTGTGATAGTCCTCTGATTGCTGAATACCCTTATTGACCAAAGCAGTGAAGTTGTTCTTCTCATAAATGAACCCAGTTTGAGACATAATCTTTACTACAGGAGCCATTGTTAGAGAATGAAAGCTTGAAGAGAATGAGAATATTTGCTTGAGAGAGAATGAAATAAAAGCAGTTGAATTTGAGAATGATAAAAGAAAACAATTGCTATGAAATAAGCTTTTATACTATCTCAAAAATAACTGATAAAAATAATAAAGTAAAGTAAATTAACCAATAGAAATTGCCTAAAATAGCCGTTTTAAAATTAAACTGTAAAAATTCCACCCATTATCCGTCGTGTAATTCTTACAAACTGTAAGTATACTCGATGGATAATGTTCAGGGAATTAACGGCTGAGATTTAAACAATTCGACGGATGAGGATAAACTGATATCCGTCGAGACATAAAGTATTCCAGAAAAATAATTGACTTTTATTAGCAAGTAGTATATCGACGGATGACTAAACTCGATGGATAAGGGTCATCCGTCGAGATGCAAATTTTGACTTAGCCAAAATTTCATCCAAGATTTAAAGATCAACTAAATTTCTGGCTGCATTACAACTTGCAAAATAACTCAGATAAATTTAAGAGTAATTAAGCATACCTAACTCACTTACCAACCTTGAAAAGGTGTATTCATCCAGTGGCTTAGTAAAGATATCTGCAAGTTGCTTCTCACTTGGAACAAAATGTAATTCCACAGTACCATTCATCACATGTTCCCTTATGAAATGGTACTTGATGTCTATGTGCTTTGTCCTTGAATGTTGCACTGGATTTTCAGTGATGGCAATTGCACTTGTGTTATCACAGAAAATAGGAATCCTTTCAACTTGCAAACCATAGTCTAGAAATTGATTTTTCATCCATAAAATCTGTGCACAGCAACTGCCAGCAGCAATATATTCAGCTTCAGCTGTAGAAGTAGAAACTGAATTTTGCTTTTTACTGAACCAGGACACAAGCTTGTTTCCTAGAAATTGACAAGTTCCTGTTGTGCTCTTTCTATCAATTCTACAACCTGCATAATTTGCATCTGAATAACCAGTTAGATCAAAACCAGAATCTCTAGGGTACCAAATGCCAAATTTTGGTGTTCCCTTGAGATATCTGAAAATTCTCTTAATAGCTATCAAGTGAGATTCTCTAGGATCAGCCTGAAATCTAGCACATAAATATGTAGCAAACATTATATCTGGTCTACTAGCTGTTAAGTACAGAAGCGAGCCAACCATGCCTCTATAACTTGAAATATCCACAGACTTTTCTGTAGTGTTTAGTTCAAGCTTAGTTGCAGTGGCCATGGGAGTTTTTGCAGATGTGCAATCCATTAGATCAAACTTCTTTAAAAGATCAAAAATATATTTAGTTTGACTAATGAATATTCCATCACTAACTTGCTTAACTTGCAAACCAAGAAAGTAAGTTAGTTCTCCCATCATGCTCATTTCATACTTACTTTGCATCAATTTGGCAAACTTTTTGCAAAGTTTCTCATCTGTAGAGCCAAAGATAATATAATCTACATAAAACTAGAGCCATTAACATTTCTGAAAAATAAAGTTTTATCTACAGTACCTCTTGTGAAATGATTTTCCAAAAGGAACTTTGATAAAGTGTCATACCAAACTCTAGGTGCTTGCTTCAGTCCATAAAGTGCTTTCAGAAGATAATAGACATATTCTGGAAAATTTGGATCTTCAAAACAGGAGGTTGACTAACATACACTTCTTCCTCCAAATCTCCATTTAGAAAGGAACTTTTGACATCCATTTGATAGACCTTGAAATTGGCATGGGCTGCATAGGCTAAGAAGATTCTGATGGCTTCAAGTCTTGCAACAGGAGCAAAAGTTTCATCAAAATCTATTCCTTCTTGCTGACAATAACCCTTAGCAACCAATCTAGCTTTATTCCTGATTACTATACCATTTTCATCTATCTTGTTTCTGAATACCCACTTGGTGTCTATTGGATTCTTTCGTTTAGGCTTGGGTACCAGCTTCCATACATTATTCCTTTCAAATTGGTTTAGCTCCTCCTGCATAGCTAAAATCCAATTAGGATCCAACAAAGCTTCTTCTACCTTCTTTGGTTCTTCCTTTGACAGAAAGCTGCTGTATAGACATTCTTCCTGAGTTGCTCTTCTTGTTTGAACTCTAGAAGAAACATCACCAATGATAAGCTCAAAGGGGTGATCTTTTGTCCATTTCCTTTGTTGAGGTAGATTAGCTCTAGATGAAGAGACCTCATGATTATCTTAATGTGTGATTGAGTTTTGATTGCTAGAAACTCCCCCTGAGTTTGTGGATTTTTGATTTAAAAAAGGAGAATTTTCTATAGGTGATCTGTCTTGACCTCCTGCTCCTTTTGATAACCCAATGGATGGTGAATTTTGAGTACCGACGGATGAGGCAGGTTGTCTTCCGATGGATAACACAGATTGCCTTCCGACGGATGAAACATTATGCAACTCGACGGATGTTGAGTTTTGTGCTTCATTGGTGGTAGATTTGTATGCATTATCCTTAGACACTGTTTCTTGATCACTCTCATCATCACTATCATCACTAACCATCTCCACATTATTGAATTTGAGGCTCTCATGGTAATCTCCATCTTTCAGTCCTTCAATCTTTTTATCATCAAACACAACATTTATAGATTCCACAACAATGTTGGTTCTTAGATTGTAGACTCTATATGCTTTACCAACAGCATATCCAACAAAAATTCCTTCATCTGCTTTAGCATCAAACTTCCCATTTTGATCAATTTGATTTCTCAGGATATAGCATTTGCAGCCAAAGATATGAAGAAAGTTTAGAGTTGGCTTCTTGTTCTTGAACAATTAATAGGGAGTCATGCATCTTGCTTGATTAATTAGAGAAATGTTCTGAGTGTAGCATGCAGTATTTACAGCTTCAACCCAAAAATATGTTGGTAGTTTAGATTCTTCAAGCATTGTCCTTGCAGCTTCAATAAGTGATTTGTTCTTCCTTTCCACTACTCCATTCTGTTGTGGAGTCCTTGCTGCTGAAAACTCATGCAGTATCCCATTTTCTTCACAAAATGCTCTCATGACAGAATTCTTGAACTCAGTTCCATTGTCACTCCTGATTCTTCTAACTTTGAAATCAGGATGATTGTTGACTTGCCTTATGTGATTGATGATGATTTCACTAACCTCATCTTTAGACTTTAGAAAATATGTCCAAGAGAACTTTGAGAAATCATCTACAATTACTAGGCAAAATCTTTTCCTTGAGATGGACAATACATTGACTGGTCCAAACAAATCCATGTGAAGCAGTTGTAAAGGCTCTTCAATTGCTAAATCAAGTTTCTTCCTGAATGATGCTTTGATCTGCTTCCTTTTTTGGCAGACATCACACAGTCCATCCTTTGAAAACTCCACTAGAGGAATACCTCTTACCAATTCTTTCTTTACCAGCTCATTCATGGTCTTGAAGTTTAAATGAGATAGCTTCTTGTGCCATAGCCAACTTTCATCCTGACTTGCTTTACTGAGAAGACAAGTTACAGATTCTGCTTTAGTTGAGTTGAAATCAGCTAGGTACACATTTCCTCTTCTCACACCAGTGAGAACCACTTTGTTGCTTTGATTATTAGTCACAACACAGGCTTCTTTGTTGAAGGTTACTGAATTGCCTTTGTCACAAAGCTAGCTGATACTCAACAGATTGTGTTTGAGACCATCCACTAAGGCAACCTCCTCGATGATGACATCATCCTTTGAAATCAAGCCATATCCCACATTATAACCCTTGCTGTCATCTCCAAAAGTAATACTTGGGCCAGCTCTCTCCTTAAACTCTGTGAGCAGGGTAGAATCACCAGTCATGTGTCTTGAACAACCACTGTCCAAGTACCAAAGATTCCTTCTGTTTCCCTGCACACATCAAAATCAAATCAAGTTGATTTTGGTACACAAGTTTCCTTGGGTCCTGCCTTGTTAGCTTTCTTCTTCTATTTCTTAGGTCTTAACTCATTTGACTTAGGAATTTCAGATTCTTCCTCAGTCATTTGGGTTGGACCTTTGAAACCATTAATGCAACAGAAATGGCATGCTTGGTGTAAACATGTTATTCCAGTAAGGCATGATAAATGGCATTTGAGGCATACTGTATGCAGCATAATATGGATTAGGTGCAAATGGCATATTAGCAAACTGTGCATTCATGTTCTGTGTAGGCATAGCATTAACAGGCATGGGAGGCATGGCATTCATGTTAGGAAATTGAGACTGAACAAACATGGGAGTAGGCATGGCAGATTTGCAATTAACAGACAAATGATTTACACTACCACACTTGACATAGATTTTTCTAGGAGCATATTTATAAGGTGTGTAGTTATTGTGTTTGTTAATCCCTACTTTACCATTCCTGTTGTTTTTCCTTTTAGTCTCTGTTTTTATCTCAATTTTCTAAAGTCTGTCACTTAATTATTTGACAGTCATGTGACCAACATTAGCCCTTTTTCCTTTCTTAACTTAACTTGACTCTCCTGAAACAAAGTTCTTGGAAACAGACCCATACTTCTCATTCAGCTTGATTAGTTTGGCTTTGCTAATGGGCTTGCTCACAGCCGAAGGATGAGGATTTTCATCTTTCGACGGATAACACTTTTTGTTATCCGACGAATAGTCCTCATCACCCGTCGAGTCTACATCTGTCAGCAAACCATCTACCAAATTAGGTTCTAGTTTCTCTTTGCTCTTTTTCCAGGCTTCATCACAAAAAGACTCAATTCCTTGAACTTTGGTGATTTGAGCATGGACATCCCTGGATATTTTCCATGCTTTAATCACCTCTTGTTCATGCTCGAGCTGCTTCTTTAAAATCTCTTCCTTTTTTAAGGACTCAGTTAATTCCTCCTTGGCAATCTTACACTCAATTCTTAGTTTCTCAAAATCAACAAACTGAGACTCAAACACATTATTCCTCTCACTTAAAAACAAGTTGTTTTCTTTGATTTTAGCATTTTATTTAGTAAGAGACTTAAGTGTAACACGCAAATGATATAATTCTGTAGACACGTCATTTATGGCATCATTACACTCAGCTTTAGATAAATGTGCAAGGTTTGTAGTAATTACCTGATTGCTTGAGGAACTTGTCTCTGTTTCATCAGACTTGGCCATTAGGGCTAGATTGACATAGCTGACATCTTCATCTTCATCCAAACCATCTGCTGCCCAGTCATTCTCTTGTGTAATAAAAGCCCTTTCCTTTTGTTTGAGTAGATCAAAGTATTTTTGCTTATAATCCACAGACTCAAACCTTTTCTTACTGGAATCTGACTTTCTACACGCATTTGCAAAATGCCCTGCCAAGCCACATTTGAAACATTTGAATTTTGACTTATCCACCATATTTCTATTTGGCTTGGCTGCTCCAAAGTTCTTCTTAAACTTGAGCTTGGCAAATCTCCTGGAAAAGAAATGCTAGATGCTCATCAATGTCCTCCATGTCATCTTGGCTCAATGAATCTTCACTTTCTACTGCAAGCCCCTTGCCCTTGTTCTCACAGACCTTAGAAGTTGACTCAACAGCTTCCATCTTCACTTTCTTCTCCTTTTCCAAATCAGCAACTAGTGCAATGGATCCTCCTTTCTTCTTTCCTCTCTCCATCCTTTCATCCTGCTCTATCTCAAGCTCATAGGTCTTCAGGATGCCATACAGTCTCTCCAAAGTAAACTCTTTATAATCTTGTGAGTTTCTTAATGAGACTGTCATTGGTTTCCATTCCTTTGGAAGAGATCTAAGGAATTTCAGATTAGAGTCTTTAGTCTGATAGACTCTTCCATGTAACTTAAGAGCATTTAGTAGTTTTGAAATCTACTAAAAATGTCAATGAGTGACTCACTTTCCTCATTGTGAAAATGCTCATATTGCTGAATTAAGAGTTGCATCTTATTTTCTCTAACTTGCTCAGTGCCATCACAGATTATCTGTATAGTATCCCAGACTTCCTTGGCAGTTTTGCAGTTGATAATATTGTCAAACATGTCTGCATCAACTCCATTGAACAGAATGTTCATGGCCTTTTTATCCTTCCTGACTTGTTCAATGTCAGGATCAGACCATTCGTGCCTTGGCTTGGGAACTGATGGCTCGTTTCCTGTTGCAACTCTCATTGGAACATGAGGGCCTCTCTCTATGCAGTCCACATAGGCCTCATCTTGAGAAAGCATATGAAGATGCATTTTTACCTTCCAATGATGGTAATTATCTTTATCTAGAAAAGAAATCTTGACTCCAACGTCTTTCTTGTTCATCTTGCTGAATTGTTTTGATCTTTAAATTCTTTGTAGATTAAGAGCTTGCTCTGATGCCAATTGTTAGTCCCTTAATAATAGAGCAAGAATTACAGAAGGGGGTTTGAATGGAATTCTTGAACCTTTTTCCCGAAATAAAAATGTTCAACTCGAATATAGATATAAGTGTTTTGATTAGCACAATGCGGAATAGAAACTTAATTGAATCAAAACATAAGTAATTAAAAACAAGAGTCTTTAAAAACTTTCTGGTGGATTTAAACAATTTCACCAGAGATATATATTATATATCGAGAGGACTCTGTGTGCAAGAATGCTCACAGCTGCTTACAAATTGAACTACTGAGAATACAGGGAAATGCTAAGGATTCTGCTTTCAAAGATTTCTCTATTTTTTTTGTATCTCAGCTCTCTTTTTTTATTTGCTACGTTCTTGGTTTATATATTACCAAGATTACAAAGTCAAAAAGACCGAATAAATATAAAAACTATCAGTCTTAGGCTTTGCTACTTTTCGTCCTCTATTACCCAGTCAATGGGCTTCCACAGTAGATTTGTATACATCTCGACGGCTGTGCTCAGTTTTCACTGTTCAACTGCTGTTTGAATTCTTTATATGATCATCGTTGGACTTTATGAGTATCCATTGGATATATGATCATCCGTTGATGGCTTCATTGATTATCCGTCGACTGCAATATTAAATATCCGTTGATAGTCATTTGATCATCCGTCGATGGCTTTGTTAATCATCCGTCGGTAGCTATTTTGGCACTTGACTTCATTTCACTTATGCAGAATTACAAGACATCATTTATATACAATTAATCAACCTATTCTGCATATCTAGTTAAAGTCAACATGACTTATAGGCTACTACAGAATCTATACAAAGATGTATACAGAACTGTGCTACAGACTCATTATTACATAAGTTACTCATTCGATGGATAATAAGTTAACATCCGTCGGGACTATAATGAGTTATCCGCGGGACTATAATTCTTATCCGTCGAGTGCTACATTATTTCACTAAGTAAAATCTACTTAGATGTTTTGTTTATGAAATCATCAAGTACACGACATATGCACAACAATGACCAATGTGCAATTGTGATTCATATGGTTCCCTATCTTGTTTTGCCTGTTATTATTGTTGTGAATTATTTTAGGGCTCAGATCGATATTTTTCAATACAGTATGGGGGTGTTCATATGGTTGTGTATTTAATGTTAGTGTTGTTATACATGTAATATAATTTATATTTGGTCTCACAATTCAGAGAGCCAGGGTTTAGATGAGGGTGTGTAAGGAGACTTTTGGGGCATTTCTGAGCATTTTAACTTGAGTTTTTCCTATGATATTTAAACTTGTGTTAGAGTTGTTCCTATGATTTATTTTTAATAATTTTCATATATGAAACACGTTTATGTATGTTATTTTAATTTCTTAGAAATATTATTTTGGTATTTAAAGGGCCAATCTTACACTTAGCAAAGGCCCTCCATATATTTGGTACGGGTCTGCACTGATATACTTGTTACTATTTAGAAGTTAAAAGTACACAGAAACAGAGATATACCTTTTTGTTACTCCATAGAAGGTAGAACTATACATAAGCAACTTGAGTTTCATTTGTTAAATATTAAATCGAATCGTCACGACACAGCCGTTCCTCAGTAAATCTCTGATTTAATCTTTTACATTCTATTTATTTAGAGTATTGTACCAGATATGTATTATGCACGTTCTACTGTTTCTAGCCCGGATAAACTTTTAGTTAGAAGTGATATTTGTAGAGAAGTCTGTTATAGAAGTATAGTGTCACTTTCACACAAAATGGAGATTAATTTAGAAAAAGTACCTCGAATTTCACAAATATTAGTACCCACCTTATTCAAATATCTTAGGATGTTCTCACACATGTGATGCAGAATGTGGGTTGCTTTCTATTTCTGGGCAAACATGTTGCTTCGTAATGTGATTTGTTAACTTAAAGTGGAAACCCCTCTCAGGTACCTTTGACTGTTACTTTTATTTATAATTTGACTTCCAAATCATATAGTTATGCATATAATAAACATCATTTAGAAATATTAGAATTACAAAAAAATTAAATAGTATAAATTAAGAGTATCTAATTTTAAAATACTATTTGATTTTCTTTTATTACCTACTCGATGATAATAATGTCTATGTATTAATAAAGATCCAATTTTCAAACTGGAGTAAAAAATGTTGCATATAATTTTGCTCAGTTTAAATAAAGAAACAGTTCCATGTATCTAACCAAAGAAATTTCCTTTGATTGGATTTTACATAATGTTAATATTACTACCGATCTTGTTAAACTAAATGCATGTATTAATTGAATTTAATTTCTTACCGATAATAGTTAACCGACTGAACTCATTTTATTATCTTATTTAGGTGTGATATTTGAACAGGATGGTAGATGGGCCAGTTACGAAAATAAAAACTTTTGGATCATTCAACAAGTAGTCTGATTAACCATAGGGCTGAGCATTCGGTCCGTTCGGTCCACAACCGGACCGAACCGAATATACCGAAAAACCGAATTATCATATTTTCTTGGACCGAACCGGACCGAAGTTGTATTATGGACCGGACCGAACCGAACCAAAATAATTTGGTTCGGTCCGGTTTTGGACCGAACGGACCGAATTTTTTGAAAAAAGTAAAATGATATTAAAATTTTGAACCAAAAATTATAAAATCTAAAATATAATTAAAGTAAGGTGATATGTAGAGTTCTAAGTGTGTATAAATACAATTATAAATCAAAATTTATGATTATAATTTCTAAGATATATGAAAAATATATATATAATATAAAATTATAGTATTTATGATTGGTCTATTCGGTCTATTCGGTCCGGACTGAAATATTTTTTACAAGAACCAGACAGAATCGAATTTTATTTCGGTTTATTCGGTCTGGACCGAATAAACTGGATTTCTGAAAAATTAGACTGAACCGAACTAAATTAACACGGTTCAGTTCGGTTTTTCGATTTTGGTTCGATTTTGCTTAGCCCTACTTGCGTATATATTTCAGATAAATGATCTTACTTTTATTTTATTGTTGGGTATTCTCTAACCTTAATACATTATTGTTTAAGTTTCCGGTGCCATCATGACTTTCGATTAGATGATAAATTTTATTATATGTGTTAGGTCACACACACTGTAGAGGGGGTGAATACAGTATATAATACAATCAAATCGAACTTTTAATATCTTAAATAACAGAAAACAAACTTTATTGAAACAATAAACTCTGTTACAGTATGGAACTGTTACCTCTCAGTGATGAACAAATATCACGAGAGCTGTTAGGGTTACAATGAATAATCTTCTCGAATATGATAACACTTATAGTGTAAACCTTATGTCTGTGTTTATATACTACACAGTTACAAGATAATCGCTAATTGATATGGAATATAATTCTGCTTCCTAAAATATATCAATCAGATATCTTTTCTTCCAAGTATTCCATTCTTCATGGAACTCCTTCTTCATGCATATCTCTTCTTATGTTTATCTCGATCTTCTTTTCTTTAATCAGCTACTTTCCTTATCTAATCGTCCTTCAGTACTTAAGTTCTGATATCCAACTTCTGATGATTATCTCCTGATAATATAAGTACTGATATCCTTAAGTCCTGACTTCCAGTATAAGTACTGATTCCCAGTTAAGTACTGATTTGACCTGTTAAGTAAGATCTGAAAACTAAACATAAATCATATTAGCCATGACATTATCAAATATATCTAACAATCTCCCCCAACTTGTAAATTAGCATAATATACAAGTTTAACAGATATTTGATGATGTCAAAAAAAATATTAAGTACAAATGCATGAGAATTAGACTAGATAACTACAACTTACAGTCCTTAAAGCTTTACCTAAATTTAACTTTTGATAACAACTTCAGTCTGTACAAATATCAGAATTTAAGCAGTTGTAGATCTTTGACTTGGCTTCATCTTCTGATCTCTCTGATGTCAGGAGTTGTTCTGAGATAGTTCTTCAACAAAAGTTCATCAATCATTCTCCTTTTGGCATCTTTAAGCTCTGCAGTATCTTCACCAATTTGAAAGATTGCAGCCCTGAGATCATTAATCTTTGCTTTTCTTATATCCTGATCCAGTCTGATCAAATAAGCTTTATCAGACTCAAGATTGAATTCCACAGCCCTGTACCCTAGAAAGGTAGTTATAATTTGAGCAGAATTAGGCTTCATTTCAACTATATCACCCTTGTGATCTCTGTACTTCGGAACATATGTGATGTCAGACTTAACAGAATAAAGCCTTTTCTGTCTCTGAATCTGATCCTTCAATGTCAATCTGTCATCCACTTGAAGTAAGAATAGTACATGCTCCAATTCTTCAAAATACTTCAATGGAATGGCATTTTGCCTTATATGATAAACCCTACCATCTGTCATGAAATACAACAAGATGTATTCTTTCAAGTAGGTATGATAAACCATTTGTACAGATTCCAGTTGATTCAATCTCTCAGGAGTTGCTCCAATACCTGGTTCACTCAAGGAAGTTGAATCATTGGTAGTGTTATGTATTCTTCTTTCATCAACACTTCCCAATCCAGTTTTATCTCTTGCTTCCTTTCCAGTAACTACTCTAGCTTCAAAACCACTTGCAGTAGTCTTCAAAGGTTGAGTCTGTTTTGCTTTAGTGAAACCTGGTAGGAGTGTCTTTGGTCTATCTTCTGATATCAAGTTAACTTGAGCTATGTCAGAGGTTACTTGCTTCTTCTGAATATCAGAACTTACAGTTTCTTGACTCTGAACAACTTGAGCCATGTCAGAGGTTGTTTTAAGAACTTTTCTAGAAGTCAGAGCAAGATCATCCTTTTCATCAGTAATTTCTTCATCCTCAGGAGGCACATAAACCTTGATAGGTTCACCAACCTTTTCTTTACCCTTGGATCTTGGATCTATCTGCGGTTGTGATTTAGCCAATGTTGCTTCAGTATGTGTCCTTTCTTTGATCACAATGCCTTTGAGTTTTGGAAGTGGCTTTTTACCAGAAGCTTCAGATTTAGATGTGACTTTCTCTGATTTAAGTCTGGCTTCTTCTTCCATTAAACTCTCCAAGTCCATTCCTGGATTTTCTTGAAGAAATAACTGTCTTGACATTTCCTCATCAAGATCTAAAAGTTCATCAAAACTTATCCTTTTACCAGTAGCAGAACTTATTCTTTTCCCAGTATCAGAACTTGTCCTCTGACTTGTAATTTCAGCTTTTCTTGATGTGAAACCTCTACCTTGACTATGACCTCTACCCATTCTAGAGTTTCCTTGATCATCCTTCCCTTTCAGTGTCTTGTCAGTCTTGCATTTGGACTTAATTACTTTCTCCCCCTTTTTGGCATCAGCAGGTAGAAGAAGAGAGACAAGCAATTCCACTGAGGCTTGGATTTCATTAAGTTGTGATTTTTGAGAAGCTTGATTTTTTAGAATATCACCAATCTGAGCTTGTTGATTATCTTGAGTCTTCTCAATATAAGCAATCCTGTCAAAGGTAGGTTGGAAGAACTTTTTCTTATCAATCTTGTGAACTTGTTCTTGCTTCATTAGTTCTTCCCTTAAGAGATGTAACTCTGCATGAGTATTTGAATGAAGACCTTGTAAATGTTTAGTACTCAATGCAGTGACTCTAAGCTGTGTTTTAAAATCATCAGTATTTAACATCTCATCAGCTTTTGTCAATTGCTCAGCCAGATGCTGTGCAGTTGGAACACAGGTGACTGAGTTCCATTCCTTAGTCCACTCCTGTCCTGCAGGAGTTTCACTCCAAGGCACTGGTGCTTCTCTGGTAACAAACTTCTTAACAAGTTCAGACTTAAGAATAGTCTGTTGAGGAGCATGTCCTAAAGGACCTGCTTCATCAGCATCTGCAGTTGGAGCAGCATCACCAGTATCTCCAGCATTTGCAGCATCAGAACTTACAGACTCAGTATCCTCTGATAAAACAACAGTGTGAGTAGCAATGGAGGCTTCAGCATCCTCTAATTGCTGATCTGGTTCTAAGTTCTGATCAACAGCCATATCCTGATGCTCACCTAAAGTCTGATCATCAGCATCTAGATGCAGAGAAGGTGTTGTAGATAACTCTGGAGTTTGAACAGCATCAGTAACAGGTGTTGTTGAAGGATTAGTTGATGTTGGAGCTTCTAAGAGAATTACTTCGGGCACAACCAAGTTTTGAACATCAATATCAGCACTTGTTCCTGGATCAACAGGAGATACAGAGGATGTGTTGACCTTTTCAGAAACAGCTTCCTTAGATGGAGTTGATGGAGAAGACGTAACTTTAGCAAATTCCTTTTCTTGTGAGATCAGAGATTCCTGATCCCCTTCCTTAGCTGCTTCCTCTTCATCATCTGAAACTGGCCTATTTGCCCTCTGTTTCTTGTATCTCTTTGTAGATTTGGATTCTTTGGGAGTTTCAGGAACTGTCATTCTTCTAAGCCTCTTGAGAAGCCTAGATCCCCCAATTCCAGAATCCTTCTGAGAAGTCTCTTTCTCAGCTTCACTAACAACAGGTTCTGAAGAAGGAACTTGTTCCTCAGTATCAGATTCATCTCTCAAAGCAATGTTCCTTCTCTTTTGAGGTGTTTGAGGAACAGTCTTTGTCCTCTTAGGTTTGGAAGAGGAAGGCTTCACAGTAAGTGCTGAGGATGAGGGTTGAACAGTCTGTGAAGTGGAGAGATAGGATTTGATATATTGCCTGAGGGTTGGTTGAGTAGAATGAGTGGTAGGTGCTGATTATTGTGGTGTTTGGGTGGTTGTTGTTGGTTGGACATCAGAATAAACAGATCTATAAGTATCAGGATCAGCATTTACTAAGATCTGTTTTACAGACTGAGGAATCTGTAATGGTCTAACCACTGATTTCTTAGTGTCAGCATTTATCAGGTCATTAAAGTAGCGTTTGGCAACCTTAAAAGGTGGAGTTGAGGAACTGACTAATTGAGGTTCATCAGTACAAAAAGTATATATAAGTTGACAAAATCTAGCAAAGTAAACAACATTCCTATCCTCTGTCATCCTATCCCCAATAAAACCAATTATAGCAGTTGAAAAATCAAAATGAGTTTGGTTTATAACAGCATACCCGATGTGCTGACTCATAATTGGGATAGCATCAAAATTCGAACACTTGTTTCCAAAAGCTTTAGTGATGCAGTCGAAGAAGAAGCTCCATTCTCTTCTGATATGAGCCCATTTCAACTGCCCAAGTTTTTCCAAACTATGTTCATACCCCAAAGTGGCCATTAACTCCTGAAGAGCGGATTCCTCTGAAATTGAAAAAGTACATCCTTCTGGGAGATGTAGAGCTCTGCGTATTGTACCAGGAGTAACTGCATATGAAGAATCACCCACTTCGAAAACAATACTAGGAGTGCCATGTGTACCACCATTATCAAAGTGCCCAGTCCGCCAAAATGTCAGAACTTGTTGGCTCAAAAAGACTGAAGGTTGGGTCAATGCATACCCAATCTCACTGTGTGCAAGAAGATCTTGCACAAAATGCAATTCAGATGGAGCTTCAGCATGATCAAGAACTGCAGCATAGTTGTTTGGAACAAATTTAGCTCCATCAATGATTAAATCCATATATGCCATGTGAAAAATTGAGATTTAAGAGTGCCTGTTAGGTGTTTGGTAAAATGTCTGTATGAAAAACCAACGTGAGAAGAAGAAGGAGAGTAAAAGCAAGGAGAGAAAAAAAATATGAAAGGAAAATAAAAGATTAAAAAAAAAACTTTCTCTCTTTCTTACTTATACTCTGAAAAAAATGTTACCGTTGGACACCTGTCAGACATGCAGTAATAACGGATAGTTACTGGGCTCGAGAAAACAGTAATCATTACTTACCCACTTGCCGTTTTTCAAGGAAAAACCGTTCCACTTACCCAGATATTCCATTAATCAAGGTGAAACAGTTTTAATTCAAAATTGAAACTGTTCCCACTTATTTAATTATTTTTCACTGCAACATAAATATTCTGAAAAGAAATCAAGTGAAAATGACCAAGATAAATCATATGAGTAAGTACTGATAAAGTAAAATCAGAACTTAAATTAAAACATAATTTATATGGTCATCAGAATATGAGTATTTATCAGGATTTATCAATGCATTACAAAATAACTTAGAGACAAAATCTTGAAACAAAAACAAATTTCATTAATATATCAAGTGAATACATTCATGAAATTGAAATTACATCAGCACTTGTACAAGATTTCCCTAAGCTGCTAAATCTAACGTCAACAGCCTTTGTCCTAGCTCAAGAAGCAGGGCAAGGCTGATGATGAAGAAAAACAGGAAGAAGAAAATAAATCATTTCTTCTTCCTACTCTCGACAAACAGAATGGCGAGTCGAATGATTCGCTCTTGCTAGCGGAGAGCTTCCAGCCTTTCCTCCTCCAATCGCTCCAGATGGCGATGGTAATCCATATAAAAGAACAGGAGGTGGGTGAGTACCTCCTGTGGGACAGAGTCCCATATCTCATCAGGAATGGCAGTGACGTGCCATTCCTGCTGCCAATCGGCACAGCTTAGCTCCATATCACTACTAGAAAAAACACCTTAGACATCGGTTAAAAACCGATGTCTATGTAAAAAATGACTGATGTCTTCGCGACTGATGTTAAATGTATTTTTTCATAGACATCGGTTTTTACCCGATGTCTAAGACAGACTTTCACAACGGTTCTGGAAAAATTCTGATGTCAAATGTCAGATTAGACATCGGTTATATATATGTAACCATTGTTAAAAACCTATTTTAACATCATTTTCTTTAATATAACCAATGTTAATTTCAAAAATAGACATCGGTTGTTTATTCTAGAATTGATGTTATTACCCTTTTTACATATGCTGATATCCCTATATTAACATCGAATATAACACAATGCATTAACCACAATACTGAAAAAACTTGATTATCAAAAATCAACCAATATATATATTATTACCCAATCGAATTCAAGATCAACAAATTCTCAATGTCTACAACTTATCTCAAATACTAATATCATTTTAAACAAACTATTCCGGTGATAAGTACAACTAATCTCAGTGTTTAAAATCAACCATATTCCTAGTACTCAAGTCATCCCCTTTCATGCGGGCTAGTCTTCTTATCATGTCCGCTCCAATCTTCTTGCAAGTCTCATCATTATTTGCCTTCTCACGAGCACTAATCACTGTTAAAATGAATCAAACCATAACACAGGGAGTGAACATTATTATTAAATGTTTCAATAAAACACGCTATACTGATTCACATCTTTCACAATAAATTGGAAAGACAAGCTTAGTTAATCATTTGAGAAAAAAATTAACCTGCAATTACCATGCTTTTGGGCCCACACTTGGTGTTACCATGTATCAAAAAGTAACAATTTTTAAAGAGGTAAGATAGCCAAAAATTACACAAACAAATGCATGCACACTGAAACTACTTGGCAACGTTGACATTATCATTTGCTGTTATGCTTTCATATCATAATTGATTGGAAGTAATTTACAAAACATACACAAAAATAATACTATGTTGTCTTCAAAATTCAAAACATGGATACAGAGATTGACTATATAGTATTCAATACTGTTTGTGTAATGTCTATAAAAGGTTACCTTCTTTCCAGTTTCATCCTGTGTGAATCTTTCATATGGAATGTAAACACCATTCTTTTCCTTTACGGCTCTGACATCTATTTTAATTCAAATAAATAGGCTATCAAGTGTGAAACTTATATCACAAAACAAAAGAAAATCATCTTATAAACATATGTCATCAGTGGGCTAAATGACTAGCATATCGTTTCAAATTATTTTAATAGTACAAAGTACACTGCAGTCATACAGAAGGGCGAATTACTGTCTTATGTAGAATACATGCATGGTCCCAACACCAAGGACAAGCTGGCAAGTCTTTGTGTTAAAGAACTTCAAGAGCTCAACAACACGCTGCACAATTTCGGTAGAAAGTGCTGACAAAGAATCATTCATATCAATGTACTCTGACAACATCTTCAGCAAGATTAAGCCGCTGAAAAGTAAAAATGAACAATAATTTTAGCTTAAACCAGCAAACAAAGTGGTTACATATAAAGAAATGAAGGCTCTTCGAGACAGAACTCTAACCATAAACTATAAATATATCACATTGAATATATATCTAAACAGCATACATGCCAGGATTATGACGGAATAGATATGAATAACAATTTTTCGATTTAAACTATTAAGTTAAGATTTTTAACTATAAACATCTTAGAATGATTTCATTTTTCAAGCAAAAGAATACCAAAATATAAATAAAAATTTAAGCACATCATAGAATAATTGTTAGAGACTTATAACTAAACAGACTTATAGCTTGTTTAGCATTCCTTTGCAGACAGACTACAAACTCTTTAACATCACAGTAATACATGTGATCTATTTAATATATAAAAATGATAGCTTTCTTACAATCTGACATTTACAAGTGCAACAAACATATTACCTGTGTTGGTTTGGATAGCTGGACTGGTTGCCTGAATATGCATTTTTGTTGCACCCTATGCAAATACAGGTTCAAGTATGTTCTGAAGAAATCAAGTAAAATTAGCAAAATCAGTGTGCACTTAGTTTATGCTTCTAGCAACTGGTCTACACTCTACAGAAACCCATCATTGTGATTATTAAATCCATTCCATATTTATTTTTGATATTCTAAAGATAATATAGGAACTGAGGCTCGATTTCAACTACAGTTTGCGTCAAATTAAACATATCATCGACGTTTCTCCATACCTTGACAAAGACTTGAGTAGAACGAGCAAGTACATTCTATGACAGACTTATGCTTTCACTGGCATCGATATAGCTTCAGTATATAACATGCCTGCATGCAGAAAATTAGAAATCAACATATTATTTATCAATTATCATCAACACTTTAGTTCACAATAGTTCTAATGACAACACCTGTTATTTTCCTTTCTTTTTGCTAAATAAAATTCTAATCAATCAAAATGATTACAAGTTCAAACAAAGCATACCCTGGGAACTGCGTGTGGAATAGAACCTCCCCCCCCCCAAATAGCACCAAAACAAACAGTCCAATCATTTGGAAGTTAATACCATGATTTCTGAACGAACCAAAACTGTGTGTGGTATATAAGATGATACTATGATTTCTGAACGCACCTCGACCGGAGCACATATTCCAGAGGCAGTCTTTTTAGAATTTCTGCAAGGATATCTCCAGAGAAAGGATCAGCCATTGGTGTTGCAGCTTACTGACCTTAGGTCTGGTTTCTTCAGCTCCTCTCATCCTTTTGCCATAGAACTGAAAAATACAATTTTTCAAAGTACCAACTTCTAGTCAGGAAAGAAATTAAAGTTTCCAAGGCTTGATTAAATAATTTTGACAAAGTCGATGACCATAAAAAGGAAGAAATTAACAAATGTATATGTTGATGAACAAGTATATTCAAGGCCAGAAATTCACTTTATCTATTCTCCGCTACCAACAAACAAGGAAAACAGTTGCTGCACTGTCATCTGATTTGCAGACAGCACAATTTGCCCTGTACCGCCTATAGCATGCTTCATTATTCCCCAAAAACTGTTTAGTAAACGAGTCTGTTAGGAACCAAGCCAGACCATCTAACAACCACTCATCATCTGGTGATGCAGCACTGATATAAACTTGAAACCACTGCCTTACAAGAGCATAGGCAACAAAATAGTTGAGGTACTCAATATAACAGCCACATATATACACAGAAAATAAAATTAAAGGCATATATAATGTTTATTTGGGATCCGAATGAAAGGAAAGAAAGCAAACCTTGTTGTTGGTGAAGAGAGAGATCAAGATAACGTTCCTAATCATGATTAAAAATAGTCAACAACATGATGATAATGATAGCGGCGTATGAGAGGAGGAGGAGAAGAAATTAAGACATCTCAATTGAATCCAAAATGTTGAAGCTCAATGAACTTCCAAATCTGTTGAAAAAAGAAAAAAAAACAAAATTAAAAACCAAACCCAATAATAATTAGGAAATAAATCAAGATGAAGAATAAACAAAATCCAATTGAACAATGAAACCAAGCCAGATTCTTCACAAATTAGGTTTCTCGAAGCTTGAGTTTGATTAATCGTAGATGTTCTTCAATTTGGGGTTCAATTGGAACCCTAATTAGAAATAATGTGAGATGGTGACAGATAATGTAAGATGGAGAGATAGTAATATATATGTAGAGAGAGAGAGAGAGAGATGTGAGAGAGAGATGTGAGACCGAGAGCGAGAGGAAAGAGACGGGGGAGAGAGAGGGAGGTGAGGTAAGGGGGAAAAGGAAGAAGTGATTTTGGAAGGGGGAAAAATAAATCTGGAAAATATATTTGTTATTAAGGGGGGAAATATTTAGGAACCGGGGGAAAGTAAACGCGTTTTTTTTTAATTTTTTTTAAAATTAACCATAGACAACAGTTGTGATTTTAGACCGATGTCTAAGAAAATTCGACAACGGTTATGTTATAAACTGATGTCTAATTCACGTTTCTTCTTTTTTGAAAATAACTATCAACAACGGTTTTTTTATTGACCGATGTCTAATATATGCAGTAACATCATTTTAAAAATAACCGATGTCTAAAGGAACTTTGACATCGGTCGTTTGAACAAGCGATGTCTAAGGACCGATGTCTATTGACAGAATTCTAATAGTGTATTGAAGGTTTCGTAGTTCAAAAACATGTTATATCTGACCATGGTGTTTTTGAAAGAAAAAGTATGAAGGTGAGATGAGGTTGAGATAAAAGATTTGATGGGAAGGCTGATGTGAAGTGGTTGCTTATATAGGCAAGAGAATGCCAGGAAACGCAAAGGAATTTAATGCTGACAGGTAGAATTAATTCTACCTCATCTCCCCAGACTTGGAAAAAGAAAAACATTCATTGGAAAGAGAAAACATGGTTTAATGCGCACAAGAAGCAAGTAAAAGTTGACTGTTCAAGTACGAATACCATTAACCCTAACCATAGTGACTATTAATCTTCCACTTCAACATATTCTAGTTTGAACCGAGACTGTTATCAAATTTTATCCACAGATAAGTCAAGTAAAGAATTAGACTGTAATATCAGAACTTAGACTTATATCAGAACTTAACAGTCATCAGAACATAATTTCTTAACTCGAAAAAGGAATGCCTATCTTAGTAAGTCCTCATACAAGTTCTGAGTTATATTCTTCAGAACTTAATCATCAGAACATGCAAGCAGAACTTGTCCTCAGAGTTTGTGCAAAGTGACACAATGACTGTTTATCTAAAACAACATAGACCACCACAGTAATTTTCATCATTCATATGGAGTGATTAGTGTGTGCATTAAGCTAAATGTCAGACAAAGAGTAACGTCTAATTCACTTCAGTATATCTTAGAAATAAGGCATAACTAAAACTTTGCTAAAGAGCTGTCATTATTCTGTAACCTACTGTTGAATGAGTTCATGCTTGAGTCCACCTCAACTATTTTGTGCTAATTTTGTGCATCTTTTTAAATTCCATTTCACAGTGGCTTCTCAGTGTAAGTGAGTCACGACTGCTTATCAGAATTTATGCTATTATCAGAGTATTTCTCCAGTAATCATAGAGTGTGAAAAGTCACCAAGAAAATATTTTGCTTTTCTAATGCATATTTACTTAATACCAGCAATGCACTTGGGTCGTCCCTTCCACATTTTTACTCTAGATCTCAAAGGAGTACCTAATTTTATTCTTTGATCCTTTTGCTTTTTCTTTTGATAAGTGAGGTTTATCAGCACTTAGTGCATTCAGCAGATTTACTAGTATCAGAACTTAACAGATGAGTAGCATTATTCTAATTTGTGACTTAGTAATAAGATAAAAAAAGTAAACTCAACTAAGCTCAATTATCAGAATTTGCTTGTGTCATTAGATTTCCACAGAAATAATTACTTCTTACATGGGATCATTTGTTTATTGAAGACTACTAGGTCAGCATCTAGCACAGTTATCCTCATAGGATTGAATAGTTACTTAAACAGACATATCACTTATCAGAGTTTAGAAACATATATCAGACAACAGTCAGTACTTAAACACATTTGTCAATTAAGCACAGAATATACAAAGAGATTAAATTCTGTAAATACTGATCATAAAGTCTGATATAACAGAACAAGACTAAGCAGATTTAGAGAAAGAACCTGAAACCATTCCAAGTTCATTTACCAATCTTGTAAAAGTGGCTTCACACAATGGTTTTGTGAAGATATCTGCTAGTTGTTGATCTGTTGGAACAAAGTGCAATTCCACTGTACCTTCATCCACATGTTCCCTTATGAAGTGGTACCTGATGCTGATATGCTTTGTCATAGAGTGTTGAACTGGATTACCTGTCATAGCAATAGCACTTTGATTATCACAGTAAATAGGGATTTTGAAATATGTTAACCCATAATCCAGTAACTGATTCTTCATCCAAAGAATCTGTGCACAACAGCTTCCTGCAGCAATATACTCTGCTTCTGCAGTTGATATGGAAATTGACTTTTGTTTCTTGCTGAACCAAGAAACCAATTTGCCTCCAAGAAATTGGCAGCTTCCACTTGTGCTTTTCCTGTCAATTTTGCAACCTGCAAAATCTGCATCTGAGTAACCTATTAGTTTAAAATCTGATTCTCTAGGATACCACAATCCCAGATCAGCTGTTCCTTTAATATACTTAAAAATTCTTTTCACAGCTGTTAAGTGAGGTTCTCTTGGATCTGCTTGAAATCTTGCACAAAGACAGGTAGCATACATGATATCAGGTCTACTAGCAGTTAGATAAAGTAGAGAGCCAATCATACCTCTATAATCAGTAATATCTACTGATTTACCAGTATCCTTATCCAGTTTTGTTGCAGTGGCCATGGGAGTGGATGCACTTGAACAATCTTGCATTCCAAATTTCTTCAGCAAGTTTCTGGTGTACTTAGTTTGACAAATAAAAGTGCCTTCTTCATTCTGCTTGACTTGAAGGCCCAGAAAATATTTAAGTTCCCCCATCATACTCATCTGATATCTTGACTGCATCAGTTTGGCAAACTTATTGCAAAGTCTGTCATTTGTAGACCCAAAAATGATATGATCAACATAAATCTGGACCAGAAGTAAGTCCTTTCCATGGTTGAGGTAGAACAGTGTTTTGTCTATTGTTCCTCTGTTGAATCCACTTTCCAGAAGAAACTGAGCTAAAGTCTCATACCATGCTCTAGGAGCTTGCTTAAGTCCATAAAGTGCTTTATCAAGCCTGTAGACATAATCTGGATGTTTGGAGTCTACAAAGCCTGGAGGTTGTTCAACATATACTTCCTCCTCCAATTCTCCATTGAGAAAATCACTTTTCACATCCATTTGAAAGACAGTAAACTTTTTGTGAGCAGCATAAGCCAAAAATATCCTTATGGCTTCTAACCTAGCAACTGGTGCAAATGTTTCATCATAATCAATTCCCTCCTGTTGAGAATATCCTTTTGCAACCAGCCTTGCCTTATTCCTTGTAATTATGCCATCACTGTCAGTTTTGTTTCTGAATACCCACTTTGTACCAACAACAGATCTATTCTTTGGTCTTGGCACTAGGGTCCAGACTTTGTTTCTTTCAAATTCATTTAACTCTTCCTGCATTGCTTGCACCCAATCAGCATCTTGAAGAGCTTCTTCCACTTTCTTTGGCTCAGTCTGAGAGAGAAAAGAATTGTAAAGACATTCTTTTGAAGTACCTGTTCTAGTTCTGACACCTGCATCAGGATTTCTAATTATCAAATCAGGTTTATGTGATTTTGTCCACTTCCTTGCAGATGGAAGGTTTTCTCTAGAACTGGATGCTCCCCCATGATCCATGCCGTCTTCATTTTCATTTTCTGATGCTCCCCCTGAAACTATGCTCTCTGAGTTGGATTCTTCAGAATTTAGATTTTCAGCATTGTCAGAACTTGGCTTATCAGAACTTGACGAATCAGAACTTGAAGATCCAGACGTATGTTCTGATGTTTCTTGAGATGTGGTAAGATCTTGAGTATGCTCCCCCTGCACAGGTGCATCTTCCTTTGGCGTAGTCACCACAGTTTCAATAACATTAGAGTTTAATCCATAAGAATTTACAGTATCAGGACTTAGACTGTCAGGATTTTCAGTATCAGAATTTGAGTCTTCATTTTCAAATCTCAGCTGATCATGGTCAATAAAATCTTCAAGACCAGTAATTTTCTTATCATCAAAGGAGACATTGATAGATTCCATGACCACTTTTGTTCTCAAATTATAGACTCTGAAGGCTTTTGTGGAAAGTGAATATCCAACAAAGATTCCTTCATCAGCTTTTAGATCAAACTTGGATAGCTGTTCAGGATGAGTCTTGAGAACAAAACACTTGCATCCAAATACATGAAAGTACTTCAGATTTGGCTTCTTTTTCTACACCATCTCATATGGTGTTTTTCCTTGCTTGTTAATGAGTGTTGCATTTTGAGTAAAACAAGCAGTCTGCACAGCTTCAGCCCAGAAATAGGTTGGAAGCTTTGCTTCTTCAAGCATTGTACATGCAGCTTCAATGAGAGTTCTATTCTTCCTTTCAACAACTCCATTTTGCTGTGGAGTTACAGAAGCAGAAAATTCCTGCTTTATTCCATGGTTTTTGCAGAACTCTTCCATTATCAAATTCTTGAACTCAGTGCCATTATCACTCCTTAAGGTTTTCACAGAATCTTTGACCAATTTATCCTGATGTTTGACATGATCAATCAAGATAGATGCAGTTTCACTTTTTGTGTTCAAGAAATACACCCATGTGTATCTAGTGAACTCATCCACTATGACCAATGCATATTTCTTCTTTGCAATAGACATGACATTTACTGGACCAAATAGATCAACATGTAGTAGATGATAAGGCTCAAGAATTGATGATTCAGTTTTGCTCTTGAATGAAGATTTTCTTTGTTTGGCCTTCTGACAAGAATCACAAAGGCCATCAGGAGCAAATACTGACTTTGGCAGTCCTCTCACAAGATCTTTCTTGACCAGTTCATTTATATTGTTGAAATTTAAATGAGAGAGTTTCTTGTGCCAATTCCAGCCTTCTTCAATTGATGCTCTACTCATCAGACAGATTGCATAACCATCAGTATTTGTTGAAAGCTTAGCTTCATAAATGTTACCACGCCTGTATCCTTTCAGAACAACTTTGCCTTTAGATTTACTCACAATTTCACAGTGTTCTTCAAAAAATCAACATGATAACCTTTGTCACAGATTTGACTTATACTCAGCAGATTGTGTTTAAGTCTTGAGACCAGAGCTACTTCTTTAATGATGACATTCCCAAGATTGATATTGCCATATCCCAATGTTTTTCCAATATTGCCATCTCCATAAGAAACACTTGGGCCAGCTTTCTCCACAAAGTCTGATAGCAGGGCCTTATTTCCAGTCATATGTCCTGAACATCCACTGTCCAGAACTAGAATATTTTTCCTGTTGCCCTGCAATCACAAAGACCACTAATGATTAGTTTTAAGGACCCAGACTTGCTTGGATCCTTTGGTCTTATCAAGTTTGTTAACATTTGCAGCGGATTTAGCATCAGAGTTTATGTTAACATTTTTCTTATCAGAATTTACACTATCAGACTTTGTATCAGAATTTATACTAGAAGGAACAATGGAAACTTTCTTCAAAGAAGGTTTTATTTGATAATAATCATAGTACAAACTATGATATTCCTTACAAGTATAAATGGAATGCCATAAACTACCACAATGAAAATAAGGATTTTGTGGTTTATATCTAACAGACTGACTCTTAACTCCTGATTTTGAAGGTAAGGAGTTAATGTTTTTATTCTTCCTGCAAAAAGAAGCCAGATGGTTAGAACTTCCACAGTTATGACATGTTTTCCTAGAAGCATCAGGAACAGGTTTATAATCATTGCTTTTATTCACACCTTCCTTTCCATTCCTATTTTTCCTAGGTGATTTTACCTTGTTTGCGTTCTTAACATCTTTCAGCTTATGCTTAAGCTGCTTCTTAGTCATTAAGCCTATGTTTACTTCAGCTGTCTTTTCCTGTTTTAGTTTGTCAGAAGTTAATTCCTCTTTAACTTCTGATTTCTCATTATCAGACTTTACAGTTACAAACTTAACAGGTTTTAACTTTGGCTTTTGCTTAACAACAGGCTTAATTTCTACAGTTCCTTTATCATTCTTATCCTCTCCATAACCTAAGCCTTCTTTCCAATTTTCACTACTTAGCAAATTTTGAGTTGTTCTGCCAGAGTTAGTCCAAGTCCTGATAATCTCTCTTTCCTTTTCTAACTCAGTTTTTAGAGATTCATTTATTTTTAGCACTTCATCCCTAACATAAAAAGCATCATCTCTATCCTTCTGAGTTTGATGGAACATAACTAACTCTTTTTCTAAGAAATCATTTCTTTTCTTAAAAGCAAGATTTTCAGAAGTTAATCTTTCACATGTTAAAGTTTGATCTCTATAACTAACAAACAAGGTTTTAAGATATCTTCTCAACTCATTAATATCATCAGTATGAAAAACATAAGTAGTCTGAGGTACCGTTGTTTCAGAAGCTTCAGAACTGCTCTCAGCACTTTCTTTATCAGCATTTGCCATCAATGCATAGTTCTCCTCACTTTCAGAGTCTGAGGTGTCTGTCCAGCTTTTCTGCTTTGTGACAAGAGCCTTGCCTTTGTCACCCTTTACCTTCTTGCAATCAGGAGATATGTGGTCTTTCTCACCACAATTATAGCATTTGACATTGGTATAATCTCCTCTATCAGACTTTCCTCCTCTGCCTTCAGATCTTCTGAAATTCTTCTTATCAGAACTTATGCCTTTCCTGGAAAACTTCTTTCCCTTCCTGAACTTCCTGTATGCAATCTTTGTGATCCCTTTCACCATAAGAGCACACAGCTTCATCATCTCCTCATCAGCATCAGTCTCAGGCAAGCTTTCAGAATCTGAGTCATCATCACTTTCAGAACTTGATGACTCAGTATCAGACTTTGTGAAAAGAGCTTTACCCTTGTCTTTCCTTGAGGTAGCTGCCTTCGGGGATTCTTCTTCAGCCTTAAGAGCAACTGTTCTTGACTTTCCTCCTTTTCTCTTGCTTCTTTGTTCCATCTCAAGTTCATGAGTCTTGAGCATTCCATAAATTTCATCAAGAGTTGTTTCATCAAGATTGTAATTGTCTCTTATTGTTGTTGCCTTCAAATCCCAACATTCAGGAAGAGCTAACATGAATTTAAGGTTTGAATCTTCAAGATCATACTCCTTATTAACCAGTGATAGATCATTCAAGAGTTTGACAAATCTATCATATAAATCAGTCAATGATTCATTAGCCTTTGAATCAAAGTGTTCATACTCTTGAGTGAGTATTGTCTTCATGTTTTTTTTAATCGTATCAGTTCCCTGACACCTTGTTTCCAGAGCATCCCATATCTCTTTAGCATTCTTGTAGTTAATTACCCTGTTTGACATTACATTATCAATGGCACTATGCAGTAAGTGTCGTACCTTAGCATCCTTAGCAAATGATGCGATATCTTCAGCAGTATAATCACTCTTTTCCTTTGGTACGGTTTTTGCTGCTTCACCTGCAACTGCAACAACGAGCTTGGTTGGTTTGTGAGTCCCTTCCTTGATTCTATCAAGATATTCTGGATCTGTAGCTTCCAGAAACATGGTCATCCTCACCTTCCATATGGCATATTCAGATGGTCTGAGTATGGGAACTCTGATGGTTTCATACCGACTTTGAATTTGTGTCTTTGGAGGTTCTTCAGTTTTGGTAGGCTTAGTTGGAGTTTCTGTGTCAGACATGATTGTGTTTGGATCATAACTGTATGATCTGTAGTTTTTCTACGATTAAATGAATATATTATATTTATATATGTATAAAGTCTGTGTACAATTATATAAAATTTGTATAAACGTATTATTTAATACATTTACACACACTATAAACTAAAAAAATAAATTTTAAATAATATATAATTATATATTTATATAATTTAAATATCATATATGTATTTAGTTTCGGATTCGAATATCCTGAATTCGGATACGGATAATATCCGCTTTTTATCGGATATGGATAATATCCGTTTTTTCTCGGATACAGATGCAGATTTTTCGGACGAATATCGGATTTTTCAAATTTTTTTGACAGCCCTAACTATACTCATGAAATTATAAGAGATATTGTCATGTACTTATTCTGCTTGAGCGCGACTTCTCCTGCCAATGCAACGTATAGAGAGATGTCCGAGACCTAAGGTATTTTTCAAGTTAGGATTGGGGGCATGATTGGTCGTCTTAGGTGGAAGCTTTTCTCCGGGGAATTGGTCTTTATTTTCCATATGGTTGTGTCTTTATTTTCCATATGGTTGTGTTGGTCAGACAATTTACTTGTCATTGTGAGTGTACCTGAAAGTTTTGAATCATTCTGAGAGTACGATTAGAGCAAGTCCAACAATATGTTAGCTCAATCCTTAAATATAATATAAAAATTAGCTTTTAGTAAGTTAAGACATGAAAAAGTATGTTTATCTCCAACAATACACCTTAAACTTGTTTCTTATAAAATATTTTACTATTAAAAGTATATTTAATCAATTAAAATATTAAGTAAAAGAGAGAGAGAAAGAGATAATGGTCCCCATAATATATTATAAAATAATGGTTAGAGAATTCTTAAAAAGATGGTGCTAGTTCTTAAAAATAAATGGTGAATGGATAATTTTAATAATTTAAAGAAATAATAAAAGATTGTTGGAGCATAATTTTGGTTCTTATTCCTTAAATTTCAATTTAAGAGTTTGGATAAGTAATCTGTTGGACTTGCTCTTAGAAAGAAGGACGAGATTGCTTATGTCGATATTCAGCTGTCGGGTCGCATTCAATATTTGATTTTAGGAATTAAGATTAAGCATACTTGCTTCTATCTTGCAAATATAAGTACTACCGTTGCTTTGGCTTTACTCATGTTGGCATATAATTATGCGGGTCTTGATAAAAAGGGATTGAGTTATTTTGGGAAATATATTTAACCAACCCAATCTTTTTACCCATTAACATTTTAGAAAATTTCACAAAATCTTTATCACTCAGTTTTCGACTTTTTGAAAATATATTAGCCGATGAATTAGTAGTTGTTCTTGTTTCTTTAGTACCTTTAGTGGTTCTTATACCCATCATGTTCTTTGGATTATTTATAAGTGGTTTTCAAACTCTGATTATATGAATTAATTTCAAGTTGCTATTGTGATATCAGTTAAGAACTGTAGAACAGAAGCATGGAGCTGTTGTTTTTTTATGACTTTGCTGCATATCTCTCTTCCTGTGATTAATGACTGCTTTTATTTAGTAATCATTATAAATCTCGGGAATGCATATGATAAATTATTTATTATTCACTGATAAGTTAAATTTGACATAAAAACGGGCATATTTATGCTCCAAACAGGCATATAATAACTAGTCTCGTAATATTTTTATTTCTTGTCCATGCTCCAACAGCTTTCCGGTGCTTAAGAAGTGGACTCAGTTTACACTGCAAGAATAAAAGAAAATCATAAGTATATTATAATCATGTGCGTGTATGATATGAAATCACAAGCATTTACTAGACCCGTTCAACACAGATACATGATAAAATTACATTTAGTCTTTCGTGATATAATTAGCGTTAGAAGTAGGAACTCATACAGAATGTAATAAACTTACCTATTGCAGTCAAATGTGGGTTGAGCAGAGTATATAACAGGAAGTCCACATTTCAAGGGGAGATCATCAAACCTTGTAAGCAGAGCCCCGGGAATCCTCTTAGCATTTTGCTGGACACAATTGCACAATTGCCTCCTTGTTTCTGTGGTGTTGGTGCTTTCACGGATCTCTTTAACAGCAGTGCAACATTCACTGTAAGGGTCTGGCTGTTGACCTTTTGTATAAGGACTACACAGAGACGCCATTGTTGTAGTGTCACTGCATTTCAGGGACTCCCCTGGCTTCACCATCATATGAGCCACCACTAAGAACACCACCATCAAGTACACAATCTTTGCCATTTCTTACTTGGTATACTGGCTGTAATTGTACTAGTTACCTATGAGTGGGTCGAAGATAGACTTTGCAGGGAGGTAATTATAGGCTGGCTGAGAAATATCTTTGTTATTAAAGTAGCTCAAACAAAGAGTTAGATCACCAAATATACCTAATATTTCATGCATGTTTATTGATGTAACGTTTGGATGGGTTTTAGTTAGGCTTTGAAACTAATTTCAGATCAAAAGCTCAATGACAAGACATGACAAACTGAGATTTTGTGGTATAGTTTGATCAGTTTCTAGTTTCTGGTTCATAGCACTGAAATGTGCCGCTATAGCACATATGAATAATATGTTATCAGATGATAGATTGTCTACTATCCTAAATTTTTAAAAAGTTATGGAAGGAACAAGTTCATATCCCCATTAATTCGTACATATATTATATATGTGAAGCAAAATTACATAATCAACGGAAAAGATTACTTAATTTAATTGGTATCTGATGTTTGCAAACAAGTACAGATTTTAAAATCTAATGAAACAACATACTACATTGCTCTTAGAAAATGCCTCTTGCATATGTGGAGCTAACCAGTTCCACAAGCAGTGGATATTGCAACAACAAAAACATTCACACGAGCCCTATATAGCTAGCAATCCATTGCATTATATCATATAGCCCAAGCTAAAACTTTGTACTGAATGCAACCATTGTAGCTGAATAATTGCTATTGATATAAATATGATTAGTCCTAGCATCAATTATTTTGGTAAACATCATAAAAATAATTTTCTATGTCTCAAGTATAAGATAAAAAGATAACACACTACTTATTTTATTTACGTAATTTTATTTAATAAAAGTTATATCATAATTCACATGTTCATGTTCGACTTAATAATTAATTTACTTTTTTTAAGAATTTCTAATTTTTTTTAAAAATTATTCAAATATGTAAGGACTTAAAAATTTCACTTTTTACTTGTAACCGGAAATAACTATAAGTAATAAATCAATTTTGTAAAACTTTAAGCAATAATTTTATTTAAGTACGTGGTGGGAAAGCTATTTTCATTCCACACAACTAGATTGTTAATATAAACACCATCATTTGACTTTAAACTTTGAAGTTTTGTTAAATGGTCTCATTGGCCATGAACCAAATTACTCCTTATAAATTCTTTGTTATTTTAGAAAATCATATTAATCTCTCTGTTTTTGTTACATTTTGAAAATTATTGGTTAGAATTGGGTAAGAGGATCTCCAATGAAATTACTGGTTAAAATGATATAAAATAACGATTATCTAAAATTTACTAAATGTGTAAGATATTATATTTAAAGTAGAGGTTATAATGATTAACTATATTTTAAAAATGGTATGTTAATATTAATTTAAATTATTATAAATAAAATATTTAATTTCAATATAGTAGTAGATTATGTGGAGTTATGTTATAAATGGGAAGAACAATTTAACTTTACACAATTTCTATATTTGTGTGTTTCTAAATAAAATAGCTAGTTGCTTGTATCCAGAACTGTGCTTGCTTGTATACTGTGGTTTCTGATTACATATAATTTATCTGCTCAAACTAATTAGGGAGGAGATTCCTATTCCTATACTGAACTATTTACAGCCTACAAACTGACTAATATAAGGCTTTTTAAAATTTCCAACAAACAACTATGGGTACTGAAAGAACAACTAAAATGTCTAATTTTTACAACTGTTTTCCCTGTTGTGATTGTGAACTTTTCATTGTTTTGATCTATTTCGGGGGCCAATGTATAAAGTGTTTGTTGGTAATGCAAATGCAATGGACTCAGACTGTCCTCTTTTCTGTTTCCCTTTGTCAACATGGGGTTGCCTAGACGTTTCCAGCAGGACATTGCGGCGATCATGGTCTCTAGGCATTTGGTTTATGTTGCCCGCTGGAGGTAGAAGAGGTCGCGAGCAGCGAATGGGTTTAGATGAGCCAGATGTAGTTGGAAACATAGGAGCATCGTTCATATTTTTACCAACTTCATCTCTAGCAGCCTGCTGAACCAATAATCCACAATGTGATGTCTTTTGGCCAAGAGTTCTCTCCCCACCGCTGATCACTTCGTCACCTTGGGGTCTAGGTGGTTTTATGGGAAACTGAGAAGTAGATTCTTCTCGGCGAGAGTTGAATTTTTCATTCCTAAAATTAAACTGACCCGCTTTTTTCTGCACAAATTTTTGTTTCTCACTCAATGACTATGAACAAAAGAAATATTCTTCATAGAGACTGATCAATACAGAAACCAGGTGCAACAGAATTATTATTAACTAGACTGGGACTTACCTCCATGGAGAGGACTAATTCTGTATTGGCATCAAGTGCTGGAACTGCTCGAGATTTTGATGTTTCTTCCCCTTCAACATCGTAACTTTCAACCTTGATCCTCCCTTTGGATTGTCTACAAGTTTCAAGAAAAAGTATTGTAGATTAGAAGTAGATGAATCAATCTTCTACCTAATTAAGCCAGATAATTTACTGCTGCTCGTGTTCATGATGTGTGTGTGAGAGATGGACACGGGGACAGATGGCAAGAAGCATGTCTCCATAATGACCCCATGTCTAATGACATGACTCATAAGGAACAATTTAAGGTATACAACTTCTGTAAAAACAAATGATCATGCATGGTATTAGAGGATGTGATATATACATAAAAGAATACAAAGGCATCGAGACACACACACACACATGTAATCAGATATATTTCCACATCATGTACCTTATGGCTTCCTCAACTCGTAATCTAGCATCAAACTCTTTGCTAGGAGGATATTTTGGCAATTCCGCAGGTTGACAAGCAGGTGGGTTTGACGAAAAGAACTGCCAAAGCCACATATAAATCAAGACTTACATTAATAGGCAATGCAGCAAGGCTTGCATATAATGATATAGTAACAGGTAAAAGAAGAAAGAATGGATTTCAATGCGAGTTAATTTTTTGTACAATAAATAATGTCTCAGGCAAAGGTTTAGTTATTTGAAAACATAATTTACTTTGATCAAAACTAATTCTAAATATTCAAAATCAAGTGCAGAGCATTTTGGAAAACGGAGCTATGATATGAATATATGAATAGCTAGATCTAATTGTCAGTCTTAAAATGAAGAAAATCCCCATTATCCTTCCACAATCGAACTCCACGTTGCACCTCGCAACTTAAAACTGCCAAACTGCATATCACAACTCTCTTTCATAGTCTATCATCTTATCCTAGCAATGCACACAACTATCTCCCCCCTAGGGGAGACTAAAAAGAAATAGTACAACTAGCACATACAGCGACTAATTAAAAATAACCGAGACCATCTAAAGTATGCAAGGCATGACTACATTATATCAAGATGAATTTTTATATAAGGAATCTAACTTTGCAAAACTGATAAATACCTCACTATTTAACGCATGAGCTGCTGATAGACGAGCAGCAGGATCAATTGAAAGCAGGGTCTCAATCAGAGATAATGCTGGTGCAGATAAGTCTTTAAATCTATCTGCAATACATCTTCTATGAGATTGTTTAGGCTTGAAAGTGGCTGCATGTGGCAGCTCTGGATTTCTCCAGTACTCCTCCGAGGGTGACCCACAGAGCTCAAAAATTTTCTGCAACTGCTCCAGCTGAAAGACCAACACAAACAAATTTCATCATTTTACTCGTAATAAAAAAATTGATGCAACAATATTGTGATAGCAAAGTACACACACAAAAATACAATTTACATTGAATTAAGTAATTAAATCTAGTTACAACATCCTCTAATTTTTTTTATCCGCACATTGAGCAAAAAGATAAGGTTTGCACTGCACGCAATGCGAGGCCCGGTTAATACTTGACCTATCATGCAATTAAAGCAAAGCCGATTTCTATAAAAGCCCATGTATTATAAAAGCCGTCATACTGCAAAGGCCCAACAAGGACTTGGCCTATCCTGTAATTAAAGCAAAGCCGGTTTCCATTAAATCCTGCGCAATGCGCGGCCAGTCACAGGAAAAAATAAGGGTGAGTTCACATTCCAGGAATGTTATGTCTTGATCCGCATACCTTAAAATTATCAACATATTTTCTTATCCCAATAATTAAAATTAAAACGTAATTTATAACATCAAAAGAAGAATGGCACAGGAAGGTGGCATTCGGCACAAATATTAGTAAAGCTGTATAGATGAAATATAGCTATTAAAGCTTACACTAATGACTAACATCTTCAAATACAAAAGATAAACAAATCTAATGCGGAGAAGTAAAAAAAAATAATTTTCCATCACCATGACAAGTTCATCACTTGGCCAGAAAAGGAAAACAAAATTAGTCTAAAAAGTTGACAATGCACAGGCCAAGGTGGTGCTACTGTGGAAAATAACTATTTTAACTAAATCAGAAATAAACCATTTTCAGCATTATCGTATCTATTCTTACAGTAGATATTACATATAAATCAGTCTGTACAACACATTTGCAAACAACTTACTTCCGTTCTTCCGGTCATAACAGGCTTCCCTTCATATAACTCAGCAAGTAAGCAACCAATACTCCATAAATCTATAGCAGGACCATAGCAAGTTGCACCAAGTAACAGCTCAGGCGGCCGGTACCAAAGTGTAACAACGCGATTCGTCATAGGTTCACTTTGGTGACGATAGAAGAAATTAGCCAGACCGAAGTCTGCTATTTTCAGGATGCCATCGTGATCAATTAAAAGGTTTGCACCTTTAATATCACGATGTAGAATTCCACGCCGGTGACAACAATTAATTCCAGTTAAGAGCTGCTTCATGTAGCATTTGATCTACAAAAATTTCAGTTTCATTACACATATAAAGATTTAAAATCTAAACAATTGCATCTTAATGAACCATCATATTTAACTCACCTCCACAAAAGTACAACTTCGTCTATAGAAAGAAATGGGAAAATATGTATCATGATATTTTTCTAAATTATCATTTCAGTGTACCACAAACACAGTTTATTACACAGAATTTGCAGTTGCAGTCAATTACTCAAGCTTTGCATGAGTACCTGAGGTTCAGTGAACTTCAAACCAGGGAGAGAAGCAAGTCCTGAGAGATCGTGTTCCATGTACTCGAACACAAGGTACAAAGTGTCTGACATCCTTGACGTAACTACACCTTCCAATTTGATTATATTTGGATAGTTAAGCCGGCGTAGTATGATAATTTCTCTGGCCATAAACCGGATGCTTTGGCTGTCCAAGTTGTTGAATTTGACCTTCTTTAAAGCAACAACCTTCCTATTTTCCAGATCAAGGGCTCGATAGACATCACTATATGTACCTTGGCCAATCTGCAATGGAAACAAAAGGGGCATAGCAAAGGGGCATACCTTGTCAAAAAATGAAGAAACAGAAGATAGACAATCCAAATGCATTTTTTTCCACACATATCATCCACAATGACAAGAATGCATTATTATTTATGAGCCACATACCTTTTTATTTAAAGGGTAATAAACTGATGCAAAGCTACAGCTATGTAACAATATTTTTAATGACAGCAAAAAAACCTTCAATCAGTAGAGAATGCAAGATAGAAAAAGAAGGAAAATAGAGCATACTTTAGTCAGATTCTCGAAAGAATCCAATCTTCTCGGTATCCATCCCTTGATCGCATCCCCAGCCACTTCAGTTAACCATAAAGGCCACCCAGCAGCAACTTGCTCACCTTGTCTAGCTCTTGGAATCCCCCCCGAGCTAGGATGTTGTGCATGTTCATAACCATGCATTGATAAAGAGCTGCTTGATTGATTATCAATCTGATCCCTTCTTCTACTCCCCTCGCCCCTAATTAACATGCTTCTCCTTTCTACAAGAAGTTCAGATGAGGCCGTACCAGATGACCTCTCCCTCGAATTTCCATCACTGTAAGTTGCCAACCTCTCTGTTGTATTTCCTCCATCACACATTGCCAACATCTCCCTTGAATCTCCCTCACTATCAACTTGATCAGCATATGGTTTACAACAATTGCCCATTTTATCACCAAAGAAAAATCAACCCTGGAAAAAAAAATCAAAAGTATTCACACACAACACTTACAATCACAACTTAATCAAGAAAAACATCTACATCCACAAATCATTATATATCACCTTCAATAAAACAGTAAAAAAAGACTCAGGACGCCAAATGACACAATCAAACACATAAAATAACAGAAACATTATGTAAACTTTAGCACGTTAGAACATAATTATGCGAAGATACAACTTTATAAAAAAATCAATGTAAGTATTTAAGTGTACCTCGAAAGACTGGGGAAATTTATTGAATTTTCGGGTTTTTGAATTGAATTGAGCTGATGAGGAATGCAAGAATGTACGCCTTAGCACAGAGAGAGTAATGTATACAAAGTTATGTAGGTGCACAAAAAATGTGTGTACAAAATATATAGTTATGAAATTTTGGCAGCTGCCGAGGACGAAGCAGCAAGTGCAGCTCCAGTTTTTTATAAAAAGGAAGCAGCCCATTGTTTTTTTTATGAATGGTGACAAAATCTACTTTTGCTACAGCTGCATTTCGAACGTTTCATCACTCTATTTTTAGTATATACATTTTTGTTATAATTACTTCATTTGTCAGCTCTATCTTTATTATAAATAAAGGATTTATATAATAATATTATTTAGAGATTATTTAGAATCGGTTTTAAATGAGATAATATATCATAACGCTTATCTCTTGTGATAAAGATATGTTAGAAAGTGACTACTGTATTTGTAGATATTACAAAATCTTAGTTATCAAATTTGTGCAACTAGATTTAACAAAACTGTACTTTAAGATTTTAAAATATGAGATTGAGGAATGAAGTATGATACATTAAACCAAGAGATCACTGCATGGATAAGTATTGTAGCATCATGGCATCAGTTCGGCATCAGTTCATCCTTTTAATTTTTATTTTTTTAAGGTCGATGTTGATAAAAAAAAATTAAATGAAGATGAAGAAGAAGAAGAAGAAGAAAAATACTGAGTACATAGGAAGAAAAGATGCACTTTGTGTGAAATTGTCTAAATATAACTGGATGTATATCTCAAAATGACTTCATAAAGTTCATACATTAATTGATAGCTTTCCACTTTGAAAGAAGTTTCATGGAAGTAACTTGCATTTTGAAAAATTTAAAGGTTATATTATAAATAATTTTTTAAAATGAAAAATAAGAAGATAAATATAGGGTAGGAAGAAAACATGCACTTGTCATAAAATTGTCTAATTATAAATAAATGTATGTCCATCGTTGTAATTAGAAAGCCGTTTCTGGAAAATAACATTCAGTTTGTCATTTTTAGCATGTTAAATGTCATCATTGTTTGGGACATCCATGCTCTCCTAGCGTATCTGAGATGGCAAAGAGATTAAAGTCTGCTTCGTTTAAGAATTAAAAACAGTGAATTGCATTCACTGTCATTTCCTCCTGGTGCTGTTAATATGGCTGCAAATGCCATGGTGATAATAAGAACAGCAACAGCAGTGGTTGATGATATAGTGAATACCGTTTGGTCCAATATCCTTGTGTGATACTTCTTGGTGTGAAGGTTGCACAAAATTTTCAATTTTCCTGTGCCAGTAAACTTAATGACTTAGAGGCCAAGTATAAATTTGCTAAATTTCTAGTACTCTCTCGTCCATGCACTATTACCATTTTTTCTTGTTCCAAAAAAATTGTCCATATTTAGTAATTGTAGTCAATAAAAGGTAAATAAAAGGTTAAAAAATATATATTGTTGTCCCAATTTTTTCTATATTTTTAATAACGGTTTGTCTAGTTTATGCATATGAGCACATGCTAATAAAGTGTGATAGATGAATAGTAAAAATTTGATTGGTGAGGATTTTTGTGTATGCACTGAGTCCATCATTATTAATAAACTCTGCACCAATCAAATTTTTACCATTTATGCCCTGGCCACACACTAGAATTTTTTTTTAATAATTTTAATGAACGACGGATTTTGATTAATGATAAGAAAAATGAGATCGAAAAGTATAGCATTGCTAAATTGTTCTTGTAATAAAAGTGTGGCCAAGTGTTTCTACTAATCTTGGATTCAATATTTGTAAACCACTATATGTAGCTTGGCAGTGCACTGGTGAAAATTCTTGCAACGAATTTTGCATCTGCATGCAAATTATAAGAGAAACTAGTTAAAATATGTACTGATAAAAAAATCCATTTTTGTCGAAGAGGGAGAATTTGTTAAATAACAAGTCCAGTGCTCTTGGCTGAGGTGATAAAAGCTGAGCTGACAATAACTCTTCCCGCCTAAAAGTTTGTTACAAGTCTCTGGATCTAGAAATGAGAATATATATACTTTTTTCTCAGTATGAGTAAAGTGAGAGTCGGTCTGTATTACTTTTAAAACACAACTTCATCTTCAATAACAAGTATGTAAAGTTAAAGATTGTTAATGGAGATTGTCAACAGTCACATTCAAGTTCATTGTATAAACATGATTATCAGTTGTTACAGAATTTTCTGACCAAAGAGTGTTATGTGGTTGGTTAACTGATAATGAGGTCAATTGATTTGTGCTGATTATTGGGGTTACTAAAATCGGAGAACCTTAAGTTGTGGGGGTGATGAATATATTAAAAAATGTCAAGTGATCTCCATCTGGTGAATGGAGAAATGATGCAAATTAAAAGTAACTTTGATATGTAACTGAAGACCCAAAGCCTGAGCCATCGATGGAGATATGATATCTAGGCTATGTTCCGATTCCATTAGACATGAAGTTGAGCTGCTTATATATACAGCCAAGACTCAAGAGTGGGTACCGGTGAACACTCGGAATAAAGTATATTTTGATCAGAATGATTATATACTAGTTAGTACTGAAATTTGGCAAATTTAGATAATTGGGAAGTCGGGTGCTAGGAAATTAATATTGTTAATGATATATGTCATTATAAATTGATAACAAAATTAAATTATTTTAACGTTACGGTTATTAAATGTTTAATTATTTAACTTATCATCCCCTAACTTGTGGGTGAGAAAAAAATTCCTAAAAAATGAATCCCCGCTTCCTAGGACTATCAGCTGACATGTAGTATGACCTTATAAATAAGTGAGTTGTTTTTCACTGCACAAAAGCATGAAAACCTTACAAGCTTATTACTCAAAATTGTTCTAATATTTCTGTATTCCGGCCCAGGCGGGTGATGTGAGCTTGTCTGACCAAAGGAGAATAAGAAGCCTCTTTTGCAGCCAGTCTTTAGAAACCAAAGAAGCTTCAAGGGTTTGAAGCTTGGTTGGAGCAAGTGCAGAAGAGATTTGGTGCCTTTTCTCTTTCTTTCTTATTTATTTGTTCTAAACATTTTTTCTATTTTTTACAAGTAAACGTTCAGTTCTATCAGGTTTTCTTAATAATATGTCAGTATCAATTAGTAAAGCAAATGGCTTCCTCTTTTCATCAATGCCCTGTACAGTTTCCTCACTCTTTAATTTCATACAATTGTATATAATTATAACTAATCTGTAGCAGGGGAACATGCATAGACTCTCTTCTCCGCTTTCTTAGAAATAAGAATGGCATATGTTTCATGAAACATGCCTAAAACGAAGAGCACGTCAGGATACAACAATTCATTTTTAAACAAAGTGCAACATAAAAAGGCCGAAGCCAAAGCAAGGGAAACTTGCTATAATAGTACTTGGCCTAGTTTAGTTACTCCTGGGATTATAGCTCTTGATTTTTTATAATTTATACTCAAAGCGTCAATTTAGAGCGAACATGGTTATGAATCAGAGGATTATTTTACGCTTAGGTCGCATCTCCATCCCAACAATGTGGACACCGCACTTGGGCCTTCCACTGTCCACTTCTTTCAAAGTTATCTCCACATCCCTCTTTTCCCCATTTTTGTTGAAGTATTCACCCAACTTCACTTCGAAATAAGAATCTCTGTCTCTCAGCTTGATATTTGGACAATGGTGATTACATTTGGAATTGGCTATTCGAGGGTCCAAATATATATTCTCTTTTGTGCTTTCTTCCCTGGTATCCCGACAGAAGCCTCAATAGGTATGTGAAATCCATAGCAAACATAATCCGAGAGAGCAAACACAAAATAAGCTTCATAGGCCGTTTCTGGTGACAATCGTGAAGTGGGTATTTTCCCATGAACTTCAAACCAATGTACATGACAGAGCACCGGATACCAAGAAATGCTGTGTTTGTAACAATAACATAAAAAACTTATCGTACAACATATGTATATAGATTCCTAATATACTTATCCAGATTAGCAAAAAAAAGGAAGGTAATTCTATGGGGAAAAAACATTTCTATAAAGACAAAGGGAAGAGCAAGGTTTTTATCGACTACAAACTGATATTTGTCTGAACACGATACCACAAGTTAAAAGTTTTGCCAATGTTATGCGCACTCTGGAACTTGAGCAAGTCACATGCATATCTTTAAAAACCTTGGAAATTCGCATATTGAAAATACATCATTAACTACTTAATGTTCACAAGTATAACATATCTGACATTCTTTTAAACAGAAATAAGCAAAAAAAAAAATCCCATAAACAAAGTATTATAGTAAGACTTCTAACCTTTTCTTCCAGTAATCTGTTTCAAGCTGTGTGATTGCGAGCTTTTCATGTGTAATATTGACACACATCTTCCCACTCCATTTATCTAAGAAAACACCCTGCCAGGTAACAAAAACAAATTAATTTGGAAGTAACAAATTTATATCTAAAATGAAGAAAGAATTTTCTTCAATATTTACCAATTACGTATATAAACAGAACATTACATGCAAATTTGATCTTTTATGGAACAAGAAACAGCAACAGAAAACATCGGTGTATATATACTCATCATATATATATATGTTCTATTGTAAATTTGTAATGATAGTACATATTTCGTCAGAATCAGGTGAATTATATATTTACCGAGTAACATAGGTAATTATAAAAAGTTAAGAAATCTAAAAGGCATGGGAGATCAAATTGCAAAGAAAAAACTGAAAAGGTTTAATTTAATCTTAAAGGCTTCTAGTTGGTTACCAACAAAGATTAATCTTTGAAAAAAAATCTGGACAACAATGAGTGTGGAAGAATAGATTTATGAGCGCTACAAATGTTGTACCAATAGCTAATAGGGTTTTAAACTAGTGAGTAAGCAAGTAGCTGGGAAGGTCAAGTGCTAACAAACCTCATATATATATTGCCTACTCCACATGTTAGGTCAATTCTAAATAGAGTAAGCAAATAACTGGACTCATAGGAAGGCAGAATTTCATCACCATGGGAGTATAGGGACACAGGTACCAGTACCACATTACACATCCAATATCCTAATCAACCCACTGGAACCCTAGTTAGCATTTGGTCTACTTTCAAGAAACCAAGAAGAATATAGCACATTTATTCCTACCTAGAGTATTTAGCAAAATTATACTTAAATATATCTTCCTGGCCCTGCTTCCTTAATTCCCGTGGTATTGCAAACCGCATTCTTTCAACATGGCAAATGTTTGTATTAGAAACAAAGAATGCTGAAGACTTGCTCTAGTTATATTTTTATGTGGATGCTCTCTCAAAATTTTGTCGCAATCTTGGAGCACTGGTTTATCTACGGTCTTACAATCTAGGTAGCTTCCGTCCACGAAGAAAGTATTGGAGATCATTGCCACCCGCTAAACACTTTACAATCAATAAGAATACTATTTCCTTGATCCGGAAGGTGTTAGCTAAAAGGGTTGCTCAGTCCATACCATGTTATACAATGAGTGTTTTCTTGTCACCAACACCACAACGCTTTGCTGAGATATGGAGAGGTTGATGTGTAAATTTTGTTGGCAATCTTTTACATCAGATGTAACCGGCCTCAGCGGATGATTTGGGATACTTTGTGAGTTCAGAAGTCAAAGGGCAGCATCGGTTTCCAAACTTAGGGAACTTTAATTTGGCACTTGTCGGGAAACAGGGCTGGCGTAATTGAATAGGGAAGACCCATTAATGGGCAGAGATTTAAAGCTCTATGTCACCTATAAGGGCCAGGTTTGGGTCCAATCCAAGGCACACCACGAAGTGGTAAATGGGACTCAAAATTAGAGGGGCTTAATAAACAATGGTTAAAGATGATGCATTGGAATAGGCATTTCACTAGATATAAAAGGTGAACACGGGAGATGGTTAATGATACCGGCCTCCTTAAAACCTTAAGTTGTTACGCTAAGGGTCTTTCTGCATCTTATATTATTATTTTAACACTCTCCTACCTGGACACCCATATTTGGGGCAAAAATTACTAAAGTTTCAGAATTATTCATCCTCCTAGTCCTCCCCCTTCTATATATTCTATATACTTACATATACAATTATAGTACTACATGACATAATATTAGCATAAAAAATAAGCAAGAGAAATGAAATTGTTGCAAAATTAAAAAAAAAAAACAAACAAGTTACCAGAACAGGATTTCTACGGTCCTCATCAGCGTAAGTACAGAGAAAGAAATAGACTTCTCTGCTAGAGTCGAGAGAATAATTGCGAAAGCGCTCTAGAAGACGTTTGGTATGATGAGGTGGAATAAATGTGTCCCAAACAACATCAGAATTGGCGCACGCCAGGAAACTTTTAGACACAACTGACATTCTCACCACATCCTCAGGGGTTGTGCGTGATAAAATTTGTTGAGTGAACTTCTCTCGAAACCCATCAGGTAACTTCGAGAATAAATCTTTTTCTTCATCACTCATCCTTCTTAGCAAAACAGGAGTTCCACCCGACTTGCTTGATTTTTTTCAAGCCAAAATTTTTGTACCCTTTTTAAATGGGTTCTTAAAGGTAAAAAAATCATTATGCAATCTAATGTATTCTGCTGGGATTTTAAAAAACACATCAAAATTGCATGGCATTTAATTAGGATTTTAAATTATGTTATAAAATCTGGTGATATTCAATCAGGATTTTAAATTATGCTTAAATATCCGATGATATTCAACTATTCAACTGAGATTATTTAAAATCCATTAATATCTGATGGTATTCACATGTTTGACGGATTTTTTTGGACTTCATAAAATGATGGATTTTGTGGGATTGTTCAATGTATTTTACGGTTTTTGAAATCCCACCATAATTCATGAGATTTCGAAGGATTGTGTTTAAATCTCAAATACTCTTCATCAATTTTACGACATTTTATCTAGAATCCGCGTAAAATCAAAATCATATATAATTCATTAAAATCCATGATTATAATGCATTAAAATTCAAGTTCAATACACCCCCTTTCTTATACATCCCTCGAACGTGTGCTTATAATTTTTTGGTAGTGCCAGAGGTATAGTGTGCTTAATATTTATATATTTTTATTTTTGTTTTATATAATTTTATTAAAATTCTAATATAATAATTAATTACTAATATTAATATTCAATACTTATACCGATAACTTGTGTGATGCATAAAGTGTAAAATTTTTTTAAAAAAATTAACGATTACTACCTATGTAAGATAATACATTTTTTCTTTTGTTTTTTAAAAATAAACACACTTACACTTCCACCCCGATTTTAATAACTTTCCAACTCCTGACATCCGGTAAATATATAGAGGGAGATACCGTTAGAAGAAAAGGTCTTGGTCTGTAGTATGATATTAAAAATAAGAAACCGTACATTTAAAAATAAGTTTGGAATTTCGTCAAAAAAAAGAAATAAGTTTGGAATAATAAATGAGATAATTTTCCAAAATATTCATTTGTTTTTTTTTGTGTAATATTTTTTGTATATATTTATTTTATTGCAAGTTTGAGTGGATATTCCAAGTTCAATCCATTTTTATATTTAATTTAAATAATAGATGGAATGTGAAATTTTTCCTAGATACACTTAGTTATAATTTAAAACTCATTTCAATTCAAGTTGAGTCATTACTCTGTCTAGAAGTACTTCTGGAATGATTCCAAGGTAAAATGATTGCATTACTATAATGAGCTAAAATAGGTTAATGTCTAATGTGTTTTGATAATTTTGTAACTAACATTATTACTGAAATAGATTTGTTGTTGAAGAATTAAGAGATTGAGACATTGCAGGACATTCTTTTGTAATATCATGGAAACCAATTAATTCAATTAACAAATGATTAGGAATGTTCATAACATATAGATAGATATAATGACTCGAGACATAGGCACTTTTGTGACGCCCTCCAAACCCGGGGTCTACATTTGGGGGTCACTCGCCAATAAACCAAAATAAAATAATCACAGCGGAATAATATAATAAATATGACCCCTTGCATGCAATTGGATCGATCACAGGTTATAGTATGGAACAGGCACTAATACAAACCAACTGTTATTACAAACCATAAGTTAATTAGTTTTACAACTTATTCAAATTTTATTACAAACCTCTAGACTAGTTAAGTATCCCAAACTATCTACCTGAAAACACACCAAACTATCTACAAGCACACAACTTCTAGTCAGACCTGGAACTCAAGCTTGCCCTGCCCTAGCTGAAAGAATCAGGATATGAAACAAGTATGAGCGAAAGTAATGTTCAGCAAGCAGTAAATAGCTTATGATTTTGAACAACAACAACAATATATTTGATGAACAAAACCAAACCACAATACCTGAACAGTATCAAAACTGATATATATTTGATAATAAACAACATTTGTAATATATTTTATTTTGGGATTGGAATCCTCGAACGACGGTGTGTTGCCGCCGGTGATCAGCCGCGGAGCAACACCGGTATGCCGAAGCATATCCAACTAAACAAAAGGTACCCAAGGCACATATCGGCCTAGCAAGGTGTTATATCCTGTATAACACATAGCTCACGCTGGACCGCCGCCACGGCCTCTTACGCAACCATCCAACCCATAAAAACAATTTTTCGTCAAAGGAGTCGAATCAAATGACACCCTTAACCATATAACTCCCCATTTCTCATGGTCCGGAGTTATCTCAACAACCAATGACGAAATAACCAGAACAATTAGTTATTCGCTAATCTCAATTCAAAACTTCACTGTATAGAGTAATTTATAGCGAAATGTAAAAATATTTAACTATCCTGAACTTAGAATAGTATAGAAATTGAAAGAATAAAATTCGGAATCAATATCACGTGAGTGATAAATGAAGATATAAATACTTGCATAATATGATTCGAAATAACCGTCACTTGAATGATAAGTGAAGTTAGGGTACATGCCTGGTATGCTCGATAACCTCTTACTATAACTCTGCTTATAGCTGCTGGCTACTATCTCCGTCTAATACTTGACCGCACTCCTTGCTACTCGATTCTATAAACAAAAGGACTATCTTAATTGACAGAACCAAACTCTATCGACGTAACTATACGTCTTGACATCTACCCGATCGTTTATAACTAAGCATGGCATTTTAAACTGTAAACACATAGCATGCATATCATATAGCACGTAATTATGGTATTCGTATAACACGTAATCACATAATTCATGTAATACATAAGTCAGATCGTTAAAAGATATGTCTCAGTGCGTTAAGAATGAAAATAAGGTCATTAATAATATTTACCGATCATATATCGAGTCAAACTGATACACAAATCAAATAACATTGCAATACAAACGAAATTAGGACTCAAAAGTATTTTTATTGAAAGCGTAAAAATTTTCTAAGTCTATACGCATTCGTTTCGTATTAAACGGACGAACGATTTAATTATTATGAATAAAATAAGAAATAAATGGAAATAAATTAAATAATAATAATATTAATTGATTTTTAAATACCACAATATAATTTTTAAAAGTCTAAAAATAATTTTTAGGTTTTATTTGAATTAATTATAAATAATTTAAATTTATTTAACTATTTATAAATAAAATTAATTGATTAAATAATTTTAATCAATTAATTGAATTCATAAATAATTAACTAAAATAAATTATAAATAATTAAATCAAATTAGATTTTTGAAAATAATAAAAGAAAATAATTTTAGGAATTTAAAATAATTAAGAAAATAATTTTTAGAATTATAAATATTAAGTAACTGATTTTTGAAATTAAATTAAATAATTTTTAAAACAGAAAAATGAATTTTGATTTAAATTTAAAACAGAAAACCAGAAACATAAAATCAGAAAAGGAACCGCCGGAAAACGGATCAAAGGCGGTAGGGCATGGCCGGAAGGACCGCCGGAGTTGACGAACACGTCGCCGGAAACTGGATTTTTCCAGAATCCGGCCGATGTCCGGCCAAACTCCGGTGAGCCCAAAAACTCCTGAATCGATTCGTTTTGATCGATTTCTAACACCCAATCGATTCAAAACGTTCCCAGAAACACAAACTCATCATCTAAAACATCATTCAACCCCTGGAACACAGAATCCGGCAAAACATCTCCAAAAACCGGCCAAGAAATCGGAAAACCCGATTACCCCAAATACTGAACGAAACTCGGCGGATTTTATACCAAAATAAAGCTTATTTCATTTACAAACTCCTCATCACATCACAATCAACAGAACAATCAGGATTAAGCCATAAAATCGAATCAAACTTAGACAAAAACGAAGCAAAAATGAAAACTGAATTGGGCTAATCCCAGACTCAAATAACTCGAATAATCATATGAATCAATCAAAGAAATCATCCTAAAGCTAATTATAATCTTGAAAACAATCAAAACACCACAGAAATCAAAAGCCGATTTCAAGAACAAGAACAAAAAAACCATTTTTACCACCAATCAATCTCAGGTCACGATTCTGGTATCAATGGAAAGCTCTTATCACGGGGATGATTTTGACTATCAGAGCCTCTGATTTGGTTTTCTAAATCGATCAAAAACAAGGGTTGAAGTTGAAGAACAAGATTTCACCCCCAAATTTTATTCAAAAATTTCTGAAATTTTATAAAAAAAATAAATAAAATAAACATTTTGCCGGTATTTATATTTTTACAAAAATTATATCCCAAAATAAATTAAAGGTGTTTTTATCCCCTAATTATAATAATTAGACCCCAAAATAATAATTACGGGGAATAATTTTAAAAATGATAAAATACAAAATTATTGTCAAAATTCTCCAAAATTGCGAAAAATTCAAAAATACAAGAATAAAGGGTATTTGAAATACGGATAATTTTATAAAAATAAAAACACGGATTTTGTGGGGTTTGACGTCCCGGTGGGGTCCCGGTCCGTTGATTTTTGAAAAATAGAAACGATCCCTAAATTACCAGAAAAACTCGAAAACACCTAAAATACATTCAATCCGCACAAATTGAAATAAAACGAGTACTATAATAAAGACGCTTAATAAACACGCGTCCCGATTGTAGATAGATTCATATCATTGCAGTTTAACACATATTATCCAATCAAAAAAATTTCTGGCCCGCACAGAAACATACATAACAGCTATAACATCTAATAACATGACAATAACCACTTTAAATTTATAACACATAATATTTATTTATTTAACATATAATATTCACATAATTTTCCCCGGATATTACATCCTTCCCCCCTTAACAGGATTCTGTCCTCAGAATCAGCCTAAGAAAACAAGTGAGGATACGTAGGATCGCATTTCGCTTTCCAACTCTCAGGTCGACTCTTCAACCTTGAGATTCCTCCACAAGACTCGCACTAAAGATACAGACTTATTCCTAAGCACTCTTTCTTTCTTATCTAAAATCTGCACTGGTTGCTCTACAAAAGATAAATCTGGATGAATCTCGATTGGCTCATATTCTATCACATGTTTCGAATCAGGCAAACAACGCTTCAACATCGACACATGGAACACATTGTGAAAATGCTGCATGTGAGGTGGTAATGCCAACTCGTAAGCCACTTTTCCCACACGTTTTAAAATCTCAAAAGGGTCAACATAACGCAGACTCGGCTTTTCTTTCTTTCCAAATCTTGATAAACCTTTCCAAGGCGAAACCTTCAATAACACTGCTTCACCAACTTCAAATTCTCCATCCTTTCTGGTTGGATCAGCATATTTGCGTTGACGATTTTGAGCTGCTACTAATCATTTCCGAATGAGTTCTATTTTCTCTTTCGTCTGCTGGATCAATTCTGGACCCAAAATCTTTCTCTCACCAACTTCTTCCCAACATATTGGAGATCTATATCTTCTCCCGTACAAAGCTTCGTAAAGAGGCATTCCAATGGTGGCATGATAACTGTTGTTGTAGGAGAACTCAACTAATGGCAAATGTTCGTCCCAACTTCCTTCAAAATCTAGCGCACATACCCTTAGCATATCCTCTATAGTCTGAATCGTCCTTTCACTTTGACCATCTGTCTGTGGATGATACGCTGTACTCATGTTCATCTTTGTTCCGAGACAATCTTGAAAATTTCTCCAAAATCTTGAATTAAATCGAGGATCTCTGTCTGAAACTATGGATACTGGAACTCCATGTCGGGTCACAATTTCCATAAGATATAATCGAACCAATCTATCCATTGAAAATCTCTCGTTGATAGGAAAGAAATGTGCTGACTTCATCAATCTGTCGATAATAACCTAAATAGCATCATGATTTGACCTGGTCCTCGGTAATCCAACCGCAAAATCCATCGCGATATGTTTCCACTTCCATTCTGGAATGTCCAATGGTTGTATCAGTCCACTGGGCCTTTGATGTTCCGCTTTGACTCGCTGGCAAGTGTAACACTTACTTACCCATTCTGCAATTTCCTTCTTCATGCTTGGCCACCAAAAATTTTCTCTTAAGTCTCTGTACATCTTCGTACTTCCGGGAGGAATTGAATATCTGAAGTTGTGAGTGTCTCGAAGAATTTCATCTTCCAGCTCGGCTACGTTGGGTATCCATATTCTGGAAAAAAAATCTTAATATTCCTTTATCATCCTTTTGACTCCCTATCTCTTCTCCTGTCAAACTGTCTCGTTCATTGTTCATTACTTCATACTGACATCTTCTTATCTTCTCTAATAGTTATGGTTGAAAAGACATTGCACACAACACTTCTGTAGACATACTTGGGATACTGACCTCTATTTCAAGCTTCTCAAACTCCTTGATCAATTCCTCGGATGAAGTTATCATATTTAACTTTTCTTTTCAGCTCAGAGCATCGGCCACCATATTTGCTTTACCTGGATGATAGGTGATGGTACAGTCGTAGTCCTTGATTAGTTCCAGCCATCTTCTCTGCCTCATGTTCAATTCCTTCTGGGTGAAGATATACTTCAAAATCTTATGGTGCATGTAGATCTCACACTTTTCCCCATAAAGATAATGCCTCCAAATATTCAATGCAAACACTATAGCTGCCAATTCCAGATCATGAGTTGGATACTTCTCTTCATGTGGTTTTAACTGTCTTGAAGCGTAGACTATCACTTTGTCATGCTGCATCAAAACACATCACAATCCTTTGTATGACGCGTCACTGTAGATCACAAAATTTCCTTGATCATCTGGTAAGACTAGTACTGGTGAAGATACTAATCTATTATTTATTTCTTGAAAACTTTCTTCGCATTTCTTATCCCATTCGAACTTTTGGTTCTTCCTGGTGAGCTTTGTCAACGGCGTAGCTATCTTTGCAAAATCTTGCACGAATCTTCTATAGTAACCTGCCAATCCCATGAAACTTCGTACTTCCGTTGGTGTCTTTGGTCTCTCCCAGTTGATTATGGCTTCAATCTTTGCTGGATCCACTTCCACTCCTTTATTGCTAATTACGTGCCCAAGAAATCGTACTTCTTTTAATCAAAATTCACACTTGGAAAAACTTTGCATACAATTTCTCCTTTCGCAGTATCTCAAGAACTATCCTTAAATGCTCTGCATGCTCTTCTTCTATCTTGGAATATATCAAAATATCGTCTATAAACACGATCATCCAAATATTTCTTGAATACTCGATTCATCAGATGCATGAAAGCTGCTGGTGCATTGGTTAATGCAAATGTCATCACTAGAAACTCATAATGCCCATATCTGGTTCTGAATACGGTCTTCAGAATATCTTCTGGCTTGATCTTCAGTTGATGATATCCAGACCTTAAATCTATCTTGGAGAACCATACAACACCTCTCAATTGGTCAAACAAATCATCGATCCTCGGCAACGGGTACTTGTTCTTAATAGTCAGCTTATTCAGTTCTCGATAGTCAATACACAGTCGCATACTCCCATCCTTCTTCTTGAAAAACAGTACTGGTGCGCCCCACGGGGATACACTGGGTCTTATAACTCCTTTCTCCAAAAGATCTTGTAACTGAGTTGCCAACTGTTGGATTTTAAACGCAGCGGGGGCATGGCAAAACACTTTTACACATACAAAATCCAAATAAAAGCATACAGATCATGAATAAAAATTCGAGGGATCGAATCTAACTTTTAAAAATAATTCGGAGACAACGATCAGAGATCCTTAGCAGTTGCTCCGCAAGTGTGAAGCACTCCACCGGTATCCACCAAGAAAACGATGTTAAGGAGGAGGAAGGAGGTGGAGAGAATTGGGTTTTCCAAACTTTTTGGGTTTTCGGGTTCGATGGGGTTAGAATAAAATTAGGGTCTATAATAGTGTATTTATAGGCAAAATTTTCAGCTGAAATTTTCCCATAAATATTATTATTATTATCCCATTTATTATTCTCATTAATAATTAAAACACCTTTTAATTACTAATCCTTTTTCTAAACACTTTAGAAATAATTCTCTCTCTTGATTTAAGAGTTTGGATAAGTAATCTGTTGGACTTGCTCTTAGAAAGAAGGACGAGATTGCTTATGTCGATATTCAGCTGTCGGGTTGCATTCAATATTTGATTTTAGGAATTAACATTAAGCATACTTGCTTCTATCTTGCAAATATAAGTACTACCGTTGCTTTGGCTTTACTCATGTTGGCATATAATTATGCGGGTCTTGATAAAAAGGGATTGAGTTATTTTGGGAAATATATTTAACCAACCCAATCTTTTTACCCATTAACATTTTAGAAAATTTCACAAAATCTTTATCACTCAGTTTTCGACTTTTTGAAAATATATTAGCCGATGAATTAGTAGTTGTTGTTCTTGTTTCTTTAGTACCTTTAGTGGTTCTTATACCCATCATGTTCTTTGTATTATTTATAAGTGGTTTTCAAACTCTGATTATATGAATTAATTTCAAGTTGCTATTGTGATATCAGTTAAGAACTGTAGAACAGAAGCATGGAGCTGTTGTTTTTTTATGACTTTGCTGCATATCTCTCTTCCTGTGATTAATGACTGCTTTTATTTAGTAATCATTATAAATCTCGGGAATGCATATGATAAATTATTTATTATTCACTGATAAGTTAAATTTGACATAAAAACGGGCATATTTATGCTCCAAACAGGCATATAATAACTAGTCTCATAATATTTTTATTTCTTGTCCATGCTCCAACAGCTTTCCGGTGCTTAAGAAGTGGACTCAGTTTACACTGCAAGAACAAAAGAAAATCATAAGTATATTATAATCATGTGCGTGTATGATATGAAATCACAAGCATTTACTAGACCCGTTCAACACAGATACATGATAAAATTACATTTAGTCTTTAGTGATATAATTAGCGTTAGAAGTAGGAACTCATACAGAATGTAATAAACTTACCTATTGCAGTCAAATGTGGGTTGAGCAGAGTATATAACAGGAAGTCCACATTTCAAGGGGAGATCATCAAACCTTGTAAGCAGAGCCCCGGGAATCCTCTTAGCATTTTGCTGGACACAATTGCACAATTGCCTCCTTGTTTCTGTGGTGTTGGTGCTTTCACGGATCTCTTTAACAGCAGTGCAACATTCACTGGAAGGGTCTGGCAGTTGACCTCTTGTATAAGGACTACACAGAGACGCCATTGTTGTAGTGTCACTGCATTTCAGGGACTCCCCTGGCTTCACCATCATATGAGCCACCACTAAGAACACCACCATCAAGTACACAATCTTTGCCATTTCTTACTTGGTATACTGGCTGTAATTGTACTAGTTACCTATGAGTGGGTCGAAGATAGACTTTGCAGGGAGGTAATTATAGGCTGGCTGAGGAATATCTTTGTTATTAAAGTAGCTCAAACAAAGAGTTAGATCACCAAATATACCTAATATTTCATGCATGTCTATTGATGTAACGTTTGGATGGGTTTTAGTTAGGCTTTGAAACTAATTTCAGATCAAAAGCTCAATGACAAGACATGACAAACTGAGATTTTGTGGTATGGTTTGATCAGTTTCTGGTTCATAGCACTGAAATGTGCCGCTATAGCACATATGAATAATATGTTATCAGATGATAGATTGTCTACTATCCTAAATTTTTAAAAAGTTATGGAAGGAACAAGTTCATTTCCCCATTAATTCGTACATATATTATATATGTGAAGCAAAATTACATAATCAACGGAAAAGATTACTTAATTTAATTGGTATCTGATGTTTTCAAACAAGTACAGATTTTAAAATCTAATGAAACAACATACTACATTGCCCTTAGAAAATGCCTCTTGCATATGTGGAGCTAACCAGTTCCACAAGCAGTGGATATTGTAACAACAAAAACATTCACACGAGCCCTATATAGCTAGCAATCCATTGCATTATATCATATAGCCCAAGCTAAAACTTTGTACTGAATGCAACCATTGTAGCTGAATAATTGCTATTGATATAAATATGATTAGTCCTAGCATCAATTATTTTGGTAAACATCATAAAAATAATTTTCTATGTCTCAAGTATAAGATAAAAAGATAACACACTACTTATTTTATTTCCATAATTTTATTTAAAAAAAGTTATATCATAATTCACATGTTCATGTTCGACTTAATAATTAATTTACTTTTTTTAAGAATTTCTAATTTTTTTTAAAAATTATTCAAATATGTAAGGACTTAAAAATTTCACTTTTTACTTGTAACCGGAAATAACTATAAGTTATAAATCAATTTTGTAAAATTTTAAGCAATAATTTTATTTAAGTACGTGGTGGGAAAGCTATTTTCATTCCACACAACTAGATTGTTAATATAAACACCATCATTTGACTTTAAACTTTGAAGTTTTGTTAAATGGTCTCATTGGCCATGAACCAAATTACTCCTTATAAATTCTTTGTTATTTTAGAAAATCATATTAATCTCTCTGTTTTTGTTACATTTTGAAAATTATTGGTTAGAATTGGGTAAGAGGATCTCCAATGAAATTGCTGGTTAAAATGATATAAAATAACGATTATCTAAAATTTACTAAATGTGTAAGATATTATATTTAAAGTAGAGGTTATAATGATTAACTATATTTTAAAAATGGTATGTTAATAATAATTTAAATTATTATAAATAAAATATTTAATTTCAATATAGTAATAGATTATGTGGAGTTATGTTATAAATGGGAAGAACAATTTAACTTTACACAATTTCTATATTTGTGTGTTTCTAAATAAAATAGCTAGTTGCTTGTATCCAGAACTGTGCTTGCTTGTATACTGTGGTTTCTGATTACATATAATTTATTTGCTCAAACTAATTAGGGAGGAGATTCCTATTCCTATACTGAACTATTTACAGCCTACAAACTGACTAATATAAGGCTTTTTAAAATTTCCAACAAACAACTATGGGTACTGAAAGAACAACTAAAATGTCTAATTTTTACAACTGTTTTCCCTGTTGTGATTGTGAACTTTTCATTGTTTTGATCTATTTCGGGGGCCAATGTATAAAGTGTTTGTTGGTAATGCAATTGCAATGGACTCAGACTGTCCTCTTTTCTGTTTCCCTTTGTCAACATGGGGTTGCCTAGACGTTTCCAGCAGGACATTGCGGCGATCATGGTCTCTAGGCATTTGGTTTATGTTGCCCGCTGGAGGTAGAAGAGGTCGCGAGCAGCAAATGGGTTTAGATGAGCCAGATGTAGTTGGAAACATAGGAGCATCGTTCATATTTTTACCAACTTCATCTCTAGCAGTCTGCTGAACCAATAATCCACAATGTGATGTCTTTTGGCCAAGAGTTCTCTCCCCACCGCTGATCACTTCGTCACCTTGGGGTCTAGGTGGTTTTATGGGAAACCGAGAAGTAGATTCTTCTCGGCGAGGGTTGAATTTTTCATTCCTAAAATTAAACTGACCCGCTTTTTTCTGCACAAATTTTTATTTCTCACTCAATGACTATGAACAAAAGAAATATTCTTCATAGAGACTGATCAAGCTTCTCAAACTCCTTGATCAATTCCTCGGATGAAGTTATCATATTTAACTTTTCTCTTCGGCTCAGAGCATCGGCCACCATATTTGCTTTGCATGGATGATAGTTGTTGGTACAGTCGTAGTCCTTGATTAGTTCCAGCCATCTTCTCTGCCTCATGTTCAATTCCTTCTGGGTGAAGATATACTTCAAACTCTTATGGTCCATGTAGATCTCACACTTTTCCCCATAAAGATAATGCCTCCAAATCTTCAATGCAAACACTATAGCTGCCAATTCCATATCATGAGTTGGATACTTCTCTTCATGTGGTTTTAACTGTCTTGAAGCGTAGACTATCACTTTGTCATGCTGCATCAAAACACATCCCAATCCTTTGTATGACGCGTCACTGTAGATCACAAAATTTCCTTGATCATCTGGTAAGACTAGTACTGGTGAAGATACTAATCTATTCTTTATTTCTTGGAAACTTTCTTCGTATTTCTTATCCCATTCGAACTTTTGGTTCTTCCTGGTGAGCTTTGTCAACGGCGTAGCTATCTTTGCAAAATCTTGCACGAATCTTCTATAGTAACCTGCCAATCCCATGAAACTTCGTACTTCTGTTGGTGTCTTTGGTCTCTCCCAGTTGATTATGGCTTCAATCTTTACTGGATCCACTTCCACTCCTTTATTGCTAATTACGTGCCCAAGAAATCGTACTTCTTTTAATCAAAATTCACACTTGGAAAACTTTGCATACAATTTCTCCTGTCGCAGTATCTCAAGAACTATCCTTAAATGCTCTGCATGCTCTTCTTCTGTCTTGGAATATATCAAAATGTCTTCTATAAACACGATCATGAATTTATCCAAATATTTCTTGAATACTCGATTCATCAGATGCATGAAAGCTGCTGGTGCATTGGTTAATGCAAATGTCATCACTAGAAACTCATAATGCCCATATCTGGTTCTGAATGCGATCTTCAGAAGGTCTTCTAGCTTGATCTTCAGTTGATGATATCCAGACCTTAAATCTATCTTGGAGAACCATACAACACCTCTCAATTGGTCAAACAAATCATCGATCCTCGGCAACGGGTACTTGTTCTTAATAGTCAGCTTATTCAGTTCTCGATAGTCAATACACAGTCGCATACTCCCATCCTTCTTCTTGAAAAACAGTACTGGTGCGCCCCACGGGGATACACTGGGTCTTATAACTCCTTTCTCCAAAAGATCTTGTAACTGAGTTGCCAACTGTTGGATTTTAAACGCAGCGGGGGCATGGCAAAACACTTTTACACATACAAAATCCAAATAAAAGCATACAGATCATGAATAAAAATTCGAGGGATCGAATCTAACCTTTAAAAATAATTCGGAGACAACGATCAGAGATCCTTAGCAGTTGCTCCTCAAGTGTGAAGCACTCCACCGGTATCCACCAAGAAAACGATATTAAGGAGGAGGAAGGAGGTAGAGAGAATTGGGTTTTCCAAATTTTTTGGGTTTTCGGGTTCGATGGGGTTAGAATAAAATTAGGGTCTATAATAGTGTATTTATAGGCAAAATTTTCAGCTGAAATTTTTCCATAAATATTATTATTATTATCCCATTTATTATTCTCATTAATAATTAAAACACCTTTTAATTACTAATCCTTTTTCTAAACACTTTAGAAATAATTCTCTCTCTTGATTTAATTTCCAAAAATTAAATTCTTAATTAATAATAATAAGAACTTTTCTTAATTAATTTATAATCAATTAAATCTCATTTAATCAATTATTAAATTTGCCAATTAATTATTTATTTCACAAATAAATAATTATTAGCCATTATTAATTAATTCCTCCACCATTAAATCATTCTCTTTTTATGGTGTGACCCTGTAGGTTCAATATTAAGTCGGTAGTAGAAATAAATAATAATAAAACTATTTTATCATTATTTATATAAATTCTCTAATTTATTAAATATGATTAATTAATTAATCACATTTATTCTACATCGTGAGGGATACTTCTCAGCATATCGCGACTATCCGGATAATATGAATTCACTGCTTAGAATACCAAGAACCTATTCAGTGAATAGTTACCGTACAATAAACTCCTTCTACCCTACAATGTCCCGATTAAATACAAGGCATGGATCTCGTGTCAAGTCTATCTAATTCAATCACTTGCTTACCATTTACTATGCGTAGTTCTATGCAAATTAGAAACTCCTTTCTAATTTCATTCACTCTGGCCAGAGATTCCTGAACTAGCATAAGTGGATCAGCCTTGAACATTCGCTTCCTTCACTGGAAGGGGTAGATCCTTTATTGATCATACACTATCTTCGTGTACAAATTCCTATACCCAGAAGAGCCCTAATAATTGTCCCTGGAGACTAAGAACTAAACCAAAGCATAGTTCAGTGTACACAAGATGACTATGATGACCTCAAGTCTATGGATACTTGTACAACTATCACTAAGCGAACAACTGCTGACACGTGAGTGAACTTCATCAGTTGTTCAGCTGGGCGAGTCATGTTCAGTGAACTTATTCTATAATAAGCACCTACATACTAGCTATAGTGTCACCACACAAATGTCTATGAGAACAGACATCCTTCATAATGAAGCAAGCATAGTATGTACCGATCTTTGCGGATTATTAATTACCAGTTAGTAATCCTACGACCAGGAACTATTTAAGTTTAGAGTTATCATCTTTTTAGGTCTCACTATTATGATCTCATCATAATCCATAAAAAGCTTTACTCTAAACTATGGTATATCTTATTTAAACTCTTAAATAGATAAAGCCCGTAATAAAAGCAAAACAAGTCTTTATTAATATCAATGAAATCAAAACAGATTACATAAAAGTTATTCCTAAATCCTAATACATGATTGGACTTAGGACATATTCCTTTCAATCTCCCACTTGTACTAAAGCCAATCACTCTGGTATCTAATACCCATCTTGTCTTTATGACGATCAAAGTGACTTTCATAAAGTAGCTTTGTGAGTGGGTCTGCTATGTTGTTATGTGTGTCAACTCTAATTCAATACAATACAAGAAATGTTACCGCGCTCCCACTAACCCTTTTGTAGACCCATGGTTCATCTTTGTTTTTTTGATAAAATCAAACTCTTTGATTGTCTCATCAAAACGAATATTCCATCATTCGAGAAGCCTGCTTTAAACCACATTTGGTTCGCAACAGCTTACACACTAGGTTTTCATTTCCCTTGGAAAGAAAACCATCTGGCCATCTGCCAGATTTCATAGTCGTAGTAACCAGCAATCGCAAGAAAAATCCGGAATGATTTTAACAGGGCTACAGGTAAAAGGTTTCATCAAAGTCAATCCATTGCCTTTGTTTGAATCCTTTTGCCACAAGCCTGGCCTTATAGGTCTCCACCTGGCCATCTTCTATAATCTATCTTTTGTATACCGTATACATAGATTTCATTCTGGATTTCATGGCACTATGCCATTTTTCTGAGTCAACACTACTCATAGCCTCATTATAGGTCACAGGGTCGTCATCATCAATGATCGACAACTCATTGTCATTCTCAATGACAAGGCCATAATACCTCTCAAGTTGGCGAGACACTCTCCCTGATCTATGAATAGGCTGTTCCACAAAAGGTTGTTCAATTAGAACAGGTGTTTCCACTTGATCCGTAGTAGTTTGTGCTTCTTGAACTTCATCAAGTTCAATTTTGCTCCCACTATTTCCTTCAAGGATAAACTCCTTTTCCAAGAAGGTAGCATGTCTGGATACAAATACCCGATGATCGGTGTAAAAGTAATACCCTAAAGTCTCTTTAGGATATCCCACAAAACTACATTTTACGGATCTATATTCCTGCTTATCTGGGTCAACTTACTTGACATAAGCTGGACATCCCCAAATCTTAACGTGTTTAAGACTCGGTTTCCTTTCTTTCCATATCTCATACGAAGTTTGAGGAACAGATTTGGAAAGCACCTTATTCAGTAAATATGTTGAGGTTTCCAATGCATAACCCCATAGGAATACTGGAAGATTTGCATAGCTCATCATGGACCGAACTATGTCTAACAAAGTTTGATTTCTCCTTTCAGATACCAATCTGGAGGCGTCCACTGGGAGACTATACCATTTACTTTGAGATAATCTAGAAACACTCCATTAAAGTATTCACTACCTCGATCTGATCGAAGAGTTATAATACTATGTTTGGTTTGTTTCTCCACTTCATACTTATACTCTTTGAACTTTTCAAAGGCTTCAGACTTGTGTTTCATCAAACACATATCCGAATCTAGATCTATCATCTATGAAAGTAATGAAGTATGAAAATCCACCCATGGCTTGCTTAAACATTGGTCCACATACATCTGTGTGTACCATTCCTAGCAAATTTGCAGCCCTCTCTCCATGTCTACTAAATGGAGACTGCAGTGCCACTATGAAGTGAGATTTTCATCATCCCTTTTCTTTTATTAGTTTTTTCAATCTGAAGTAAATTATGTCACATATATACAGACCATTATTTAAAGCACCACGTCCATAAAGAATATTATCTCTAAGAATAGAACATTCATTATTCTCAATAATAAATGAAAATCCAGCCAAGTCTAACATGGGAATAATATTCCTCACAATCGAGGGAACAAAATAACAATTATTTAAAACAATAGTCTTACCCATAGGCATATGTAAATGAAATAATTCTACATCTTCAGCAGCAACTCTTGCTCCATTTCCCATCAGTAGAATCACCTCCTCTTCCTCAAGAGTCCTACTTCTCCTTGGTCCCTGCAACAAATTGCAGATTTGAGAACCACAGGCGGTATCTAATACCCAAGTAGAAATTTAATTTAATGACATATTCACTTCTATCATGAACATACCTGAATCAGAAGCGGTAGTCTCACTACCCTTCTTCTTCTTCAATTCTGCAAGGTAAACCTTGCAATTCCTCTTCCAGTGCCCCACCTTATTACAGTGAAAGCAAACAACTTTGCTCTTGGGGTCTTCAGCTTTTGGTGGAACCGGCGTTTTCTCACCTACTTTCTTCTTCTTGGAAGAGTTCCTCTTCCTTTTCTTAGGATTGGAGCCTTCACCAATTAGAAGAACAAAACTCTTCTTAGGGGGAAAATTCAATTCCGCAGTCTTCAACATGTTGTGGAGTTCAGGCAGGCTGACATCCAACTTATTCATATGAAAGTTCATAACAAACTGCGAGAATGAACTCGGAAGCGATTGCAAGACCAAGTCTTGGCTCCGCTCCCCATCCATGGCAAAACCAAGTTGTCCAAGACGTTCAATCAAATTGATCATCTTAAGTACATGGTCATTCACAGATGATCCCTCAGACATCCTACACCCGAACAGCTCCTTCGATATCTCATATCGAGCTGTCCTCCCTGCCACATCATACAACTCTTGTAGATGCATGAGGATAGTGTGAGCATCCATATGCTCATGTTGATTCTGTAGCTCAATGTTCATAGAAGCTAGCATGATGCATTGAGCAACATTTGCATCATCTATCCACTTACGATACACAACATGTTCATCATTATGTGCATCACTAGCAGGTTCAGTAGGCTTAGGTGAGTCAATCACGTATTCCAACTTCTCAATCCTGAGAACAATTCTCAAGTTTCGAAGCCAGTCAGCATAATTAGGACCAGTCAATTTGTGAGCATCTAGTATGCTCCTGAGTGATAGTGCAGAAGACATAACGTACAAAGTAAATCTATAAATGATAAACACATAACAACACTTAGCAAATATTCGATTTCATTTCAAAACACTATATGAATCGGGTCTTTATTCATAAGTGGCTCCCACTAGTTTTCCTAATTTATTCAACCCCCTACGTGAAAAATTAAGCATTCATAATGCTAGTGGGAATAGAGATCCTACATTCCATTACACGACCCCGGCTGTAGCACGAACCGCCATGTAATGTTCAATAGGCAGACAACTCTTGTCAATTACATCTCATGTTATTCCCTAATCAAACTTTAGACTCTTGAATAATTGAGTCTCGGCTATAGCACGACAAACTTAATATTCTAAGTCAAGTCTAACCCAACATTCCGTATAGTTGAATCAGTCCCCAAAGGCCCACGGCTGGAGCACGTACCGACCTTTAGATTCTTATTCAATGTACACATCTCTATGTAATAGACAAGTATTTCTTATTTCGAAATCCAAGCCCTCGGCTGTAGCACGAACCGATAATGATTCAAAAATAAGAACTACTTTCTATCATGTTGGAAGGCTATGACCGACACAAGCTCGTTGTATCATTGGCCAATTACTACTTGATATTATTTAATTTTAGAGGGATTATATTACGTTACAATCATAATCATATTATAAAGAAATTCTTCCTTTTAAATTAAATATTTCAAATCAATAATCAATAATCAGATGATTCCCAGATCAGGTGGAGCATTGTCAAGAGGCGTCACTTAATAACCCTTTCTTACAGATAGAAATCTGTTGTTGACAGAATCATCCTTTCTCTCATATCGAAAATTCATATTCAATTACGTGTTTCATAAACACAAGAATCTCATGATTGTATTCATAATATTGTTATTAGGGTTATGAAATAATTTCACTATACTAGGTTGTCTAACAAACGCCTTATGTTCATTTAAGTTCACCTAAATCTATCATCGTATGATAAACTAAGCATATATCACATATATAAACATGAATAAACATCAAGGTAGGCATGTTACATCATCTAGCACATTAGTCTAAGCATTATACATCTCTATGTATCACATGAAGCATTTAAAAGCAATTAGAACAGTCAAAAACAGCTTTAAAACACTTCATGGAAATATAAACAGTTCAAAACTTTTATATAAACTAAAATTGATCACTCCATTAGATCCGTCTCGGAAAAACGAATCCAACGGTATATTGCACGCCTAAAACGGAGTTACGAAACTCCCAGAAAATCAATTTTAATGCAACAAACGGGATATAACGCATTACAGGAACGCGTTACAAGCCCTGTAACGCATTCCGGTGATGCGTTACAGACCTTTTAAGCCATTAAAGGGTGTAACGCATTCCGTGAATGCGCCACAGGTGTGTAACGCATTCCCGGAATGCGTGACACCCCTATTTTTTTTTTGCAGCAGCCGCCGCTTTCCTCGGTTTGCGCGCTTGACAACTGTTCTCTGTTCTACTTTTCTATCCGTGCAGCAGCATAAACCACAGACAAAGACAGCAGTACAGCAGATGCAATATATATATATATATATATATATATATATACTTACAATCAATTTATATATATATATGATTTTTTTAATTACGAATTTAATTATAAGAACTTCAAAAATTCATAATAAAAAATCTATACATCATAAAATTATGAAAAAAATACCCAGACGATCTACAACACTTGTAGAACCCAGATCAACAATCAAAAAAATTCGGAGAAACGATTTCTCATCAGACAAAATTAATCTATAATATAACTTGTAAAAATCATAATTAATTCATACAAGCACATAAAATTCTGAAATTTTTACCACAGATCTATATGCATACAACCTATGCTCTGATACCAATGTTGGATTTTAAACGCAGCGGGGGCATGGCAAAACACTTTTACACATACAAAATCCAAATAAAAGCATACTGATCATGAATAAAAATTCGAGGGATCGAATCTAACCTTTAAAAATAATTCGGAGACAACGATCAGAGATCCTTAGCAGTTGCTCCTCAAGTGTGAAGCACTCCACCGGTATCCACCAAGAAAACGATATTAAGGAGGAGGAAGGAGGTGGAGAGAATTGGGTTTTCCAAACTTTTTGGGTTTTCGGGTTCGATGGGGTTAGAATAAAATTAGGGTCTATAATAGTGTATTTATAGGCAAAATTTTCAGCTGATCCCATAAATATTATTATTATTATCCCATTTATTATTCTCATTAATAATTAAAACACCTTTTAATTACTAATCCTTTTTCTAAACACTTTAGAAATAATTCTCTCTCTTGATTTAATTTCCAAAAATTAAATTCTTAATTAATAATATTAAGAACTTTTCTTAATTAATTTATAATCAATTAAATCTCATTTAATCAATTATTAAATTTGCCAATTAATTATTTATTTCATAAATAAATAATTATTAGCCATTATTAATTAATTCCTCCACCATTAAATCATTCTCTTTTTATGGTGTGACCCTGTAGGTTCAATATTAAGCCGGTAGTAGAAATAAATAATAATAAAACTATTTTATCATTATTTATATAAATTCTCTAATTTATTAAATATGATTAATTAATTAATCACATTTATTCTACATCGTGAGGGATACTTCTCAGCATCTCGCGACTATCCGGATAATATGAATTCACTGCTTAGAATACCAAGAACCTATTCAGTGAATAGTTACCGTACAATAAACTCCTTTTACCCTACAATGTCCCAATTAAATACAAGGCATGGATCTTGTGTCAAGCCTATCTAATTCAATCACTTGATTACCATTTACTATGCGTAGTTCTATGCAAATTAGAAATTCCTTTCTAATTTCATTCACTCTGGCCAGAGATTCCTGAACTAGCATAAGTGGATCAACCTTGAACATTCGCTTCCTTCACTGGAAGGGGTAGATCCTTTATTGATCATACACTATCTTCGTGTACAAATTACTATACCCAGAAGAGCCCTAATAATTGTCCCTGGAGACTAAGAACTAAACCAAAGCATAGTTCAGTGTACACAAGATGACTATGATGACCTCAAGTCTAAGGATACTTGTACAACTATCACTAAGCGAACAACTGCTGACACGTGAGTGAACTCCATCAGTTGTTCAGCTGGGCGAGTCATGTTCAGTGAACTTATTCTATAATAAGCACCTACATACTAGCTATAGTGTCACCACACAAATGTCTATGAGAACAGACATCCTTCATAATGAAGCAAGCATAGTATGTACCGATCTTTGCGGATTATTAATTACCAGTTAGTAATCCTATGACCAGGAACTATTTAAGTTTAGAGTTATCATCTTTTTAGGTCTCACTATTATGATCTCATCATAATCCATAAAAAGCTTTACTCTAAACTATGGTATATCTTATTTAAACTCTTAAATAGATAAAGCCCGTAATAAAAGCAAAACAAGTCTTTATTAATATCAATGAAATCAAAACAGATTACATAAAAGTTATTCCTAAATCCTAATACATGATTGGACTTAGGACATATTCCTTTCACCAACTCTTTCATCTCCACTGGTGCCATCCGGTACGGAGCTTTAGAAACTGGTTCTGTTCCGGGTGCTAGATCAATCGCAAACTCAATTTCTCTATCGAGAGGTAATCCCGGTAGATCATCTGGAAAGACATCTGGAAATTCGTTGACAACTGGAATCGCTTCTAGTGCTGGACTTCTTTGCTGGTGTCTACCAAATGGGCTAAATACGCTTCACAATTTTGACGCAATAACTTCTTCACTTGAGCTATCGTTAAGAACTTCTTCTCTTGCTTATTTCCTCAAAATATTATTTTCTTTTTTCTAACCAATGTTTGAAGTCTCACTTTCCTATTCTTACTATCAATCTGAGCGTTATTTTCGGACAACCAATCCATCCCTAAAATAACATCAAATTCCCCCAACTTAAAAGGTATCAAGTTGGTATAGAAATGATGTCCTCCTATCTCAATATCACACCTCGGGCACACTCGGTCGACGGAAACTTGATTCTTATTAGCTAATTTTATCATTAATGCTTGTCCTAACAACTTAACTTCACAATGTAGTTTATCGACAAAACTTTGAGAAATAAATGACCTTGTAGCTCCAGAATCAAATAGAACTTTAGCATCTACGGAGTTGACTGGAAGAGTACCTATAACCACGTCTGAACTCTGAATAGCATCCTTCATAGTCATGTTGATTGTCCTAGCCTTTGGCTGGTCCTTTGCTGGTGGTCCTTCAATTCTTGCCACATTAGCTGCTGGTTTAGTTATCTGGCAGTCCCTGGCAATATGCCCCATCTTTCCACATTTAAAGCACACTGTCCCTGATTTCTGAGCTGTAGTCGGACTTCGACACTCATTAGCATAGTGTCCTTTCTGATTGCACTTGTAACACAACACATTAGCCTTACAAATCCCAAAGTGCCTTCTACCACAAAACTTGCAATCTGACGCTGGTGGACGATTGGGCCTCTGCTGATTTGAATTCTGAAAATGGTTCCCATTTCCTGGCTGTGGTTTCTTAAATCCCACACTCTTATTATCCTGAAACTCTGGCCTTTTATGGAAATGGCCCTGGAAGTTACCTTGTTGCTGGCCTCCTCCTGAGGTTTCTATTTTCCTTTTCTTCTCATCCTTTCCTTTCTGATACATATCACTCTTACTTTCAATCACCATCGCTTTCTGCACCACTGCCACATATGAAGTCAATTCAAACATGGCCACCCTATTCTAAATCCAAAATCTCAATCCCTGTTCAAACCTTCTTGCTTTCTTTTCATCTGTGTCAACCTGGCCTGGGACAAACCTCGCTAACTCAGTAAACTTAGCCTCGTACTCAGCGATAGTAAGATCTCCCTGGGTCAAATTCAAGAATTTGATCTCCATTTGGTTCTTTATGTACCTCGGGAAATACTTCTCTAGGAACAGCTCTGTAAACCTTTCCCAAGTTATAAACTCACCTCCTTCCAATGCTCGCGTGGATTCTCACCAATAGTTCGCCTCACCTTTCAGAAAGTAGCTTGCAAACTTGGTCTTCTGTTCAATTCCTGCTCCGACTAATTCAAAAGCCTTTTCCATCTCCTTGAGCCATGCATTGGCTTCCATAGGAGCAGCACTTCCCTTGAACTGAGGTGGTTTCACAGCTTGAAACTGCTTAAAAGTCACTGCAGGTGGTGCTGCTGCTTGCTGCTGCTGCGTAAGATGTAACATCTGTTGCTGCACCAGTCCCAACATCTGGACAATTGTTGGATCTGTCTGACCCTTGGTACGATCCTCTCCTGAATTATTCCTTCTCTTTGGTGCCATTATTCTGGTAAGAAAACAAACAACTTATATAATATTCTGTCAAGCATTGTGTCAAATATGTAGCAATTCCTTAGCATATCAAAATTCTCAAACATTATCTTTTCTCAAAATATCATAAACTTGCTACCATATTAACACAAGCGACATGATTATCACATAATCCTGCTTATTATCTTGAGAATAACAACACAAAGAAAAATTGACGAAAAATTATCCAAACCTTTTAAATCCTTGATCAAAATCTTAAATAAACCAACAAACAGTGGATAGGGTTGCAACACAACCTCCCAAACTCTTTTTCAACACTTCTTACCATTCTCAAAACCAACACAATAACAAAGCAATGGCACAAAATCCAAGAGCTAAACGCAAAACAGGAAACCTAAAAAACTTAACTATAACCCAGCCCAATAACCTAAATTTAATCCTATAAGAGCTAAACTACACGCGCCTATCTTATGTGATCTTCCTATGACTCGCCTATGACAATTCTAAGCCTGCGTCAATGACCATAACCTGTAGCTCTGATACCAAGGGGTCTAGATTTGGGGGTTACTCGCTAATAAACCAAAATAAAATAATCACAGCGGAATAATATAATAAATATGACCCCTTGCATGCAACTGGATCGGTCACAGGTTATAGTATGGAACAGGCACTAATACAAACCAACTGTTATTACAAACCATAAGTCTAATTAGTTTTACAACTTATTCAAATTTTATTACAAACCTTTAGAATAGTTAAGCGTCCCCCAAACTATCTACAAGCACACAACTTCTAGTCAGACCTGGAACTCAAGCTTGCCCTGGCCTAGCTGAAAGAATCAGGATATGAAACAAATATGAGCGAAAGTAATGTTCAGCAAGCAGTAAATAACTTATGATTTTGAACAACAACAACAATATATCTGATGAACAAAACCAAACTACAATACCTGAACAGTATCAAAACTGATATATATTTGATAATAAATAATATTTGCAATATATTTTGTTTTGGGATTGGAATCCTCGAACGACGGTGTGTTGCCGCTGGTGATCAGCCGCGGAGCAACACCGATATGCCGAAGCATATCCAACTAAACAAAAGGTACCCAAGGCACATATCGGCCTAGCAAGGTGTTATATCCTGTATAACATATAGCTCACGTTGGACCGCCTCCACGACCTCTTACGCAACCATCCAACCCATAAAAACAATTTTCCGTCAAAGGAGTCGAATCAAATGACATCCATAACCACATAACTCCCCATTTCTCATGGTCTGGAGTTATCTCAACAACCAATGGCGAAATAACCAGAACAATTAGTTATTCGCTAATCTCAATTCAAAACTTCACTGTATAGAGTAATTTATAGCGAAATGTAAAAACATTTAACTATTCTGAACTTAGAATAGTAGAGAAATTGAAAGAATAAATTTCATAATCAATATCACTTGAATGATAAATGAAGATATACATACTTGCATAATATGATTCGAAATAACCGTCACTTCAATGATAAGTGAAGTTAGGGTACTTGCCTGGTATGCTCGATAACCTCTTACTATAACTCTGCTTATAGCTGATGGCTACTATCTCCGTCTAACACTTGACCGCACTCCTTGCTACTCGATTCTATAAACAAAAGGACTATCTTAATTGACAGAACTAAACTCAATCGACGTAACTATACGTCTTGACATCTACTCGATCGTTTATAACTAAGCATGGCATTTTAAACTGTAAACAGATAGCATGCATATCATATAGCACGTAATCATGGTATTTGTATAATACATAATCACATAATTCATGTAATACATAAGTCGGATCGTTAAAAGATATGTCTCAGTGCGTTCAGAATGAAAATCAGGTCATTAATAATATTTACCGATCAGATATCGAGTCAAACTGATACACAAATCAAATGACATTGCAATACAAAAGAAATTAGGACTCAAAAGTATTTTTATAGGAAGTGTAAAAATTTTCTGAGTCTATACGCGTTCGTTTCGTATTAAACAGACGAACGGTTTAATTATTATGAATAAAATAAGAAATAAATGGAAATAAATCAATTAATAATAATATTAATTGATTTTAAAATACCACAATATAATTTTTAAAAGTCTAAAAATAATTTTAGGAATTATTTGAATTAATTATAAATAATTTACATTTATTTAACTATTTAAAAATAAAATTAACTGATTAAATGATTTTAATCAATTAATTGAATTCATAAATAATTAGCTAAAATAAATTATAAATAATTAAATCAAATTAAATTTTTGAAAATAATAAAAGAAAATAATTTTAGGAATTTAAAATAATTAAGAAAATAATTTTTAGAGTTATAAATATTAAGTAATTGATTTTTTAAATTAAAATAAATGATTTTTAAACAGAAAAACGAATTTTGATTTAAATTTAAAAAAGAAAACCAGAAACATAAAATCAGAAAAGGAATAGCCGGAAAATGGATCAAAGGCGGTAGGGCATGGTCGGAAGGACCACCGGAGTTGACGAACACGTCGCCGGAAACTGGGTTTTTCCAGAATCCGGCCAATGTCTGGCCAAACTCCGGTGAGCCCAAAAACTCCTGAATCGATTTGTTTTAATCGATTTCTAACACCCAATCGATTCAAAATGTTCCCAGAACCACAAACTCATCATCTAAAACATCATTCAACCCCTGGAACACAGAATCCGGCAAAACATCTCCAAAAACCGGCCAAGAAATCGGAAAACCCGATTACCCCAAATACTGAACGAAACTCAGCGGATTTTATACCAAAATATAGCTTATTTCATTTACAAACTCCTCATCACATCACAATCAACAGAACAATCAGGATTAAGCCATAAAATCGAATCAAACTTAGACAAAAACGAAGCAAAAATGAAAACTGTATTGGGCTAATCCCGGACTCAAACAACTCGAATAATTATAAGAATCGATCAAGGAAATAATCCTAAAGCTAATTATAATCTTGAAAACAATCAAAACACCACAGAAATCAAAATCCGATTTCAAGAACAAGAACAAAAAAACGATTTTTTACCACCAATCAATCTCAGGTCACGATTCTGGTATTAATGGAAAGCTCTTATCACGGGGATGATTTTGACTATCAGAGCATCTGGTTTGGTTTGCTAAATCGATCAAAAAGAAGGGTTGAAGTTGAAGAACAAGATTTCACCCCTCAATTTTATTCAAGAATTTCTGAAATTTTATAAAAAAAATGAATAAAATAAATATTTTGCTGGTATTTTTATTTTTACAAAAATTATATCCCAGAATAAATTAAGGATGCTTTTATCCCCTAATTATAATAATTAGACCCCAAAATATCGGGGAATAATTTTAAAAACAAAAAAATACAAAATTATTGTCAAATTCCCCAAAATTGCGAAAAATTCAAAAATACAAGAATAAAGGGTATTTTAAATATGAATAATTTTATAAAAATTAAAACACGGATTTTGTGGGGTTTGACGTCCCGGTGGGGTCCCGGTCCGTTGATTTTTGAAAAACAGAAACGATCTCTAAATTACCTGAAAAACCCGAAAACACCTAAAATACATTCAATCGCGCACAAATTGAAATAAAACGAGTACCATAATAAAGACGCTTAATAAACACGCGTCCCGATTGCAAATATATTCATATAATTACAGTTTAACACATATTATCCAATCGAAAAATTTTCTGGCCCGCACAGAAACACACATAACAGCTATAACATCTAATAGCATGACAATAACCACTTTAAATTTCTAACACATAATATTTATTTATTTAACATATAATATTCACATAATTTATTTAACATACATGGATTGCATTTCGCTTTTCAACTCCCAGGTCGACTCTTCAACCTTGGGATTCCTCCACAAAACTCGCACTAAAGATACAGACTTATTCCTAAGCACTCTTTCTTTCTTATCAAAAATTTGCACTGGTTGCTCTACAAAAGATAAATCTGGTTGCATCTCGATTGGCTCATATTCTATCACATGGTTCGAATCAGGAAAATAACGCTTCAGCATCGACACATGGAACACATTGTGAATGTCCTGTACACATCAGCCATCTCAGTCTATAAATATCCTCCCCCAACTCACAATCGTACTTTACTCCTTTTCTTTCAGGAAACCTCCATTGCCGCCGTTCCCAAGCTTTTGGTTCAAAATCCCGACGATTCAGCCGCCTATTACTCGATTTCTTTTGCTCAATCAATTCCCAAAATTAAAAGGTACACAAATCTCCCATTATTTCTTAATTTCACCAAGTAAATTGACTATAACAAACAAAAGACTGTTCGTGTTCCCCCTTTTCACTTTACTGTTCTTCACGTTTATCATGTATGTATGTGTGTGTATATAACAAATCTCCATATTCTGCTCTTTTGATTCTTTAGTTACATATTTTTAGGGTTTTATTATATTTTCCCTAAATTGCTAATAGTCGGTTAGAATTCCTATGTATTTTAATAATTTAGGACGCGTCATTCTCAAAGGGCGCGTCTTGCTTAAGACGTAATCTCCTGCGATAGATTCTTAGGACGCGTCCTCGTACATTTCCAGTATCTTCCCTTTTTCCTCTCCTTTTCTTTTTTATGTGGACGTGTCCTCAAGTTTTTCTTCCTTCTTTTGCAGCTAGAGGACGCATCTTCTTCATCGCCTTTCCACTCATTCAAAGTTCTCAACAAACGCCTTGGGATTTACTCCCCACACTTGAACTCTTTCAAACCCGATTTCCCTGAATTTCACAAGACGAGGTCCTTCCTTAAAGCAGAAAGACGCATCTTCGGGTCTCTCAAATCCAAGACTTCTATAATGTCTGATTCTAGTTCTGACCCTATGGACCACATCCCCATAAGTTCTAGAATGAAAAAGAAAGGATTCAAACGAAAAAAAACTCCAATTCTCAACGCCAGGGCTGCTATCAAAGATTGGACAGATGATGAAATTGTACCCACCACCAGCCAATAGCCTCTACGTGTGATTACTTCAGATGAAGACGCGTCCCCTACTCAAGACGCGTCAGCTTCTAAGGACGCAGCTTCCTCACAGGACGTGGATCCTTCGCAGGACGCGTCTCCTCTCAGCGTGAATGAGTTTGAAAAGAGAATTCCTGATCCTGAAAACTATCCCGTGTCTCCTCAAAAATCCGATCCACCTCTCGAACACTGGGAACCCTCAGATGTTAAAGTGGATTGTGACTGGACAAAGCTTGGTGCTCTAACTGAGGCAGAGAAAAATGCCCGAAGGAAAAAAGAAAACAAACTAGCCTGTGTTGCCCTTGACTCCACTGCAACTAACTTGGAAATTCAGTGGCACATGAAATACTAAGACATGGAGGGCATCTGGGCGCGCCCTCTTCGCACAATAAGGCCACACATTTTCAACATTGGGAATCAAAGGATCCCTAGAATGGTGCTCACACCAAAACTGATTTCTCTAGGCGTGGGCGCGCCTTTGCACCCATACATCAAAAAGATTTTGAAGTGGTATGACGTCGCCCCGGTTCAATTGTCTCTATACTCGTACAAGCTAGCATGGGCTCTGTACATGATGTACGATAATCTTGGACTGAGCACGCCCTCCATGAAGGAATTCAGCTTCTTTTACAGCATCAGAAAATCAATCCCAGGCTACCACTTCTTTGTAGTCAACAAGTGGCTGAATAACAAGGGATTCAATGAAGGAAATATCAGCCACAAGAGAGATTGGAAGGAACATTTCTTCTACGTCTATGACGTCAAGAGAACCCGAGTTTGCTTCAACTTAGAACCAAGTAAGTGAATTCCAAAACATGTCCTCATAGGCATGACACGTCCTTTATCCTGGACGCGTCCTCTTTTTTTTCAAAATTCCCCTTTTTCTTTAACAAGTCCTCATTTTTTTATCTTTAGACAAGAGAGTTCAAAAGGAATTAACAGGAAAAAGAAAGAAAAGAGCAGATAAAGTACTCCAGTATGCAGAGAAACACTTCAACCTCAAAGACATGATCACAGAAGACAACCTCAAACTGGTGGGCGTGTTATCTGCCCGAGTTGGCTCTGTCTGCAAGTTCCTTGAATTCATAATGGCAAACCCGTTCTCACGGCCTCAGAAAAAGTGAGAGGCCTTAGTGCCGCAGAAGTAGTCGAGATTGACATTAGTAAGCAATTTGACTTAGAACAAGGTAAGTATTTATGAGAGAGGATGCATCATATTTTTTGGACGCGTCCAAAGCTACAGAATTAGCTTTTCACTTTTAAAAGTACCAATTCACCGGCATTCGTAGGGCGCGTCATCGTTCTTTGACGCGTCCCGCATATGTTTGTCTTTCCTTTTACATGCGAAACTTAATCTGATTTATGGGTATTTCCTGCATATATATATGTCTTTGTTTTGGGCGTGCCTTTATTTCAAGGTGTGTCTTCCCATAATAGTTGTGACTGACATTGTTAGCATGTCACTTATGTTTTCCTCACAATCCTCATTATAGTCAATGGGACGCGTCGTATCTTTAGGACACGTCATAGTCACATATATATACATTTTTCATATTTTTGCATTCATTTTTCTTCACATATCCTTATGCATTTACATGTCGTTACATGCATTATATTTGACAATCTTTAAATTATGTTCGCGGCGCGTCCTACTATTAGGATGTGTCTACCTTATTCAACTAATGTTTTTCATGTTCATGTCACAGATATGGATTCTCTCCCCAAAGGATTTGCTATTGGAGCTTCCAAGAAGCTGAGAGCCAGGAAACAGGCCCCTGTAAAGCCTGATCCAAAGGCTGAGACCCCCACTCCTGCTGTGACTCCTTCCCCTCCACCAAAAATAATTGACACCACTGTGCTGGACATCTCTGAGAAGGAGGACGCGCCCACAAAGCGCCAAAAGACACTGCCAGATGACCAATCTTTTGTTCTACGATATCTGGGCGCGTCCTCAGCTGGCCACTTTACTGAAGATGAAGTCTAAGGCTGGACATTCAGGACCGAGGAGCAAACAGAAGAGGCCATGGTGAGGGCTGCAGCTGAGCTTCATTTGCACGCCAGACAAAGTGCCAACATGGCTGCTAGACTCAGGGCGCGTCTTGCTACCACTGACACTACAAAGAACCAGGCTGAAGACAAGATCAAATCCTTAGAGAAGTACATCAATCTGCTCGCCCAAGAAAAGGACGCCGAGATCAGGCGCCTGCAGGAGGACAAGACGCGTCTTGAGTCAGAGAAATCTGTGTTGGAAGGTAATGTCTCCTCTATGGAGAAAATGATGGAGAGTGTTATCACACTAAATTCTACCATGCAGCTGGAGCTTGACACTCTAAATGATGACAGACTGCATGGGTAGAAAGAGGAAAAAAAGCTAGTCTATCAAAATGGCTTCGCAGCTGGGTTCGAAGAGTGGTGCTCTGGGTTTATTACAAATGACCCAGAGTATTCTTTTTCTAAGTTCGATGCAGACACCCAGACATGGGTAAATGATTTCAGAGTTAGGGCTGCAGATTCCATTAAGAGCAAAAGAATTTTTCTAGGCTTGGAGGAAGAGGACGCGTCCCCTACTCCTGCTCCGCTTCAGACTCAACCTCCACCGGCAGACAACCAAGACAAGTCCCAGGACGCACCTCCTGCTTAGGACACGTCCTATGTTTATTCATGAAATTATTACCTGAACTATTTAAGGGTGCGGGCTCCTTGAATCCTTGTAAATTGTAATGATTACTTTTGAACTTCTTTTGCTTACACTTTTTACCTTTATGCATATCATTTTATTTTTTTAACTTTGCCTTAGATAAGGGCGCGTCCTACTATTAGGACGCGTCGCCTTTGGAGTATTATTGTATTTTTACCATCATCTATTAAGTAGATGTCCTTGAAGGGCGCGTCCCTAGATCATCCAGATAGGATATTTTTAGTAATTATGATATCATGCTACACTTGTACTTTTTTAGAAGAAGGCATAAAGCATGAGGGGCGCGTCCTACTATCCTGACGCGTCTACCCTTTATTTTAAAGATATATTTAATCCCTTAGTCTGGACACGTCCTTAGTAAGGACGTGTCTTTCCTTTCATTTAGGTTTTGTCAAAATTAAAGAAACTTAAAACTGAAAGAGCATCAACCAAGATAACTTGGGCGCGTCCTTTGAAATAGTACACATCTTAGTTCCATTTTTACTTGAGTTTTGTTGTTCCTTTTGACAGCCACTGCTTCAATTAACATCTGTATAGAACTATTACTCAGGACGCGCCCTATAGCTAGAACGCGTCATGCAACTAGTCAAATTAACAAGCAAATAACTTTTGGAATTTTCTCAAAGTTTTCATTAATAATGCGCTCTGGTATCAGAAGTGCACCAGTCCCACGGCTACTATGCTCTGTGAGGAATTTATTCGAAAAAATGACCCTTCAACTAGTTCTAAGGTAAGTAGTACATGCACGACCCCCTAGGCTAGGAGGAATTTATTTAATTCTAGTCTATAATTTGGGCATAGCCCTAAATATATAATAAAAGAGGTACGTAAAGGGCCAAAGCCGCGCCTTACTGATAATACTTTCGGAGATGTTCCGCGTTCCACGCTCGCGGAACCAGCTTCCCTTCCATATCCTCAAGGTGATAAGTCCCTTTCCACAAGATAGCCTTTATCTTGTATGGTCCTTCCCAATTAGCTCCAAAGACTCCATGTTGGGGGTTCTTCGTGTTGGGCATCACCTTCCTAAGCACCAAATCTCCCACCTTCAGCAATTGTCCCTTTACCTTCTTGTTATAATACCTTGTGGCACGTTGCTGATACGCTGCGAGGCTCAGCTGAGAATTTTCCCTTGTTTCTTCCAAGAGATCCAAATAAAGCCATTGATTAATCTCTGCATCCTCCTCCATGTAACGGTCTCTGCGAAGCGATCCCGAACCAACTTCCACGAGGACCATAGCTTCATAGCCGTAAGTAAGCATAAACGGAGTTTCTCCCGTAGTAGATTGTGGTGTAGTGTTGTATGACCACATCACTTTCGGGAGTTCTTTAGGCCAATTTCCTTTGCGCTCTTCCATCTTGTCTTTGAGGGTATGCTTTATTATTTTATTCACAGCTTCTGTCTGCCCATTGCTTTGAGGATGATAGACTGCTGCAAACTCCTTCTTAATTTTTAAATCCTCACACAGCTGTCGCAACTCCTTGCTGTCAAATTGCTTTCCGTTGTCAGATACAAGCTTGTAAGGGATTCCAAACCTGCACACGATGGAGTTGAAGACAAAATCTCTGATTTTCTTTGCGGTTATAGTAGCCAATGGCATAGCCTCTGCCCACTTAGTAAAATAATCAACCGCGACCACTGCATATTTGACGTCCCCTTTAGCCTTATGTAACTTCCCAATAAGATCTATCCCCCACATGGCAAATGGCCATGGGCTCATCATAGATGTCAAGGGTGTTGCCGACATAGACGAGTAGTTTGCAAAACGCTGGCAGCGATCGCATGCCCTGACAAAATTTATAGCATCCTCTTTCATTGTAGGCCACTAGTATCCTTGGCGCAAAACTTTCATCGCCAATGAGCTACCCCCCGAGTGATTGCCACAGATTCCTTCATGTACTTCCCTTAAGATGTAATTTCCTTCTTCTTCGTCAACAGATCTAAGCAGCGGTTGATTGAAGCCTCTCTTATACAGAACTTTATCGTACATCACATACCTTGCAGCCTGATAGCGGAGTCGACGAGCTTTAAACTTATCTTCGGGGAGTGTTTCCTTGTGAATGTAAGCCAGAATGGGCGTCATCCATGTTTCCTTGGGAGCCTCATCCACTTCCATAATTTCTATCTCTGGGATACTAGGAATCTCCTGGATTTTAAGGGGTATGGATCCTAATAACACAGCCTCTTGTTGCGACCCCATCTTTGCTAGAGCATCCGCGTTACTGTTCTTCTCCCGTGGCACACATTCCAACCAACTTCTTTGAACATTCCAATTAGGCGCTGCGTGCATCTCAAGTACAATTTCGTTCGTGGGCCTCGCGCTTGAAATCCCCCATTCACCTGATTCACCACCAACTCTGAGTCACTTCTCGCAATTAGGTTTCGCACTCCCATTTCCAAAGTGATCTTTAGGCCATTAATCAATGCTTCATACTCCGCATCATTATTTATTGCATAAAACTTGAAATGAATTGCGCTCATCAGATGATGGCCTTCTGGAGACACGAGTACTATACCCGCACCTGCTCCTCCATTGTTAACTGCCCCATCCATATGCAAGATCCACCAGGGATGTGGAAATTCCTCCAAAGACTCCTTAACGTGAGGTGGATGTAGCATCACTAAAGCTTTGTCGTCAACTGCGGAGTCAAATTCCAATAAGAAATCAGCTAAGGCTTGTCCTTTAATCGCCTTCTGGGGCATATATTCCAAATCAAACTGTCCCAACTCCACAGCCCACTTCAGCATTCTCCCCGATGACTCTGGTTTGTAAAGGACTTGCCGTAGCGGGTATGCCGTACGGACTTCAACTCTATGGGCCTGGAAATATGGCCATAATTTTCTTGATACAAGGATAAGGGCATAAACCAGCTTCTCCATGCTTATGCAGCAATTTTCAGCATCGTGCAACCGCTTGCTCACATAGTACACCGGTGACTGCTGCCCATCTCCCTCTCTTACCAGAACTGCGCTGATTGAATACTCAGATACTGCGAGGTACAGTATTAGAGATTCTCCATCTAATGGTTTCGATAATATGGGAGGGTTCCCCAATTGTTCCTTGATCTTTCTAAAAGCTTCTTCACATTCTGGTGTCCATACGAAGTCCTTCCCTGCCAACTTAATGGCTTTGAAGAATTCCTTGCATCTGTCGGATGATTGGGAAATGAATCGATTCAGCGCGACAATCCTCCTTGTTAAACTCTGCACCTGTTTTACATTGGTGGGTGACTTCATATCCAACAACGCCTTGATCTTTGCGGGGTTGGCTTCAATTCCCCTATGATTGATGATGAACCCGAGAAACTTGCCTGACTCCACGCCGAACACACACTTTTGTGGGTTCAACTTCATGCAAAACCTCCTTAGAATGTTAAACATTTCCATCAAATGTTTGATATGGTCATTTGCCTCCTTGGATTTGACCAACATATCATCCACATACACCTTCATGGTTCTCCCAATCTGGTTTTTGAACATCATATTCACCAACCGCTGATAGGTTGTGCTAGCATTAATCAATCCAAATGGCATTCCTATATAGCAGTATAGCCCCCTGTCGGTGATGAAGGATGTATGCTCTTGGTCGGGACCATACATGGGGATCTGATTGTAACCCGAATATGCATCCATGAAACTTAGCAAGGCATGCCCTGCCGTCGCGTCAACCAACTGATCAATTCGTGGGAGCGGGAAACTATCCTTTGGACATGCCTTGTTGAGATCTGTGAAATCGACACACGTCCTCCACTTCCCGTTCGGCTTTTTTACGAGCACTGGATTTTCAAGCCATTCGGGGTAGTAAGATTCTTTGATTAGTCCCACTTCCAACAATCGGTCTACTTCTTCTTTTAATGCTATCGCCCTTTCCCCGCTCACTGGGCGACGTTTTTGACGTATGCCCGTATAATTCGGGAAGATATTCAACTAGTGACACATTACTCCTGGGTTGATTCCCACCATGTCTGAATGACTCCATGTGAAGACATCGAGATTTGCAATCAAGAAGCGGTAAGACTTTCCCTCATTTCATCACCTAACTGGGATCCCACTGGATTTTCGGCAGGCATAGAGATCCTGGGATCCAAATCGAAATCAAAGTCACGGGGGTCCTCGTGGTCCATTATTTTATCTGAGGGCGCGTCCCCATGAGTGGGAGCATCTATCTCAGGACAAGGCATGGTTTTGTGCAACGCAAGTGTAGAGGGCACGTCCTCATTTGGAGGAGCATCAAACCTCAATTCCATTTTTACTCTTCAAGGGCGCGTCCTCTTTTTTAGGAGCATCCACCTTGAAGTTATTTTCGAGACTTTGCAAAATCTCACTTCTTCCTTTCAATTTTTCCCCGTTAACCTCCTTTTGCATGATCTCCTTTGCATGGTTCACCACAACTTCTTCCACACTACGGATCCTCAAAACATTCCCCATCGTCAAAACAGAGTTCCCGGTGATATGGGTTTCTTCCTCCTCGGGGCCTTTTACGAAATAGTGGGCATGAACCTCTCCACTTGGTTTTGTATGAATGTCCTCCGCACCCTCAAATGGAAGACCCTTTCCCTCATATCTTCTCCTGCGGAATTCCTTAACAGCCTTGTGATAGCAGTCGCGTGACTCGTATTGCGACCCTCTCAGACTGCCTACTCCGTTAGCTGTTGAGAACTTTATCATCAAGTGATGTATCAAAGTTATCACCCTGAACGCCCGTAACCACGGTCTTTCCACCAACATGTTGTGCGCGAAATCCTGATCCAACACTTTAAAATCTATCATTTGAGTGACAGACAAAGCTCCTTCCCCAAGTGTAACAGGAAGCCTAACTGAACCCATAACCCTTACTGCTTCTCCAGTAAAGCCATAGATGTGTGCATCTTCAAAATATGTGTCGCTATCCGGGAAACCCAATTTTTTGTACGTGCTGTAATACAGGATGTTCACAGAGCTCCCATTGTCCAAGAAGACCCGATGCACGTTCATTGCTCCGATAAGCATAGTTATTACCAGCGCATTGTTATGGGGATGATGTACCCATCTTGAATCTCTCTCCCTGAACATAATATCAGCTGACTCCCCTTTGAATATTTTTGGAGGTCTATCTTCCAAACTATGAATGTTGGTGAGTGGCGGGTGTCGTGCTTCCCTTACATTTCTTTCCAACGCCCGATTACTGTCACCGACAAAGGGGTATCCTCCAAAAATTGCCCTGATACTACCAGCTCTTTGGAACTTAACCTCCTCTGTCTTTTCAGCATCTTCTTCTCGCGGGGGTTGCCTTTCATCTTTCCCCTTGTCATCATTCCCCCTGTGTCGTTTTACCTTGTCAATCCATTCTCCCAGGTATCCCGCCTTGATCAAGTCTTCAATCTCATCTTTAAGGTGACGACACTCATGGGTGTCATGGCCGGTAGACTCATGGTAATCGCAATACTTCTTCTTATCTCTACTCTGCCATGAAGTCAGACGATCTGGTTTCTTGAAGATTCCTCTGTCCTTATTCACCTCGAAGATATGATCAATGGATGCTACCAGTGGAGTGTAGTTGCTTACTCTCCTTTCATAGTTCGATGGCGGGCTCCATTCTCTCCATGTGTTCACGGCGTTCACTCTATTAGGGCTTCTGGCATTCCGTCGATAATCCGGGCTCACGGATCTATCTCTCCTCTTAGTTCGCCCCTTGGAGTTGTGGGTGTTATAATTCTTTTTTGTTTCCGCAAGCGACTGCTCAATCGCTTTGAATGATTCCTCCTGCGCAAGTACATCAGCCAACGACACAGGGTCCTTCCCTTGTAGGTGCTTTCAAAAATCTGTTCCCACACGCAGACCAACTATGAGAAGTATTTTCAGTGTTTCATCAGTAGCGCCCCTCACCAAAGTAGACTCTGCATTGAACCTTTTAAAGTATGAGGTCAAGCTTTCCCCCTCTTTCTGTTTCACATTGGCCAGTGTGGTAACTGGCGGTATATACTTCACTGCAGCCTAAAACTGAGTTAGAAACAAGGTTTTCATCTGTTCCAAGGATATGATCACACCTGGACCAAGTTTCTGGAACCACTGCTGAGTGCCTTCTCTAAAGGTGGCCTCCAGGAGACGGCATCGAGCCAAATTAGGTACTTGATATACATCCATCTCAATGTTGAAACGCCCCAAAAACTCCACAGGGTCAGAGTTCCCATGAAAACGCAAGTCATTGGTTGTGTTCCTGTATCCTGCCGGCAATTGCACCTCATAACAGCAACAAAAGAAGAAGGGGCTTGTGCATTCGCTGTTACTCTTCCTCCTTCAAGATGGTTGAGCAACCTCTTAAGATTGTTCACATTAAATGTCCCCACTCCAAGAATAGTTTGAATATTAGGCTGTTGGGGTTGCTCCGTGACTTGTTGCGGTTCCCCTTGATTACCCCCTGGGTGTAGCGGTGGATCTCGCCGCCCCTCGCCCTGAGGCTGCGGCTGTGGTATGTTACCATCTTGATTTTCAACATTATCCTGCACGCGGGGTTCCTACGGGCCGCGTCGCGGTACTTTCTCATTATTTTGCAACCTTTCTTGAATTTACACGCTGTCCCGGTCATGAGGACGCGTCCTGGAACCATTGCCCGTAGCACCGTGGGAAGCTACTGGAACAACGACAGGAGCTTCTTCAATGGAGAGCGCACCATCTCTCCTACCATTGTAGGGTGCCCTTCCATGTGGGTATCCCATCCTTCCTCACCCATTCCTTTGATAGCCTCGGTAATAATTCCTGAACCTTCCTCGCGGAGGGGCACGCTCGTGTTCGCGGTGCCGCGCCCTATCATCCCTTTGATATGTAGGGGGCACACGCATTGTGTCAAGGGGCCTCGCTTCTCCAGCGTTTCCTTCCTTTTGCCATTCTACCAACAACATTCTCAAATCGTCATCCTACAACCTTATGTTGAGCTTTCTTTTTAAGGTGGAAAAATCTCTTCTTTTTCCATCTTGATTCTGAGTATTTTCCGCACGACGACGCTCTTCCATCTTACGCCCAGACCTATGGCGGTGCGGCACGACTTGATTGACAAGAGAAGGCCTTTCTCTACCGTCAGTGACCTCATCAATAATCTCCACAATAGGTTCTATATCATCAGAATATTCCAAGCGTCGCGGAGTGATTCACGGATTTCCCCGCTGGCCTGATCATCTCCTTCGACTATGGGTGCCTTCCCCACGGCGTGGCCGCGACGGGGAAGACGATGATCCCTCCTCGTCCGACGACGACCCCTCCTCATCCTGTGACGCTCCACCGTGTTCAACCTTGAATGAAAACTATTAAGAGTATCCCCCATGCGATACAACTGCTCCAAGATATCAGCGTTGCTGATGAGAACTGGGGGTGTTCCTCCCATATCTGGAGCTCTTGGTGGATCTGCCATGTTTCTGGGCACGGAGGGTTCGTGACGAGTGTAGCCTCCCTCGCCTTCTCCTTCAGATCTGCTGTCACTTCCATCATAAGAACTTCCATCATGATTGTAAGACATCTTTTCCTCCCAAGATTATGATCTTAATCAGCACCCCTCCTTCTAGCGCCAATTTGTTGACGTAGGAATCTGGTAACAACAAAGATTGAGGTTTTTGTTAGGGCGGAAACACGCACTAATAATACACGCAAGTATACGCGTTCGCAAGTAATATAGAATACTTTCTAGTTCGTTCCCACAGAGACTCAGACTAATTATTTTTAATTAAACTCACGTACCAACGTATGATTACTTCTCAATGTTAAGACACTAACACTTAGAATTGTTGACTAAATATTAACTACAATTAATTACTCAATTAATCACTTAAATAACACTTCAATTAATAATGTTAAAACACTCATGAGATCACAATTTCATTACTACTTCCTTCAATAGTTATTGTCATTACCCTTATCATGCAACAGTGATGATATTAATCGAATAACACGAAACTGATAAAAGTTAACTTTCATTGTACTAATACCATTCTACCAAGCATCCACAATTACGATAGAAGTTGAATAGGCATCAATTATGTTGAGTTCCTATATGTCTACAGAAATTGACAACATAACGATTTAAGCACAAGTTATTCCTTTTGATTACATAGGGCGAATAAAACTGTTAGAGTTACCCACTAATCATGCACATCATACATGAACCTATGCTAGCATGGCAAGTTCTAAATCTCAAGATCCACCGTCGCTTCACAAGAGATTAACACCCAATCTTATATGTTCGCGACGCACATAAGACGAATACGCACAACCAATACTAGATATCATACAATCATCACACACTAAGGAATCAAACAATTAACTAAAGAATTCCATAGTAAATCCGTTACGACCCCATGATCACGATTAGCCCATGATAGCACTTATCGTCATCATGGTTCACATGAAATCATGATAAACAAACACAAGAGAATAATAAATAAACTAATTATATTAAATCAGAGTACGTCACAAGAGTAATTAGGTTCAAAGTAAGAAATCTAGCATCCAACGTTACAACGAAACAAGAATCATAAGAAAATATGCTTCCTCTTTGTTGTTGTGTGCTAAAACGGTATTCTTCCTTATCTCCTTCGCTCCTTGCTTAATACCACGATCCAACCTTGTGAAAACGTCTCCAAATCTACTTATATAATAGTCCTATAAAACTCAGATTACATAGAAGTTGGAAGCCAAACAGAAGTAGAAGTCTAAAATATTTTATCAAAATGCCCGACCCTGCGCGGCCGCTCAGCATAGCTGAGCGGGCGCTCAACCTTCTGCGCGGCCGCTCAGCATAGTGAGCGGGCGCTCAGGACCCTACTGGAAAAAACCTGAGTTTGCTCCATTTCTTCGCTGTAATCTACCCCTTTCTTTCCTCTCGCAATGGTGAACACATGCCAAGGCTTATTCTTGATGATTACTCCTCCGAAATGCAACTAATACCCTGAAATGCATAAACACTAGAAAAATGCATCAAATACACAAAATACTTGATTTCAAGGCACCAATTTAAGCTATTTTAAGACGTTCTAAGTGGTATAAAATGCCACTTATCACACCCCCAAACTTAAATCGATGCTTGTCCTCAAGCATCACAGACTCAAAAACAAATAAAAACATGCATGAATGCAATCTATATGAAATGCCGCGATCCCCCTTACTACGAACAAACCAACCAATTTACAACATCTCAACAAATGCAGTTAGGCGACTAAAGATCAATAAACTCATGCAAACGAACATACATCCAGAAACGTGGTGTGTGCAGATGCTTAACAGATATGCTTCGGAACTAGACCAGTTATTATGACTCAACTATCATCATGGCAATCACATAAATATACAAAGAATAAAAAATTCTAGGCACAAAGTGACATATAACACTACAAGAATTCTGGATCTTAATACGAAATCATGCTTTTTATTCACAACAACAATGCTTATTTGACCGTGCAATGAGTGAGGTCCACAAAAGACTTATACAATGGTATCCATGTAGCGAGCCTTAGGTTAGCGGATCCCAGACTCTAAAAGCCTTAGGTCACCAGGCACAAAGTCCCCTAAGAACTTAATAACTCGAATACCAAAGAGCCCACTCGTGATCAATTATGCATAAACACATACTTCTTTTTTTTCTTTCTTTTTTCTTTTTCTCTTTTTTTTCTATTTTTTTTCTTTTTTTTTCAAAATTTCTGAGCAAGTGCGTTTCACTCCATCTTGCTCAACCCTAGACTACTCGCATAACATGCGAGCCGGCTACTAGCCAATTGACGCCTAGCCATAACTAGCAACAAATTCCATTTTTACTCCATTTTTTTCTTTTTGATGCCTTTATCACTAAGAACCTATTATCAAATTCTAAGCATAATAAATAGATTAACCTTGAAAATAATCAGATTATAACAACAATCTATCCCTTAAGCATTCTCTAAGACTTAGTGAAAATACAAATGCTTCTAGCATGCATATCAACCTACACAACTCAATATCACTTTAATGTTATCACTACACTCACATCAATATCACAAATCAGTCGATAAATCATCACAAAAGGGATCATGGCATATGCATGAGCTATATGATATGACAAACAAATGACAAACAAATAAAGCTATAAAAAAAACTATATGGCAAAAATTATGCAACTATATGAACTAACTATCATGAATATGCAGCTATATGATACACACACAAAATAGTCCTTAACTACCACCCCCAAACTTAAAATCTTCACTGTCCCCAGTGAAGGTAGTAGAAAGGAACACAGGGTATACCTACTCGGAGTCATCATCATCATCACCCTCAGTGGGTGGAGTATCAGGCGGCGGGTATGCAGAGTCCTCACCAAAAACTGGCCACTGGATATCAGCTCCAAGGCCCCGAAAAGCAGTCCCTAACGCAAGGGTGAGCTCCTGAGAAAACCTGCTCTGCGTCTCGCACATGGCATCCATCCGCCGTGAAAGCCTCCTATACTGGGCATCAGCCGTCCCAGCACCCTCCTGAGCTCTCGAAGAACCAGCCTCATCACGCCTAGGCCTAGCCATAGTAGCACCTCGTGCTGGACGCCCTCCTGGAAGATGATAACCCAGCCCATGCTCCTCGGGCTCACCACCGGTCCACTCCTACATCCCATTCAGAGTCCCAGAATCAATCGGAGTGGCCGGCAACTGCAACTGCTCATGAGACGGCCAGTTCACTCCCACTGCTCGGCAAAGCTTCGTGACCATGGATGCATAAGGGATGTTCATGTGCTTAGCTCCCCTCAAAAACTTCAGAATTCCTTGGTAGATAAACTCACCAAGGTCCACATAGTACTCCTCATTAAGAATTCCCCACAACAACTGTGTTCTCTCAACTGTGACCTCATGTGCATGTGAAGAAGGCAGAATATTAGCACAAATAAACGCATTCCATGCACGGGCATACCTGTTCATAGAAATCACCGGGAAGTGACGATACTCATTAGTGCCGGTCTTGAAGGTCCAAACTATGCCCGGCCTACAGAGAGTAGCACAAATCAAATCCAAGTCAAAATCCTCAGCAGTCTTCTCATTCCAGTTCTCCTCCTCGGGCTTCCTCTCTCGCTGCCCAATCACACGGCGAATCGCCGCTGGGTGATAATCAACCGTCAGCCCTCGGACCACAGAAAACCCATTCTTCTCGGCCTTCGCGTTCGCATAGAACTCGCGAACCACGCTCATCGGCACTGCTTCGGGCGACTCACAAAAAGCTATCCACCCCTTCTCTGCAATTATAGGTAGTAACTCACCATCCCTCCCCGATGGTAAAAACCCTCTCTCCTTCAGAATCGGCTTCCCTAAAAGCCTAGTGTACTCCTCCTCCGCAGCTCTGTCATTCAACCGAGGCCTTGCAGTAGTACCCCTTGATGAATTAGCTGTAGGGACTGTGCTGCTGCTATCAATAGTTCTTGCTCTCTTGGGTGCCATTGAATCTGAATAAAAATGTTTAAGAACTGTGTTTTTGTGCTTGGGAGAGAGTTTGAGTGTAGAAGTTTTGTGGGAGATATGTAGGATAGGTGTATGTATATATAGGGTGTGGATTAGGTTAAAATTAGATTAAGAGTGGGGTTGAGGGATAAAATCATGGGGTAATAGGAAAAGAATTTGTGGGTTTATGGGCTGTGATTTATTTTTTTATTTTCTGAATTTTTTGGATTTTTTATGACTTAAAAAAAATTCTGGCAGCCGACCCCTGAGCGGTCGCTCAGCAGAGCTGAGCGGGCGCTCAGGGGTCACTGGAAAAAAAAAATTTCAGTCTCGTTTTTCTGATTTTTTTTTTGGTTTTGGATAGGTTATTAACTTCTAAGGGTTCCTGTAACCACAAATCATGGGTTGCCTCCCACGCAGCGCTTCTTTTTCGTCATTAGCTTGACGTTGCGTACCTTCCTCAAGTTGACAATAAAATGGCACTAACCACTTCTCGGTTTTCCATGTCCCCATAGTAGTGCTTCAAACGCTGACCATTAACCTTGAATGCTTGGTCCGGATCATTCTCAAAAATTTCCACCGCTCCATGTGAAAACACAGTTTTGACAATAAAAGGTCCAGACCACCTTGATTTCAACTTTCCAGGAAAAATTCGGAGACGAGAGTTGAATAAGAGAACTTGTTGCCCCGACACGAATAACTTAGGATGTAGCTTCCTATCGTGCCACCTCTTCACCTTTTCCTTGTACATTTTGTTATTTTCGTACGCTTGAAGTCGGAATTCATCAATTTCATTAAGCTGAAGCATTCTCTTCTTACCAGCTGCATCTAAATCCAAGTTCAACTTTTTCAACGCCCAGTAGGCCTTATGCTCAAGCTCCGCAGGTAAATGGCATCCCTTACCATACACCAGCTGAAACGGGGACATACCAAGTGGTGTTTTGTATGCTGTTCAGTAAGCCCAAACAGCTTCATCGAGCTTTAAAGACCAATCCTTCCTTGACGGACAAACAACCTTCTCTAGAATGCGCTTGATCTCTCTGTTCACTTCCGCTTGACCATTTGTTTGCGGATGATAGGCAGTAGCAACTCGATGATTCACATTATAATGCTGCATCATAGAAGTGAACTTACGGTTACAGAAATGCGACCCTTCATCACTTATGATTACCCGAGGTGTTCCAAACCTTGTGAAAATCTGCTTATGAAGAAAATTCAGCACTGCCTTTGCATCATTTGTTGGTAGAGCTTTGACTTCTACCCATTTTGAGACATAATCGACTGCCAGCAAGATGTACTGATTATTGCAGGACGAGACAAAAGGCCCCATGAAATCGATTCCCCAAACATCAAAGACCTCGACTTCAAGCATCACATTTAACGGCATCTCATCCTTTCTCGTCAAATTTCCCACTCTTTGGCAACGATCATACCTTAAAACAAACTGATGAGCATCCTTAAACAAAGTAGGCCAGAAAAAACCTGCTTGCAGAATACGAGCTGTCGTCTTCTCACCACCATAGTGTCCACCATAAACTGTGGAGTGGCAATCTCATAATATCCCCTCCGTCTCACAGAACGGGATACATCTCCTGATGATCTGGTCAGCTCCCTATCTAAACAAATATGGTTCATCTCACATATACCACTTCACCTCATGCAGAAACTTCTTCTTTTGAGCTGAGGTCAAATTAGGAGGCATTATATTGCTGACAAGATAGTTTACAATATCTGTAAACCATGGCACTTCCTCCTGAACTGCGAACAACTGCTCATCCGGAAAAGATTCGTTGATCAATGTCTTATCTTGTGAAGTAGACTCGGGATTCTCCAACCTAGAGAGATGGTCAGCTACTTGATTCTCAGTACCTTTTCGATCCTTGATCTCTAACTCAAATTCTTGAAGTAAGAGCACCCAATGAATGAGTCTCGGCTTCGAATCCTTCTTGGAAACCAAATAGCGAATGGCCGCATGATCAGTGAATACTGTCGCATTTGTCCCAAGCAGATAAGATCGAAATTTTTTGAAACCAAAGACTATAGCCAGGAGCTCCTTCTCAGTAGTGGTGTAGTTCATTTGGGCCCCATTTAAGGTCTTACTCGCATAGTAGACCACATGAAAGAGATTATTCTTGCGCTGCCCAAGAACTGCACCTACCGCATAATCACTCGCATCACACATCATCTCAAATGGCTCTGTCCAATCTGGTGCTGTAATAACTGGTGCAGTAATCAAACTCTTTTTGAGAGTCTCGAATGCAATTAAACATTCATCATTAAATTTGAAAGGCACATCTTTCTCAAGCAAGTTGCACAATGGCTTAGATATCTTTGAAAAGTCCTTGATGAACCGCCGATAAAAACCCGCATGACCAAGAAAACTACGGATTCCTTTCACAGAAATAGGTGGTGGAAGATTTTCAATGACTCCCACCTTGGCCTTGTCCACCTCCAGACCCTTTCTAGAGACCTTATGCCCGAGAATAATGCCTTCACGCACCATAAAATGACATTTCTCCCAATTGAGCACCAAATTAGTTTCCACGCACCTTTTGAGTACGGCACAAAGATTATTTAAACATTCATCATACGAATGTCCAAAGACAGAGAAGTCGTCCATGAACACCTCAACATTATTTCCAATCATGTCAGAGAATATTGCCATCATACATCTCTGAAAAGTGGCCGGTGCGCCACATAACCCAAACGAAACTCTGCGAAAAGCAAACGTGCCAAATGGATAAGTGAAGGTAGTCTTTTCCTGATCCTCTGGTGCAATACAAATCTGATTATATCCTGAATAGCCATCCAGAAGACAATAATACTCATGACCAGCCAACCTGTCAAGCATCTGATCATTGAATGGAAGAGGGAAGTGATCCTTCCTCGTGGCTTTGTTCAACTTTCGATAATCCATGCATACTCTCCATCCTGTAACTGTTCGAGTGGGGATGAGCTCGTTCTTCTCATTTGCTACCACAGTAATACCTCCTTTCTTAGGCACACATTGTACGGGGCTCACCCAAGAACTATCAGAAATAGGATAAATTATGCCTGCATCTAGCCATTTCAGAATTTCTTTCTTCACCACCTCCTTCATGATAGGATTAAGTCTGCGCTGCTGCTCAACAGTTGGCTTACTACCTTCCTCTAGCAGAATTTTATGCATACAATATGAAGGGCTGATCCCTTTGATGTCTGCTATGGTCCATCCAATAGCTGATTTGAATTCTCTTAAAATCCTTAAGAGCTTGTCTTCCTCACTACCTGAAAGGTCAGATGCAATAATAACAGGTAAAGTAAATGCATCACCTAAAAAAGCATACCTCAAATGTTCAGGTAATGGCTTGAGCTCCAAGGTAGGTGCTTCCTCTATTGATGGTTTGAGCTTTCCTTCAGCATTCTTGAGGTCAGAAGTACCAAGAGATTCAAACGGCATGTCCAGCTTTCGCTTCCAGGGAGAAGCATTCAGATATTGTAATTGCTCGTTGCCATCTTCATCATCATTGTCAAAATCCCCCACTAAGGCCTTTTCCAATGCATCAGACATTAGCATGTGATCGAGTTCTGAAGTAACCGCAGAATCAATCACATCCACTTTTAAGCACTCCTCATCTTCTGTAGGGAATTTCATTGCCTTGAACACGTTGAAGGTCACATCCTGATCTTGTACCCGCATAGTAAGTTCATCATTCTGCACATCTATCAAGGTACGGCCAGTAGCCAAGAAAGGTCTTCCCAAGTTTATGGGAATTTTCTTATCTTCCTCGAAATCCAGAATAACAAAATCTGCAGGAAAGAAGAGCTTATCCACCTTGACTAGGACATCCTCCACTATGCCCCTTGGGTAAGTAATAGAACGATCAGCCAGTTGTAGAGACATGTATGTGGGTTTTGGATCAGGCAAATCCAACTTTTTAAAGATCGATAACGGTATCGGATTGATGCTTGCTCCCAAATCACAAAGGCACTTGTCAAACGACAACTTGCCAATGGTGCAAGGAATGGTGAAGCTACCTGGATCTTTAAGCTTTGGAGGTAACTTTTGTTGCAGAATAGCGCTGCATTCTTTCGTTAGAGCAACGGTCTCAAGGTCATCCAGTTTCACCTTCCTTGAAAGAATACTCTTCATAAACTTCGCATAACTAGGCATTTGCTCCAGAGCTTCAGCGAAAGGTATATTGATGTGAAGTTTCTTGACCACCTCCAGAAACTTACCGAACTGTTTATCCAGCTTTTGTTGCTGCAATCTCTTAGGGAAAGGTGGTGGAGGATAGAGCCGTTTCTCCCCTGTATTACCCTTAGGCAGAGTGTGTTCAACAATAGTCTTCCTGGTTTCGCCGATTTCTCCTTTTTCTTAGCTTCTTCATCTCTAACTTCAGCTTCTCATTCTTTTGCCTTTTCAGCGTCAGCAACTTTCCCAGACCTTAAGGTAATAGCCTTGACTTGCTATTTAGCTTACTTCCTGCCTGGTACTTCCGTGTCACTGGGAAGTATGCCAGGTTGACGATTGAGCACTGCATTGACTAATTGTCCGATTTGATTTTCCAAGGTCTTGATAGAAACCGCCTGACTCTTGTATAACAGCTTCAGTTCCTCAAAATCAGCACTACTAGGTGTAGCTGCACTTCCCTGTTGAGGATATGATTGCCTTTGAGCATACTGTTGTGGTTGCTGGAATCCAGGTGGATTAAACTATTTACTCACACCTTGCTGATATGGTGGCTGAATAACATTCTGATTCTTACCCCAGCTGAAATTTGGGTGATTTCTGTTGTTAGGATGATAAGTAGCTGGCACAGGCTGCTGTTATCGCTGATAATTGTTCACATACTGAACAGATTCGTTGACAAGAGAACACTGATCCGTAGCATGAGAACCTGCACAAAGCTCATAGACCATAGCTATTTGATTAACTCCATATGTAGCTAGAGAATCAACCTTCATCGACAGCACTTGAAGCTGCGCTGCAATAGCGGTGGCTGCATCGACTTCCAGAATACCTACTACCTTCCCGAGCATCATCCTCTGAGTTGGGTTTTGATGCTCATTTGCAGCCATAGTCTCGATAAGATTATAAGCCTCAGTATAGCTTTTGGCCCATAAGGCGCCTCCAGCGGCTGCATCGAGCATGTGCCGAGATTGGGCCCCCAAACCATTATAGAAACCAGTGATCACCATCCAATCGGGCATTCCATGATGTGGACACTTTCTCAACATTTCCTTGTAGCGTTCCCAAGCTTCGCACATAGATTCTGTAGGTTGCTGCGCAAACTGAGTAAGAGCACTCCTCATAGCAGCAGTCTTTGCCATCGGATAAAACTTCACAAGAAACTTTTGCGCAAGATCTTGCCAAGTAGTGATGGACCCAGCTGATTTAGAATGTAACCAGTCCTTAGCTTTGTCCCTCAGTGAGAATGGGAAAAGCCTCGGCTTGATAGCCTCATCAGTCACGCCATTATACTTGAAAGTGCTGCAGATCTCGATAAAATTCCTTATGTGCATGTTGGGGTCTTCAGTCGCAGCTCCTCCAAAAGAAACAGAATTTTGCACCATCTGAATAGTGCCCGGCTTGATTTCAAAGGTGTTAGCTTGAATAGCCGGATGAAGAATGCTTGACTGAATGTCATCAATTTTAGGCCGAGAAAAGTCCATAAGAGCTGGATCAGCCTGAACAATATGATCACCCATGATTACTGGTTCTTTCTGCTCAGTTCCTGAATCCGAATCTTCAAAATCTATCTTCTCCGAAATATCAAGAACTTCGTCTGTCTCCTCAACTGTATCTAAAGTCCTCTTGTGAGTACGAGAACGAGTTTGCATAAACGCTCGCTAAAGTACCTGAAACACAACCAGAAACAATAAGTAACAACTACGTCCTAATCACTGAGTCCTAACGACCAATGATGGTAAGTACATAAACTAAACAAGTACGCCGAGTCCCCGGCAGCGGCGCCGAGTCCCAAGATTATGATCTTAATCAGCACCCCTCCTTCTAGCGCCAATTTGTTGACGGAGGAATCTGGTAACAACAAAGATTGAGGTTTTTGTTAGGGCGGAAACACGCGCTAATAAGACACGCAAGTATACGCGTTCGCAAGTAATATAGAATACTTTCTAGTTCGTTCCCACAGAGACTCAGACTAATTATTGTTTAATTAAACTCACGCACCAACGTATGATTACTTCTCAATATTAAGACACTAACACTTAGAATTGTTGACTAAATATTAACTACAATTAATTACTTAATTAATCACTTAAATAACACTTCAATTAACAATATTAAAACACTCACGAGATCACAACTTCATTACTACTTCCTTCAATAGTTATTGTCATTACCCTTAGCATGCAAAAGTGATTATATTAATCGAATAACACGAAACTGATAAAAGCCAACTTTCATTGTACTAATACCATTCTACCAAGCATCCATAATTAAGATAGAAGTTGAATATGCATCAATTATGTTGAGTTCCTATATGTCTACAGAAATTGACAACATAACGATTTAAGCACAAGTTATTCCTTTTGATTACATAGGGCGAATAAAACTGTTAGAGTTACCCACTAATCATGCACATCATACATGAACCTATGCTAGCATGGCAAGTTCTAAATCTCAAGATCCACCGTCACTTCACAAGAGATTAACACCCTATCTTATATGTTCGCGACGCACATAAGACGAATACGCACAACCAATACTAGATATCATACAATCATCACACACTAAGGTATCAAACAATTAACTAAAGAATTCCATAGTAAATCCGTTACGACCCCATGATCACGATTAGCCCATGATAGCACTTATCGTCATCATGGGTTCATATGAAATCATGATAAACAAACACAAGAGAATAATAACTAAACTAATTATATTAAATCAGAGTACGACACAAGAGTAATTAGGTTCAAAGTAAGAAAACTAGCATCCAACGTTACAACGAAATAAGAATCACAAGAAAATATGCTTCCTCTTCGTTGCTGTGTGCTAAAACGGTCTTCTTCCTTATCTCCTTCGCTCCTTGCTTAATACCACGATCCAACCTTGTGAAAACGTCTCCAAATCTACTTATATAATAGTCCCATAAAACTCAGATTACATAGAAGTTGGAAGCCAAACAGAAGTAGAAGTATAAAATATTTTATCAAAATTCCCGACCCTGCGCGGCTGCTCAGCATAGCTGAGCGGGCGCTCAGCCTTCTGCGCGGCCGCTCAGCATAGCTGAGCGGGCGCTCAGGACCCCACTGGAAAATTCTTGAGTTTGCTCCATTTCTTCGCTGTAATCTGCCCCTTTCTTTCCTCTCGCAATGGTGAACACATGCCAAGGCTTATTCTTGATGATTACTCCTCCGAAATGCAACTAATACCCTAAAATGCATAAACACTAGAAAAACACATCAAATACACAAAATACTTGATTTCAAGGCACCAATTTAAGCTATTTTAAGACGTTCTAAGTGGTATAAAATGCCACTTATCAGTTTTTCGCCGGAATTAAGATCTATGACGGTGGTTCTTCGCCGGAAAATCAAGCTGTGTGTGGTGGTTTGTGGTTGTTTTTGGCTGAGATTGATCAGAGTAAGTGGTGGCTCTCTTATCAGCTCTCAACTTCTTACCCTCTCAATATGCCTACATACCCTTTATAAAGGGATCAAGCCTGACGTAGTTCTTGGGGAACAAGAATTCTAATGGGCTTAGACTTCTTTTCCCTAGGCCCGGTAGAAGCCCATCCAAAATCCATCTTCCGCTAGCTTTAGGAATGTCCAACTATGAGGCCCAACCGCGAAGGCCCAAGGCTCATCCGTAATCGCAGGACTTCACGGATAGTGCATCTCCCTGCGCAAGGATAACATCCCACTACAGCTATCTCCCTTGAGTTACGAATGCAGGTATAGCCAAGGTTCACCCCAAGTGCCGGACACATCCCTGTCCCCCGAATGAGGATAATCCACCAGATAACAGTACAGGTGATCCCAAGCTTTTGGGTGCAAAGTACAGGATGACTCCAAAGTTCTCCAACAAGGACACCCGTTGAATACAAGAACAGAGTTCCCAAAACACACACCAATGTTAACCCCGCATCCCCAACGAGGACACCGTTGAATACAGGAGGAGGCCTTCAATCATCAAGCATACCCCTGGAGGCCTTCAAGCTTTTCACGGACATCCCCCTCCTTGACCGTCTCAAGGAGGGAATTCTTCAAAGAGTACCTGCAACAAATACGTTAGTAAAAATAATCTCCACTGTTCCTCTCCATGCAAGCTTCATCCCAAAGTCACCATACAGGACGCGTCCTAAGACCCTGGGCGCGTCATCCCCTTTACAGCATGCCACGGCGACAAGACGCGTCCTGATAGATAAGGGCGCGTCCTCCATCCTCCATTGCCAAAAGACCACATTTGCCAAGTAATTTCCCCAATGTTGACGTGTCCACAACACATGGGCGCGTCATTTCCCAATCATGCACTCCCAAGCTTCGCTATCACTAGACCATAAAATATCTCCTAAAATGTAGGCGCGTCTTCTGTGCCTGGACGCGTCCTCACCTTCTACAATGCAATACCGATTTTGACTGTACTTAATCCGCATTTGACCGGATGCCAAATTTTGGGTATAACATTGAGTAAAAGTATAAAGTCCAAAGCTTATTGGCTCCTCTCGTAATTGAAGCAGGTCTTCTCACGTTACTCAAAACTGGACTTGAATTATTCATGCTTCCATAATTTAATTAACATAAAATATTCTTGCCCCACTTGACTCTATAAACAAATAAATAAATAATTTAATGAGTGTGTCAATCTAAAAAAAGTGATTACGATAACAAAATAAACTTCTATTTTAAAAACAATAGTATAAGCCCTCTTAAAAACTAAATGACATTAGCTATTTTTAAACTAAGCTTGTTCGAAGATGAAGCAAACAAGAAAAAAACCCACTTGAAGTCATTCATTAGTACGAAGACAATGCGATAGTTCACCAAATATAATCACCACATCATTTCGCAGTAGAATAAACATTCTAATAAGTTCATGTATAGAGCATAATTTTTTAATTTAATAAAAAAAAACATTATATCTTCATAGTACTAATAATTCTATTATTTGTATTTATGAAACTACATTCCATGTTCCCTACTATATTATTCTAGGGGGATGATCCCCGACAACGGTTTGTTAGGAAACCCTTATACAATAAACAGTTTTATAGCCGCTGGACCATTCAACGGTTTTATTAAAAAAATTAGTCACATGGACCGCAGACAATATCAGGGATCCGGAGAAATTACTTTTTCTCCCTTTGGTCACGGACCGCGGGTATTATTTGCGGTTGGGACTTTAAATTGTCTGTTGATATTAATAAGGGGGGAGTCTATTTTAAGTCCCAACCGCTGGCAATGTTTGCGTTCCGTGAATAGGGACAAAAATGTAATTTCTCCGGACCCCAGAAAATGTCCGCGGTCCCTGTGACTAATTTTTTTAATAACATCCATTGGATTAACCATCCAACGACTATAAAATTGTTTGTTGTATAAGGTTTCCTGGCAAACCGTTGTCGGGTACCCTCCCCCATAATTCTAAATACAATTCAACCATTAGAGCAACTATATTTCATTTGTGCTATGCACATTAAAAAAATATATCAAAGATAGGGTAGATTCCCCATCTAACACGCAGAATAGTGGACATAAATCATATCACATTTACTTTTACTCCATGGGGCATGTAGTTGATAGACCTCTTATTATTCAGAGTTTGCAGTTATTTAATAATATTTATGTTGGGTTTTATCAAATATTTACCTGATGAACTCTAGGGATATAAAAGATCACTAAAGTCCAAAACTTTGTGACCGAAGAACACAAACCATTCATATTAATTATTAAATATTTTTCTAAATTAAAGTAGAAAGGAATCAAAGGTACCAAATTCAAAATTTGGGATTCTCCCGTGATAACCGTAACAGGACCTGATCATGTATATGTGCAAAATCCATGGCTAAGATCTTTCGTTGAAGATGGTCCATTTAAGCCATGAGGTTGTGTAAGCACGAGACTATGTTGAACGTGTATTGTAGGCACCTCCACGCAACACCATATTGTTGTTTAATTGGATTCACATTAAGAAAAACCTATCCTTGAAAGTTATATCAGGAAAAGAATTTTCAGGCAAGCCGAGGAAAAATGGCACATTGTCGTGTAAAGTATTTATTGGATCAGTTAATCAGGAAGCAGTTGATTATAAGACAACACGAAATTCTTGTTAAATATGATGATGAAACATATGTACATATACTTTCCGGAACTAATTACATGGAATTTCTATGCAAGTTTTGCCTGGTTCCACCTCTTAACAGGTCTGAAATACTAACATGAGATCAGGTCTACTCTCATGTTGTACTCTTAATCTAGTCAACATGTGCATAGTGGAGGTTGTTATATGACAAATCACTTCATACTTTAACTTAAGTTTTTTTCTCCACTAGTTAAAACTTATAAATGAAGGTAGATGTATAATCAAAATCTAACTGGTAGCAACACATCTTTGTGTGCTGGAATGAGTTCCACTGCTGAATCTTGATTGGTTGCTTCTTTATTTTCTTTCAGTTAATTAGTCAATATCTAATCACTATATTTATGTGGTCCTTTCAAGCTTGCACCGTTACAACTGAATTAATCCCGATAACACTTAAATATCTTTAAAGCAGTAATACTCCAGAAAATGGTGGAAGACAAAACGATATTAAATAAATCAGAACAAATTCACAATAACTACAGTTTAATATTCAAGTCATTGATAAGATTTCATAAAACATACTCATTACTACTACCTAGTATATAAATACTACATATTTCACATATAATAATCAACCAAGAATCAATTTTTTAATTTAAACCGAATTATATAATCATAATTTAAGCAATTGATCAATAATGACCAGAATCAAACAAATACCAAACAAAGAAACGAACATTACCTGACTAGAGCTTATGTATCAAGGTCCATAGACAACATCTATTTATTAAATAAATAGTTATATATATTTCATATATTTAGAAAAAAGATTAACAAAAAAGGGGTTAACCAAACTATAAATTATATCCTTGTTGGCTATTATACTTTAGTATAGACAGATTTGGACAAATCTCTATGTTATTCTAGCTTAGTGAATCTATTGGAGAAAACGTAATGGCTTAAGGTAAAAGTTTAAATGATGAGATGACATCTATAGATACACTACAAAGACCGTGTCGAAATGATTTCCTAGCATTGCAAATGTAAAAAAATGTTCAATTCTGTATAGTACTTTAAATTGCAGTTAACTTGTGATTATGTGTACACAGAAAACGATATATATACTAAACACAATTTTATAGATCAATTACTGGCATTGGGATTTAGCGTATCACAATCTCATATATCGGGTCCTCCAAAAACATGTCTCCGTTTGTAATAATACAATATTTTGAAGAACTCATGGCCAGCATAGTGTATTTACAGTTCTTTTTTCAGGGAGTATATGTAGTGATTAGACCTTACGGTATTGTTAAAGTTTCACGCAGTGCATTTATGTTGAGTAATTTAATATTTATATATTTTTATTTATATTTTATATAGTTCTATTAAAATTCTAATGTACACTAATTGTTAATGTTAATATTTAATCTTGTAATTTGATTGTGTATAAATTTAAATTATGATCAAATAATATAGTATATGATTGATTAAATTTGGACCATTTATCTTATTTGTAAATAATAATTAATTTTTGTTGTTGGCCGGATTTGATCCTGAATTTTTTTATATATATAAATAATCAATATATTCTTAATGAACGTTAGTGCTAGTATGCAAAATTTATATAGAAAAGGGTAATATAGTAAATAACTAATTAAAAAATAACCAACTCTGACCCGTTTAATGAAAATAACCAAGTCCGGCCCGTTTACCCACTTTCATATAATGTGGTCTTATGTATCTATTAATCAGAAATCCAAATTTTATGGTATTAGCAATTTAAACATTAAAAATCGTAATCGAAGATCAATTACAGTTTTATGTATCTATGATCTTAATTTTATGATATCAATAATTTAAACATTCAAAATGGTAATCAAAGATCAGCATATGTATGTGAATCAGAGATCTTAATTTCATGGTATCAACATTTTAAACAAAATAGTAGTTAAATATCAATACGGTCTTATGTATAAATCAATTAGAGATCCAAATTTCATGGTATGAACAATATTAAACATTCAAAATCGTAATAGATCAATATAAGACTCACTTAACAGGAAAGTACATCATTTTTTCATTATTGTCCCTTTTTAAATTTAAATATATGATATGCATATACATTTATAGAAATCTGAAAATTTAAATTTATGATTAATTAGTTGTATTTTGTATATTTAGATTTTAAATCTTCCAGTGTATACATTTTATATTTTCTCATTGTTTTATCTTCAGTTGCCTTCCTTCTTCTTCCTGTTCTTCCTGTAGCTATTTTATGTGTTCCTTACTTGCACTATATAATCTTATATGAGCAAACTGTGAAATCCGGTATACATGTGTTTATAATATCGATTTTTATATAATTTTTTTTAAATACCGGTTTTAATGATATAGGTATCGTAACTGTGGAGTAATTATTTGTAAGTAAGGATTCGATATATTTGTTTATAAATATTGAACAATGATATTAAGATTAGAGTGTCAACTATCTCTTTTGTATTTTGATTTTATAGCAATTTGTTGATGTATATCATTTTTTATAAGATTAAATGTTTGATGAAATTTTTGATAGAGTTTTGAATATTATTTATGGGTATGCATGTTTGGTGATAGGAGTAATCGAAAATGGATATGACGCAATTTCCGATCAAGTGTCAATCTAGGTATGAAACATCTATATCATTATAAATTAATTCAGTTTATTGTCCAATTAATGTTACAATTCTTTCAACTAATAGATAAATACTTACTTATATTAGAGATATGAACAACATGTATTGGATCTTTGAAAAATTAATCCAAAAGGATAAACTCTTAGATATGAGGGAAATACCTTGGTCATGACCGAATGACCTTATTCTTTTTTTTCTTTTTTCTTTGTGCTTTGCAAATTAGTATGCCTTGGAGCCTTTAGACAGTTTTGTTTGTAATTTTGATGATTTTAAATGAAATCACGGTCATACTTAAATTTCATACTGAAAAATACTTATCTTTTACATATTTTTCATATGTATCAGAAAATGAACATGAGGTATGACTGTTGGTGAATCCGGAGACAGTGACTTGAGACTTTGTTGAGAAAAATGGAGCAGTTGAGAATGCAACAAATAACAATTTGGGCAAATTAGTTCCGTCGAAGCAGAATTAGTTAATGGTATGGCTCATGTATTACAGTTTGGACTATAATTTGTGCAATCATCCTCCAATATTTATAATTGTACTAAGTAAACAATAGTTGTATGTCTTTGGCTCCTGAATGACTTTCTGCTGCTATCTTTTCGTCAATTTTATTTAATATGTCCATATTCAGGATTTGATAGCAATGATAATACACGGAGAGAAGAGTATGACATCTTATTTGTATAAACTTAGTACACCTTAAATATAGAAAGCATTTAATTTTTCGTTCAACCATTCACCTGATTACAATATTGTCAAATTAGATATGCAAAGGAGGGAGATATGTTGTTATTAACACCTCCATTAATGTGATCATATATGTTTATAGAGAGTTAGTTTTCCATGTGACATGCTGCGTGTACCAATTTTCTGTAATACTTTAATAATTGTATGCACTTATATGATAATTATTTTTTATATAATAAAATGCGAGACGATGCTGTGAGACGCCGTCAAGTAACACTGATAATTATATAACTAGATAAGATAAACTTGCAAATTTGTGAAAATTATATTCTTTTACGAATTTTCAAATCTTATTTTACAAAACTTTAATATTAAATTAGTTAGAGAGATGTTATAAATAAACATTTTTATATAATAAAATGCGAGACAGCGCTGTAAGGCGCCATCAAGTAAACTCGATTATCATATGATTATGCAAGCTAAACTTGCATATTGAAAATTATATTCTTTAACCATTTTGGAATCTTAATAATAAAATTTTAAATTACTGAATTAGCTACACATATTTAATATATATTTTTAAGAAAATATATATTTTTTATCGTAGATAATCCGCAGCCGCTACCCTTTGGGTGCGCACCGGGTAAATCACACGGGTTTACGCAATAATCTGCAAACCACATAACCAAGATAAACCGCTTAAGATATGCTGTGATTCAGGAGTTATAATTATAAATTTTTCTCGTGTGGAATTCGAACCTGTGACCAAGAGGATAATTATCATGTCTTTAATCAATTGAGCAAACTCTTGCGGGCTTCCTAAGAAAATATTTTTATATAATAAATTGCGAGACGACGTCGTGAGGTGCGGTAGAGTAACAATGATTATATATGATCAGTTAAGATAAATTTCTTCCAACTTTCAATTGAATATTTCACATGCAGACCAAATGCAATAGCCACTGAAATTATGATAACTATGTTTATCACTTCCTTTCGGATATTCAACTTTGTAGCAAAGTACCCAGAATACGTTTTTTGTTTCTGATCACCATTTCCTTTCATCTCATCAGTTTGTGCTGTTGTTTTTGTTTCTTTACACTGGAAATCTTATATGCGACACTCTTGGCATCATTCTCACTTTTGCCTTTCGTCTAGTTTGTGCTGTTTTTTTAGTTTGCTTTACGTCAGAAACCTTATCTCTAACACTCTTATCATCATTATTATCCACAACATCCTGAGAATGTTCCCTTTTTCACTAAACTTTTTGACAATTTCTTTGTTGTTTCTTTTCTTTTCACATTTGTATTGTCAGCTTGTTTTTTATCCACTACATCTTTTAGTTTCTTTGTATCTTCATTTTTATCTACGTATCTGTAAGGCTTGGGAGTTTTAATATTGGCTGGGTTTTCTTGATCTTGTTTCAGTGTTGGATCTTCTTGATTGGTTGTTGGGTTTCTTTAATCATGTGCCTCCGCAGACGCTATTAGTTTTGGCTGTTTGATGTAGAGTAAAGAATCTTCAAACTTGGCAGTAATTTTGGCAATGTCACAATTTGAAGAAATTGTCTTGTACAAGCGGCCCCAAGTATTTTCTCCAACAGGGTGTTCTCCACTAACCACCAGGTTTCTGGTTTTTTTTAGCTGAACTCTAAGTTGCTCTATTTTATAACCTATACAAAAATAGTCATGCCTTAAATTATGAAAACATTTGCAATCCTGAGAACACAAAGGTAATAAACACCACATACATCTGCTTATAACTTAAAAAAGCTGGTGGCTGGTTTCAATTTTAAGCTAGGTAATCCCAGTCCTCTAAGCGCAAAGGTAATTTGTAAAGTTTATCAAATTTGAAGATGTGAATATTAAAATTTGTTAAAAGAGCAGAAAGGAAGTTACCAGGTAAATAGACTAAGAGGGTGTCACATTCAGGCTCTGTTGAGGGGACAAAATCCCGGTAAACTTTGGTTGCCATGCATTGCCTCCATTTGGAAAAGTTGTAACTCGTAGTTCATGGCGATCAGACGACCCCCTTTGCGCTTAAATCTGACAAACTTTAAAACAGTGGCGAGGCGTCTCTACGTTGATGTTTTATGATCTTTAATCCTGAATATATATACAGTGGATGGGATGCTTTATTCGGATACCAAAGTCATGTTCTTGCAAATTCTAATTTCTTTCATATCACTTACACCCCCTTATTTTCTTTACTTTTAGTTATACTTGAATGCATCCCCTCTACTTTTATAATATAAATATCTAATATCTAATTTAAAGTACACTTGTTCTATATGCAAAGTAAATTTGTTCTTTGTTTTGAGTTTACCTAATTCTTTCTACAATAAATGTTTTTGGTGTTCCTTTTAGTATGTTGGTTGCCTTTATTCTTCATTTATTTATTTTTTCTCGCATTGTCTATTTGGCTAAATGACGATAAATTAGTCTAAATAATTATTTGTGTAATGGGAACCTCGTTACCTCTAGTCGGGTAAACCACACACATCGTATATCCCCTGACATTCATGTCTTGGAGTCTCCTAAGATTGTTAAAAAAATGCAAGTAAATTAATTATGGTAATAAGGGGTAAAAAAGTTGGGAAGTTGCACGGGGGAGGGGAGGAAACAAACCCCGCCCGGCATTTTTTCTAATACCGTCAGGGTCACCTAACAACCCTCACCCGAGGGGCTGGTTGCTACAAATTATCTACGGCTGCAGCTTACTATACACTAATTGCATTGGCATTTTAATAATTAGGGTAAATGCCAGGTAAACCCCTCACTGGTTTGGTATTATTAATAAATCCCCATTTAGGAGGAAAGGTTTAGGGTTTTTTAGATAGTGTATTGTGCCGCAAACCCCACAACTCCCATGTTGTGAAATTGGGCTAGGTTTCTCCCCTTATTAAACATCACAATTTACTAAATTTTAGTTGATGTGGGAACCTCCCCCCTCTTTCATCCCCTTTGTGTATAAACAAACGTTCACCTAACAATTTGTTGTTCTAATTTTGGTTTTTTGTTAACTTTTTCTTCGCTAACTAATATAATTTATTCTAATTATAATTTATAATGATTATAGTTAAAATAAATTTATTTTTTTATTTTAAATTAAGTTTTATATAGTAAGATTTTTACATTTTTAGTAAGTGTCAAAATGCTTAATTAAGTTCCGTTTTATCATTTTTTAGGAAAAAAGCTCACTTTTAGGATTTCTATTTTTGAAAATTAAAATTCTATTATCAAAATTTTCGAAGATATTATGCATATTTTTCGTTGAACTGATTTTAAAATTAGGAGTATGGAGACACGTCAGTATATATATTCTTCAATTTTATCAATCATATAAGTCCCTTTGTAACTATTGTATATAACTATTAGTATATATCAAATCAATTATTATTGTTATCCCATAAATCTAATGTTTGCCAAGATTTTAAAATATTATAAATAATTCTTTTGATTTTATGCATCGATTTATGATTTTTTTTCTTCTGCTGCGGTTATTTCAAGAGATGGGTTTTATATAAGATGTGTTTTCTTATCGGATATTAAAAATTTATCGTCTAAATATCTAGGACCATTTTTGCATGTCAACAAGTAGATTGAAAAATTTTAAATGAAAAATTACATATATAGCTATTGCGCCCTCCTAATATAATTTGGTTATATATATTATATCTTCGACAAAAAAAAACTAATACCTTCATTGTTTTTTTATTTTTTTTTCTAGCTACCCTCTTCTAAACTATCGACTTGGACAAATCAAATTATAGAAGATTATTAGCTGGTATGGATTTTAAGTAAATCTAATTTTCAAATTTTAAACGTAAAAGTTACACATAAATCTTGCTTTTAATTGTAAATCAAATATGATATTTTTCACGCATCTTTCTTGAATTTACTTGAGATCAGGTATGACACATTATACATTTCGTAACATCATCAACAGTCCAGTCATAGAACAAATATTTGAGATATTCATTTTTAATACGTTATGTCTTTATCAAAATTTTCAACAAGATCACGTAGATCAAATATGAATCAAAATCATATAAGTGGACCAAATTAATAATTATATTTAAAAATGGTTTGGATGGCTTTCAAAACTACATATTAAATATAGACTAAAATATTTATAATAATTATATTATCCACATAACTTTAAAGGAACGTATAATCATATAAATTCACGCATAATTGATAACTTTCACACACTCAAAATTTGACCAACTGAACTTCATCTTCTGTTTTAAAAACATTTTCTCAAAATCGTAAAAAGTGATGCCTATTTTTTCGAGATATTGAGAAAGTTAGTCTGAGAAATTGAAAAAATTATTTCAATGAAAAGTTTTCGGAGAAAACGAGTAAATTGCAAAATGGTGGCTCAACTTTACCCGCTTTTATATTTTGGTGGCTAAAATTTTAAATTTACAAAATAGTGTCCAAATATTAGTTTTATATTTGAAAAAGGTGGCTAGGGCCACTTTTTTGAGAAAAAAAAATCTTGTGTTTATTCTTTAAAAAGTGGCCCCAGCCACTTTTTGAAATATAAAACTAATATTTGGCCACTATATATCAAAAATGTAAAAGTGGGTAAAGTTGAGTCATCACTTTAATTTACTCGAGAAAACCCTCTTAATATTGTCGTGAATAGTTTTTCAAGAAAATTTTTTTTTAAAAAAAATTTCCACAGATTTTTTCTCGCCAATATTTTGTCACCAAAGAAAATTTTTTATTCCTGATAAATAATTTCTTGAAAAAAAAATTCGCGGGATAATTTCCGAGATATCTTTCCACACAAATTTCTTGAGAAATAATGTTTTTAAAAAATTATATTCAAAATTAAATTATGTTATGAGTTAAAATTATATGTTTTAAAATTTTGATAAAAATGTGAATTTTAATACAAAATTATATAAAATAAAAACAAATTTGATCCATATATAACATAATGGATAACATATAATTTTGGACCAAATTCTTGTAAACAACTATAACCAAATTAAATCCTTATTCTGTCAAGTTTAATCATATACAAATAAATTTCATCTTCAATAATTTTAGTTTTGAAAAAGAATAAAAAATAAAAATAATACGGATGAAGATAAAATCGTTAATATCATATTAGCTTTTCACCAAAATTTGTAAGAGCCTGCCCCTCTATAAAATGGTATGGGCTACTATTTATAATATGATAAAATAATATATTATCATTATTGTTAATGAAAATTCAACAATTTTTAACATCTAAACCTAGCTTTGTATTAATACTAAAATTGGTTGTTTTAATTTCATTTCATGTATCGCCAAATTATTTTAAATTTGGTATCAGAACTTCATATATCACAAAAATTTGGTAATGTCATTTATAACTTGCCAAAATAAATTACACTATTATAAAAAATTAAACAACTTTCATTACAATACTGCTACTAATCATTACAATACTGCTACTAATCAATTGTCTATAATAAATCTTTCTAGTGTGTACACCTGCACATGTTAAAATTCTAAATTCTATAAATTTGAAATATTTTTATTAGTGAAGTTAATGTAAATTTTATGAATTTGAAATATTTTTATTAGTAAAATGGATATTAATGCAAGCGGTTCATTAACATTTATGATTGAAAAATCAATCAAATTTTGACACATATCATGTGTGCCCATTGACATACAACAGAAAATTCCTTCTTAAAATCCCCGATTAATTACATATTTCATAATAAATAATAATAACTAAATCTATTAATACTGATTACTATTAATACTGATACCAAGTTAACCTTAGGCCATCTCCAACAATTATGATCCAAAAATTTTGGATCATCAACTGATTCAAATACTGATCCAAATTTCTGACCAACTCCATTTATATGATCCAAATATTTGATCCAAATTACTTTTTACATATAATAATATATAAATATCATATTAAGCAATTTTTTTATCTTAAATTTGTCATTTAATTATTATTAACAATTTATATAATATTTCATAAATTAATTAAATCAAAAAAAACTAATACACATAAAAAAATTTAAAATTGTGCACTTAATTCACAAAAAAAATATTTATTGTAATAATTAACGTATAAAATATTATTAATATACACTAATTTTTCGAATTACGAATTAGTATATTTTCCCATAAATACTCAATAATGCATCTCTAAATGCAAGTGTCTCTTTTTTTATTTTTAAATTTTAATAAAATTATATTTTCTTATTATTTTAAATTCTATTAATTATTATTATATTTTATTATTATATAATAAAATAATTAAAAATCAATTTAAAATCTCATAAAATATAAATAATAATTTAAATAATGGGATAACCTGCTCCAAATTTGAATATTTAGATAACTAACAAGTGACATGCTGAGTTTTAACGTTGAGGGGAAGTTTAAATACAAGTTGTAAATGCACAGTCTCCTTCAACTAGGCGATGTGGTTCGCTAATACTCTATTCTATTCTACCTGCCTTTCCCTTGCTCCTCTTTAACTAACCTCTATGCCCTTGAGATTATTATTATGACTAGGTGACTACTACTACTCATGTCATGTGTAGATTATACTACTTGACATGGAAACAGTTGGAGGAACTAGTACTAGTACTTATAAAGATAAAGATGCTGATGATATTGTTGTTTTTGCAATAATTGGGAAAAGATATGAGGTTTCATGTGAGGCCTCTACAACTATAATTGAATTCTTGCGTTGTCATACTCCTTTCAAGACTGTCAAGCTCAGTTGTGCTGAAGCTTCTCTTCTCTTCTCTTCTCTTCTCCAATTTATTGTGTTCTTCAGTTTTCTATTACTCAATTTATTATGTATCCACCTCTATTCCTACTTCAATTTATATGCTAAATTGGTGATCCTAATTTGAATTGTTGTGAAACCATCCCCAAGGTTCATAAATTTGGTACTAATCATGATTTTCTACTTTTGTCATTTCTGCTTTGATTTTCTTTTGGTTGATTAGATGTCCAAGTTTGCAATTAAGTATATCGTCAGTCCTCGTAGTGCAAGTGGATTCCTGATGTTTATTCCTTGTTTTTGCGACTGGATTCCTAATTTTAAATTTTTATTCCTGGTTTTGCAAATGTGTTAATAAATTTGATATCATTTATATAATATTATTGTTTACTACCTCGGTCTCTTATTTCTTTACAGTTTTTTTCAAATACTTGACACGTATTTTAAGGCAAGTATAAAGTATATTTCTGCAATTTATTTTTAAAATTTTCTTTTCTTGTATAAAAGTTTGAATATTATATTTTTATTTAAAAGAATTTTTTTTTTCTAATCTTGTATAAAAGTTTGAATATTATATTTTTATTAAGAAAAAAAATAAAAAAAAAATTATACAACTACTTTTAACACAATAGCATTCAAGTACATTTAAGTGCATGCCGAACCCCGTTCCCAATATAATTCAAGTGAAACGGTGGAGTACATCTTTGTTACAACAGCTTTTTCTGGGATTACCGAAATATAAAAATTACAATCTTCGGTTATTTATGTGCATGCTCGGATATTAGATAAAAGTAAGTTTCTTACGGTTGCAGCTGGTTGTGCTTCCTGTGTTGTTTTGTCTTCCAAAATTTACCTTTGATCTTTGATGTGGATTAGCAATGTGGTTTCTGCAATGCTTCCCAATGTGGTTTCTGCACGCCCGGAATGTGTGTTTCACTGTTCTCAGCGCTTGTCAATGCCGAGGAAGAGAAGCAGAGGCCGGATCCCCCTACAGGATTTTCAAAACTCACTGTTTGGAACCTGAAAAGGCTATATCAGGGAATCTTTGTAGATGTACTGGATATCAACCTATTGCAGATGCTTGTAAAAGTTTTGCTGCTGATGTTGATCTGGAGGATTTGAGAATTAATTCCTTCTGGAGAAAGGGAGAGAGTAATGGAGATAAACTTAGTAAATTACCATTTTATAATCCGAAAGATGATGTTTGTACATATCCCAAATTCTTGAAAAGAGAATTGGAGTCTGCAATATATTTGAACCCTCATAAAAAATCGTGGCACAATCCTCTTACTCTTGAGGAGCTCCAGAATTTCACTGACCTGAAATTGTCTACAACTCCAACTAAGTTAGTTGCTGGTAACACAGGAATTGGTTATTACAAGGAACTTAATCAGTATGAGAATTACATTAACTTAAGGAATGTCTCTGAGCTTTCATCAATTAGTAGAGATGAGACGGGGATAGTAATTGGAGCAACTACCACAATATCTCAAGCTATCTCAGTTTTGAAGGAGAAAGTAGAAGATGGCTTGTGTTCAGATAAGGAATTGATATTCACAAAAATTGCTGAGCATATGGAGAAGATTGTTTCGGAGCCTGTTCGTAACTTAGCTAGTGTAGGGGGAAATATGGTTATGGCACAAATAAATTATTTCCCATCAGACATTGTCACAGTACTTCTTGCTGGAAGTTCCACAGTGGATTTACTAATAGATATAAAACGTGAAATTCTTACATTGGAAGATTTTTTGTCAAAGCCACCATTGGATCATAGAGGGGTGCTTTTGAGTATGAAAATTCCCTTTTCGAGCTCATTTAGAAGTACCTTCACCACTGAAAGTAGTAAGTTGGTGTTTGAAACTTATCGCGCTGCTCCAAGGCCGCTTGGAAATGCACTACCTTACCTAAATGCTGCATTTTTAGCATTTATTTCAGTAAGTAGAATTGGAGTTGTCATTAATAAGATTCAGTTGGTTTTTGGTGCTTTCGGAGCTAAACATGCCAGGAGAGCTAGGGAGGCTGAAGAATACCTAGCTGGTAAAATTATAAGTTTGAATGTTCTTTACGAAGCTATTAACATAATTAGAGCCCCTGTGATATCTGATATCTGAAGACGGAACTTCAGATGCTATGTACCGAACAAGCTTGGTTGTCAGTTATCTTTTTGAGTATCTTTATCCCTTTTTAATGGTGTTGTTTTGGTTTCCAATGGATTGTCTACTCAGAACTATGTTAACAACTTAGCAGATGGAGACAACCCGTCAAAAGATGCTACAAAACTAGCACTATTGTTGTCTGCGAAGCAACCGGTGAAAACAAGCGGGGGACGGAACTGCATTTGGGCTTACCTGGGCTTAAGCCCAGGAGGATTTAAAAAAAAAAAATAGAAGTCATATGTACAATCACTTAGAACAACCCATTTATGTATATAGTCCATTCTAAAAATATTTTGTCTATCCTGTTCAACTTAAACTACTTAATAGTCAGTAAGACTTCAGTACATCAATTTTAAATTTGATGACAGGGGTGATCGGCGCGTGAAGTTTAGCTGAAGACTTGTCAAGCCCACCCCATTCTAAATTCCTGGTTCCGTCCCTGAGTGTGGTGAATTCATTCAAGAAACGTAATAACTTTCCCGCCATTTTGTCTGGAAGTAGTTACAATATTGTAAGGATTGTATCAGGTCATTTATATTTGAATAGAACACATCTGTCTGACAGTTATTTTTCTTCTCAATAAATAGGCGAAGCTATTTATGTAGATGATATTCTTTCACCATCAAATGCCTTCACGGTGCATTTATCTATAGCACAAAGCCTTTGGCAAGGGTTCAGAATGCCCGATTCAAGGATAGGTCACTACCAGATGGAGTAACTGCTGTATAACTTATAATGATATTCCAAGTGGAGGGGAGGATATAGGTTCCAAAACCATATTTGGTAAAGAACCACTATTTGCTGATGATATTACAAGCTGGCCAGTGTCTTGTTCTTGTGGTAATCTAGCTTTATCATGAATCTTGTATGTATTTAGTCTATGGTAACACTGTTTAACAACATACAACAAAAATATGGTTTCTATGTAATTATTATCTTATTTAGGCTACAGATACACAAAAGCTTGCCGACAGGGCTGCATCTCTGTCCATCGTTGATTATGATACTGATAATTTAGGTCTGCCAATATTAACTCTTGGACAATTGGACAATTTCAGTAAAAGTGCAAAGTTGTCACAGTTTGTTATGGGACTTGGTGAGCAATATACTGCTATAAGAGGTCATCTCCTGTTAATGACACTAATTCTGTCTCTTAGTGTTGCTTATAATCTATTGATGCAGGAAGAAAATCAAAGGGAATTGGGGATCAATACTAATATCACTGAGTCTGTGGCCTTGTTTAATAAGACTTATGATAAGTCTTATGATAATCAAAGAGGAGGTCTCAAATCTGGAAGACAGAGTAACATCAAGAAACTTGAGAATGCAGAAATATGTGATTTCTGTCAAATGTCTGGTCATTCAAGAGACAAATGCTTTTGTGTGCATGGTTATCCCCCATGGCACAGGCTTCATGGTAAACATAAACCTAAGCCTAAGCATCAAGTCAAAACTGCCCATGTCTATAATGTCAACACTGCTCCTTCAGAATCTGTGACTGCAGTGAAAGCTCCTGATGCTGTAGGCTTTACTAATGCTCAATGTCAACAACTTATGACTATGATACAGAGCAATTTCAAAGAGTTATCTGCTGCAAACAACAATGCTACATCTACATTTGGAATGCACAGTCAATGGCCTACTTCTCATAATTTTACTCCACATATGGCTGGTAATGTCATTCACTTTGTCTGTCATACAAACAGTAAGCATGCTTTGAAATCTAATATGTGGATTATAGATTCTGGTGCCACGGATCATATTACTCCTCATTTTCACTTACTACAAGATGTGAACACAACTAATTCTGTGTTGCATTTACCTAATGGTCAATACACTGCTGTTACACATATTGGTACTGTTGCTCTACATACTAATATTATCTTGATTGATGTGCTTTGTGTGCCAAGTTTCAATTATAACTTGCTGTCAATTCCAAAGCTCACTGCTACAAATGCTTACAATGCATTTTTCACTAAAGATGCATGCTATGTTCAGGACCATGTTTTGAAGAAGATCATAGAGATTGATGAGCTTCATGATGGACTGTATCTTCTACATCACCCTGTCAATAGTTCTGAGTCTTTACCTGATGTAATTCATTCCCAGCTTGATCATACTACTCATGTTCAATCTATGTGTAATACTGTGCAAAATATAACTGTCTCAAAGCTATGGCATGCCCGTTTGGGGCATCCATCTGTGTCTTCAATGAATTTTTTACCAACAATAATGTATAATCACTCTGTCATGTTTACTGAATGTGATACTTGCCATTTGGATAAACAAACTAGACTGTTCTTTTCTGATAGTATTACTTGTAATTATAGTCTATTTGAACTCATACATGTAGATGTTTGGGGTCCCTACAAATACAAGACACATGGGAACTGTAGTTATTTTTTTACTATAGTTGAAGACTTATCCAGAGCTACATGGGTGTTTCGCTTTGCTGATAAAAGTCAAGTTTCTTTGTTATTGAGAAATTATATAACATGCATCCATAAACAGTTCTCTTGTCATATCATATTTATTAGAACTGATAATGGCACAATGTACTTACATTCAGATTTCAAAAATTATTTAGACTCTCTTGGTATCATTCATCAAAAGAGCCGTACTTACACTCCACAATAAAATGGAGTTGTGGAGAGAAAGCACAAGACCCTTTTGAATACAGCTAGAGCTTTGAGATTGCAGGCATCTCTACCAATTTCTTTCTAGGGAGATTGTATTTTAACAGCCACATATTTGCTAAACATAACTCCTGTGGCTAGTCTGAAGGGTTTAACTCCTTATCAAATCTTGTTCTCAAAACCTCCTATATATGATCACATTAGAGTTTTTGGTACTCTGTGTTATGATATTAATACTCTACCACACAAGGATAAATTCAGTAATCGAGCTCATAAATGCATTTTTCTAGGTTATCCATTTGCTCAAAAAGCATATAAAGTCATGGATCTTGCTTCTAGAAAGGTTTTTGTATCCAGAGATATTTTGTTTCAGGAAAATGTCTACCCGTTTGCTTCTATTCATGTTTCATCTACACCTGATCATTTGTTTACTCTAGACATATCATTTCTTGAAGATCCATTCTATACATCTAATGATTTAGTCACAACTAATGCTGCTAACAATGGAGAGATGACACATAGGGAATCTGAATCTGTCAATGAGTGCACTGATGTTTCTCCAGTAGTTCAACCTACATCTATACCTATTAGACGAAGTACTCGTGTGAAGTCCATTTCAAGTAAATTTCAGGATTATGTTGGTCTTCCCTCTACTGTAGTTTCTAAAGTCAATACTGCTACTTTGTCTCATCAGTTAGCAAGATTTTCTCCTGCATATCAGGCTTTTGCTGCTAATATTACTCATGTTCCTGAGCCAAATTCTTATAATTCAGCATGTCATCATTCTGTGTGGTGTGAAGCTATGGCTACAGAACTTGCAGCACTGAAAACAAATAAAACCTGGACAATCATGCCCATTGCCTCCTGGAAAAAGAGTTGTTAGCTGCAAATGGTTATAAAAAGTAAAGTTTAATCAAGGTGGTACAGTAGAGCGTTACAAGGCATGTTTGGTAGCTCATGGATTTACTCAAACAGAAGGACTAGACTATTTTGAAACGTTTGCACCAGTTGCAAAAATGTCAATAATTCGAGTTTTATTATCTTTAGTAGCTGTTCATAATTGGTCTGTCACCCAGATGGATGTTATAAATGCGTTCTTATATGGTGAGTTATAGGAGGAAGTTTATATGTCTATTCCTCAAGGATACTGTTTGCCACCATAGTTTGCTTCCTATACATCTAAAGTTCCTCTGGTATGCAGACTGATTAAATCACTTTATGGACTTAAACTATCTCCACAGGAATGGTTTACCAAATTTTGATCTGTTGTGTTAGCCCATGGCTTTACTCAAGCTAGTTCTGATCACAACTTGTTTATTTTGGCTACATCTTCCAGTTTTATGGCAGTGCTCATCTATGTTGATGACATTTTGGTCATTGGCAATAATAGACAACAATTGCTCATCTAAAGGCTCATCTTGCTGGTCATTTCAAAATCAAGGATTTGGGTCCAATCAAAAATTTCTTAGGCATCGAAGCTGCTAGGTCTGCTAAAGGGATTTACTTAAATTAACGAAAGTACACGTTTGATATCATACGTGATGTTGGATTTGAAAATGCTCGAATTGCTGTTGTTCCTATGGAGAAAAATCACACTCTACTCGGTAATTCCATATCTCTATTTCTGTTTAATCATGTTTCTTATCGACGTTTGGTTGGGTGTCTTATTTACTTAACCATAACACGTCCTGATATCTCCTATGCTGTGCATATTCTATCTCAGTTTCTCTCTTCTCCTCGACAGTGTCATCTTGATGCTGCCTATCGAGTTGTTCGATATCTGAAATACACTCTTGGTCAGGGCATACTGTTATCTTCTAGTAGTAGTTTATCTCACACTGCTTATGCTGATACAGATTGAGGGGGTTGTCCTCTCTCTCGTCAATCTCTTATGTGCTACTGTGTTGTGTTAGGGTCTTCATTATTATCCTGGAAATGCAAGAAGCAACACACTGTGTCGCGTTCTTCTGCAGAGGCTGAATATCGTGCCTTAGCAGATGTCTGTTATGAGATAACCTGGTTGCTCACTCTTTTTCATGAGCTTGGTTTTAGTAATCTTAAACCAGTTCAACTCTTCTGTGGTAACAAATCAGCCATGTACATTGCTACAAATCCCGTATTTCATGAGCATACAAAGCTTATAGAAATTGATTGTCATATTGTTCGTGAGAAATTGCAGAAATGTGTTATCTCTACTACCTACATTGCTTCCAAGGAACAACCAGCTGATCTATTTACAAAAGCTCTATCTTCTTCCTCTCTGGTTTATCTAATGTCCAAGCTTGGTGTGCTTAATTTGTTTCCCACTCCAAGCTTGAGGGGGGATGATGTAACTAATATAGAAAGTCAGCATACCAAGTCAACCTAATAGATCTGTTATATTCTAGAAGGAATGTTGGTTAGATGAGCTGGAAATTAGTTTGTTAAATTACTCTTCTTATCCATTTTCTATAAATAAAAAGTAGTGGCTTATCTAAGAGCATCTCCAATAGGGGTTGCCAAACTTTTGTGGCATGGCACCCTTGGTTGCCTATCTATTGGAGTTAGGAGGTTGCCTACCAAGATTGCCAAAAGTTGGCAACCCCTTGGCAACTTCCTAAATTAGCAAAAAGTCATAAAAAACATCTAAAGTGTATATTACTCAATCCACTTTTATATTGAACTAAATATAAAATTAATATAGAGGGATCACATGGGAAACCTTTAAAGTTGCTTAACTATTGGAGCAAAATTTTAATAAATGTTGCCGAGAGTGACATGGATGTGAGAGAAAATTAAAAAATAATATATTTAATGATTTGTCAACTTTATTAGCAATCTCTATTGGAGGTGCTCTAACAAGCTAAACAATGTAATATATACTTCTTCTTCTTCAATACAGATATACTATTTTTTGCTTCATAAGCTTGAGTAAGTTCTCCATTAATGGAGCTGTCAAAAGGCGATAAAGGCCATGCCTGTGAGTACACATTTTGTTTCTAGAAAATGCAATTTACTGAGCCAGTTTGAATTGATGTTTGTCTCCTTCTCCAAATAATTTTAATAATGAACCAACATCCTACTGATTATAAAATATTCTTATCTAATTTAACATATAGATTATTAATGACAACACTCTATCTCTCACGTGTTTATGAAGTAATGGGTTGCATTATGATGTTGTTAGGACACTTCCATCGACTACACATCATTTGTTTTGGGTTTAGAGTAATATTTTTGGTAGGAAAATAAAGTAATCTGCTGATACCTTCATTATAATTTGGAACACAAGAAAATTTGGGATTCAGATCAAGAAAGATATATATGGTCAGGTCGCTGCAGCATGTGCACTTGCAGCTCACAAATTACGTCGTCTTGTGTGAATGTATCTTAATCGTAAGACTGACATGATAATGGCGGGAGGAAGACATCCCATGAACATAACATATGATATTGGGTTCAAATCCGATGGAAAGATCACAGCCCTACACCTGTATATTTTGATCAATGCAGGGATCTTTGCAGATATAAGCCCTGTACTTCCAAGTAACATGTTGGGTGTGCTTAAGAAATATGATTGGGGAGCTTTATCTTTTGACATTAAGGTATGCAAAACAAACCATTACAATAAATCTGCAATGCGAGCCCCTGGGGAGGTGCATCCATCTTTTATTGCGGAAGCTGTAATGGAACATGTTGCCTCTATGCTTTCCATGGAAGTATATTCTGTTAGATACAGGAACCTTCACACATTTGATAGTCTTAATTTATTCTATAAGCATAGCGCAGGAGAACTTGTGGAGTATACTCTGCCGTCTATCTGGGACAAATTACAGATATCATCAAGTATTAGCCAAAGAACTGAAAAGATACAACAGTTTAATCAAAAGAATTTATGGAAGAAAAGGGGGATTTCTCAGGTTCCCATTGTGCATGAAGTCACCCATTGTGCATGAAGTCACTGTGAGACCTACCCCAGGGAAAGTAAGCATTCTTTCAGATGGATCCATTGTTGTAGAAGTTGGTGGGATTGAGCTTTGGAAAGGGCTCTGGACGAAGGTAAAACAAATGACTGCATATGCACTTAGTTCAATTCAATGTGATGGAATTGAAAATATCCTGGATAAGGTACGGATTGTTCAAGAAGATTCATTGAGTTTAATTCAAGGCAGGTTCACTGTTGGAAGCACGATATCTGAAGCAAGCTGCGAAGCAGTAAGAATTTGTTGCAACATCTTGATTGAACGACTTGCCCCTCTTAAGGAAAAGTTGTAGGGTCAAATGATTTCTTTGACCTGGGATACTTTAGTTCTCCAGGTACCTCTCATCTCTAGATAAGAATTTATCAAAACCTCTCGAATTCTCTCATATCAGGTTTGTCCTTGCAAGCACTTTGTTTTGTTAGTTGTATCGACCAAAGAATAAAAATTTTCAGCAATTTGTGCCCTTGCCTGTATATATAATAGTGGTTGCGCATATCTTCTTAAAGAGTATATACTATACATGGATTTAAAAGACCTGCACTATTTTTTTAAAAGTTAATATCATCAATTCGATAAATGACACCAATTTTTTTTAAATTTATATTTTAAATAGTTTATAACTTACATAATACAAAATTACCTAGATAGATATTAATTTAAAATTTCATTTATTACTTATCTTCCTACACATCTTTAAGTCATAAATACTAATTTCAAACTTACCCAATACCATCTTAACATAGATATTGTATAAACCATTTTACGAAATAAAGAAGTTTTATATTTGACCATTTTAAGAAACAAAGAAGTTTTATATATAATAAAACCTATATAAAGTAATAGTCATAACATCGGGAAAAAATATTACATAGAGTTTATTCTTTAATAGAGGTTAATAAATAAATTTAAAATATGAATCTCAGTTGTTCTTTTTTCAGAATCAGATGATAGGATTATATGCTCAGACTTTCTTAAGAGTATCTTTAGGGTAATAGATAAACTTGTTAGCTAAAATATTATTAACTAAAATTTTGTTGAACATGTAATGATTTATGTTCAAGTGGTTTTCAATATTTATTAGTTATATTCAAAATATTATTTTATTTTTTATTTTAAATATATAATTAAAATAAATTTAAGCTAGTTATATTCAATAAAATTGAAAATAAACATGTATTTAAATCAAAATATTTAATGACAATATTTTTATTTTTTTATATTCATGGAAATATTTTAAAGTAAATATTATAAAATAAAAAATTACTATAATTATAAATATAATAACATATATAAAAATGGAAAAAATAAAATTAATAAACATTACATTCATATATAAAAAAATTTAACTGAAGCATAGCTTATTATAATATAATATTAGAATTTTTAATTTTGGTTAATAATTAAATAATATTTAAAAATAATTTAAGCTATTTTGTTATTTGTTATAAAAAAATTTAAAAGAGAACCTAGAATAACATTAGGTTAAGGGTTAGACCATATTCGTGTATTGATTTAGATGATGTGTAGATTTAATAAATGTAGCGTGTAACGGGAGCTCCCATGGGTGTTATCAAAATTTTACGTATCAAGTATATTAGACTGCCACATATACATTATACCTAACTGATGATCAGCGTTAGAAATGCTCTAATCTGGTTTGTGTGTGCTTATAAAGCAGTTGTTGACGGAGAGATTAACAACAAAATTTGAGGTTTATCGCTGAAATTAATATCTACAATGGTGATTCTTCTCCAGAAAAGTGAGCGAAGTGTGTTGCTTGTGATGAATTGGGGACGGTGGCTCTTTTAATCTCTTAACTTCCAACCCTTTTCAATGTGCCTACATACCCATGATATAGGGATCAATCATGATGTAGTTCTTGGAAAATAAGAAACCTAATGGGCTTAGACTTCTTATTCCAATACCCGGTAGAAGTCCTTCCAGAATCAATCTTCCACTAGCTTTAGAAATGTTCAACTATGAGGCCCGCAAAGGCCCAAGACTCGTTCGTAATTGTAGGACTTCACGGTAGTGCATCTCCCCGCACAAGGATAACACTTCGCTACATCTATCTTCCTTGATTTACAAATGCATGTATAACCACAATTCACCCTAAATGCCGGACGCATCTCTGTCCCCTGAATGAGGATAACCCACCAGATAGCAGTACATGTGATCCAAAGCTCTTGGGTGCAAAATGTAGGATGACTGCAAAGTTCTCCAATGAGAACACTCGTTGAATACAAAAATAGTGTTCTCAAATCACAGACCAATGTTAACCCCGCATCCCCAATGAGGACACTCGTTGAATACATGAGGATGCCTTCAATCATCAGATATATCCTTGGAGGCCTTCAAACTTTTCACGGACATCCCTATGCTTGACCAACTCAAGGAAGGAGTTTTTAAAGAGTACCTACAACAAGTATGTTAATAGAAATATCCTCCATTGCTCCCTCCATGTTTGCCTTGTCTTGATGTTGTCCTTACTTTCCTTGTCCTCGAAGATGACAAGCCTGTTGCGTCGTCCTGAATGTGGACAAACCCTACTTCCCAAATGAGTCCAAGTATATGCATTTCCCTAGGCTAGGACGCGCTTCACCTTATTGGATGCACACAATTCTCCATGCATTGTAATCAACACTCAAATAACCTATATAAAGTATTTCACCCAATGAGGGTACGTCCTAGCTCCCATCTTACATTATGGCCTAAAACCTAATTATTTATCCTTTTGCCCCAATTTGATTTCAGTTAACCCATTATTGACCCGCAATAATCCATTACCAATTTTTGGCTATAACAACTACCCCGAATTCCATATGAAGTTGAATACAAAATTGGAATTCTATTGTCCAAATCCAAGAAAAAATTTACGTCATCCTCCAAAAAATATGAGTGTACGTCCTACGCATCTTCCTCTATAGAGGTGCGTTCTAAATCTTTGTTAGGTCACACAACACTGTAGAAGGGGGTTGAATACAGTGTAGAATACAATCAAATTGATTTCGAACATAAGTAACAGTAAACAGATATATTCGATATAATAAACTCTGTTACAATGGAACTGTTCTCTCTCAATGATGAACAAATATCACAAGAGCTGCTAGGTTATAATGTATAATCTTCTCGATAATGATAACACATATAGTGTAAACCTATGTCTGTGTTTATATAGTACACAGTTACAAGATAACTTCTAATTGATATGGAATATAATTCTGTCTCCTAAAATATATCAATCAGATATCTTATACAATTCTTTAAGTCCTCTAACTCTTTCCATGCATATCTTCTTTTTGTATTAGTCTCGATCTTCTTTCCTGTAAATCAGCTTCCTTCCTTAACTGTTAGTCCTCCAGTACTTAAGTTCTGATATCCATCTTCTGATATTATCTTCTGATAATCTAAGTCCTGATATCCTTAAGTTCTGACTTCCAGTAAGTACCGATTCCAGTAAGTATTGATATTTCCTGTTTGTTAAGATCTGAAAACTAAACATGAATCATATTAGACATGACATCTCAAATATATCTAACAATCTCCCCCAACTTGTAAATTGTGCAAAATATACAAGTTAATAGATTTGATGATGTCAAACCATTTAAGTTCAATTACAATAAGAGTTTAATAAGACTATTAACTACAACTTATAGTCCTTTTAGCTTTACCAACTTCACTGGATCAATCTGAATCCATAATGATTCTCAATAAAATCTCTTACTAGCTTGTCTTCAGCTTTCCTCAGAATTTTAACTAACTGTGCTTTGACCTTGTTAGGGCGAAAACACGTGCTAATAATACACGCAAGTATACGCGTTCGCAAGTAATATAGAATACTTTCTAGTTCGTTCCCACAGAGACTCAGACTAATTATTGTTTAATTAAACTCACTCACCAATGTATAATTACTTCTCAATGTTAAGACACTAACACTTAGAATTGTTGACTAAATATTAACTACAATTAACTACTTAATTAATCACTTAATTAACACTTCGAATTAACAATATTAAAACACTCATGAGATCATTACTTCATTACTACTTCCTTCAATAGTTATTGTTATTACCCTTAGCATGCAACATTGAAGATATTAATCGAATAACACGAAACTGATAAAAGCCAACTTTCATTGTACTAATACCATTCTACCAAGCATCCACAATTAAGATAGAAGTTGAATAGTCATCAATTATGTTGAGTTCCTATATGTCTACAGAAATTGACAACATAACGATTTAAGCACAAGTTATTCCTTTTGATTACAAAGGGCGAATAAAACTGTTAGAGTTACCCACTAATCATGCACATCATACATGAACCTATGCTAGCATGGCAAGTTCTAAATCTCAAGATCCACCGTCGCTTCACAAGAGATTAACACCCTATCTTATATGTTTGCGATGCACATAAGACGAATACGCACAACCAATACTATATATCATACAATCATCACACACTAAGGTATTAAACAATTAACTAAAGAATTCCATAGTAAATCCGTTACGACCTCATGATCACGATTAGCCCATAATAGCACTTATCGTCATCATGGGTTCATATAAAAACATGATAAACAAACACAAAAGAATAATAACCAAACTAATAATATTAAACCAGAGTACGTCACAAGAGTAATTAGGTTCAAAGTAAGAAAACTAGCATCCAACGTTACAACGAAATAAAGAATCACAAGAAAATATGCTTCCTCTTCGTTGCTGTGTGCTAAAACGGTCTTCTTCCTTATCTCCTTCGCTCCTTGCTTAATACCACGATCCAACCTTGTGAAAACGTCTCCAAATCTACTTATATAATAGTCCCATAAAACTCAGATTACATAGAAGTTGGAAGCCAAACAGAAGTAGAAGTCTTAAAATAATTATTTATTTCCCGACCTTGCGCGGCCGCTCAGCATAGCTGAGCGGGCGCTCAGCCTTCTGCGCGGTATGCTGAGCGGGCGCTCAGGACCCTACTGGAAAATTCCTGAGTTTGCTCCGTTTCTTCGCTGTAATCTGCCCCTTTCTTTCCTCTCGCAAAGGTGAACACATGCCAAGGCTTATTCTTGATGATTACTCCTCCGAAATGCAACTAATACCCTGAAATGCATAAACACTAGAAAAACGCATCAAATACACAAAATACTTGATTTTAAGGCACCAATTTAAGCTATTTTAAGACGTACTAAGTGGTATAAAATGCCACTTATCACACCCCCAAACTTAAATCGATGCTTGTCCTCAAGCGTCATAGACTCAAAAATAAATAAAAACATGCATGAATGCAATCTATATGAAATGCAGCGATCCCCCTTACTACGAACTAACCAACCAATTTACAACATATCAACAAATGCAGTTAGGCGATCAAAGAACAATCAAATCATGTAAACGAACATACAGCCAGAAACTTGGTGTGTGCGGATGCTTAACAGATATGTTTCGGAACTAGACCAATTATTATGACTCAACTATCATCAAGGCAATCACATGATTATACAAAGAATAAAAATTCTAGGCACAAAGTGACTTATAACACTATAAGAATTCTGGAGCTTATTACGGAATCATACTTTTTATTCACATAAATAATGCTTATTTGACCGTGCAATGAGTGAGGTCCACAAAAGGCTTATACAATGGTATCCATGTAGCAAGCGTTAGGTTAGCGGATCCCAGACTCTAAAAGCCTTAGGTCACTAGGCACAAAGTCCCCTAAGAACTTAATAACTCGAACACCAAAGAGCCCACTCGTGATCAATTATGCATAAATACATACTTTTTTTTTCCTTTTTTTTTTCAAAATTTCTGAGCAAGTGCGTTTCGCTCCATCTTGCTCAACCCTAGACTACTCGCATAACATGCGAGCCGACTACTAGCCATTTGACGCCTAGCCACAACTAGCAACAAATTCCATTTTTTACTCCATTTTTTTCTTTTTCATGCCTTTATCACTAAGAATCTATTATCAAATTTTAAGCATAATAAATAGATTAACCTTGAAAATAATCAGGTTATAACAACAATCTAGCCCTTAAGCATTCTCTAAGACTTAGTGAAAATACAAGTGCTTCTAGCATGCATATCAACCTACACGACTCAACATCACTTTAATGCTATCACTACACTCGCATCAACATCATAAATTAGTCGATCAATCATCGCAAAAGGGATCATGGCATATGCATGAGCTATATGATATGACAAACAAATAAAGCTATAAAAAAAACTATATGGCAAAAATTATGCAACTATATGAACTTACTATCATGAAAATGCAACTATATGACACACACACAAAATATTTCTTAACTACCACCCCCAAACTTAAAATCTTCACTGTCCCCAGTGAAGGTAGTAGAAAGGAACACAGGGTATACCTACTCGGAGTCATCATCATCATCACCCTCAGTGGGTGGAGTATCAGGCGGCGGGTATGCAGAGTCCTCACCAAAAACTGGCCACTGGATGTCAGCTCCAAGGCCCCGAAAAGCAGTCCCTAACGCAAGGGTGAGCTCTTGAGCAAACCTGCTCTGTGTCTCGTACATGGCATCCATCCGCCGTGAAAGCCTCCTATACTGGGCATCAGCCATCCCAGCACCCTCCTGAGCTCTCGAAGAACCAGCCTCATCATGCCTAGGCCTAGCCAAAGTAGCACCTCATGCTGGACGCCCTCCTGGAAGACGATAACCCAGCCCATACTCCTCGGGCTCACCACCGGTCCACTCCTGCATCCCATTCAGAGTCCCAGAATCAATAGGAGCGGCCGGCATCTGCAACTGCTCATGAGACGGCCAGTTCACTCCCACTGCTTGGCAAAGCTTTGTGACCGTGGATGCATAAGGGATGTTCATGTGCTTAGCTCCCCTCAAAAACTTCAGAATTCCTTGGTAGATAAACTCACCAAGGTCCACATAGTACTCCTCATTAAGAATTCCCCACAACAACTGTGCTCTCTCAACTGTGACCTCATATGCATGCGAAGAAGGCAGAATATTTGTACAAATAAACGCATTCCATGCACGGGCATACCTGTTCATAGCGATCGCCGGGAAGTGACGATACTCATTAGTGCCGGTCTTGAAGGTCCAAACTGTGCCGGCCTACAGAGAGTAGCACAAATCAAATCCAAATCGAAATCCTCAGCAGTCTTCTCATTCCAGTTCTCCTCCTCGGGCTTCCTCTCTCGCTGCCCAATTACACGGCGAATCGCCGCCGGGTGATAATCAACCGTCAGCCCTCGGACCACAGAAAACCCATTCTTCTCGGCCTTCGCGTTCGCATAGAACTCGCGAACCACACTCATCGGCACTGCTTCGGGCGACTCACAAAAAGCTATCCACCCCTTCTCTGCAATCATAGGTAGCAACTCACCATCCCTCCCCGATGGTAAAAACCCTCTCTCCTTCAGAATCGGCTTCCCCAAAAGCCTAGTGTATTCCTCCTCCGCAGCTCTGTCATTCAACCGAGGCCTCGCAGCAGTACCCCTCGATGAATCAGCAGTAGGGACTGTGCTGCTGCTATCAATAGTTTGTGCTCTCTTGGGTGCCATTGAATCTTGAATAAAAGTGTTTAAGAACTGAGTTTTTATGTTTGGGAGAGAGTTTGAGTGTAGAAAGTTTGTGGGGGATGTGTAGGATAGGTGTATGTATATATAGGATGTAAATTAGGTTAAAATTAGATTAGGAGTGGGGTTGAGGGATAAAATCATGGGGTAATAGGAAATGAATTCGTGGGTTTATGGGCTGTAATTGGTTTTTTTTAATTTTTCTGAAATTTTTTAATTTTTTTTTCTGAACTTAAAAAAATTCTGGTAGTCGACCCCTGAGCGGTGGCTCAGCAAAGCTGAGCGGTCGCTCAGCAGAGCTGAGCGGGCGCTCAGGGGGTCACTGGATTTTTTTTTTCAGTCCCGTTTTTCTGATTTTTTTTTGTGGTTTTGGATAGGTTATTAACTTCTAAGGGTTCCTGTAACAACAAATCATGGGTTGGCTCCCACACAGCGCTTCTTTTTCATCATTAGCTTGACGTTGCGTACCTTCTTTAAGTTGACAATAAAATGGCACTAACCACTTCTCGGTTTGCCATGTCTCCATAGTAGTGCTTCAAACGCTGACCATTAACCTTGAATGCTTGGTCCAGATCATTCTCAAAAATTTCTACCGCTCCATGTGGAAACACAGTTTTGATAATAAAAGGTCCAGACCACCTTGATTTCAACTTCCCAGGGAAAAGTCGGAGATGAGAGTTGAATAAGAGAACTTGTTGCCCCGGCACGAATAACTTAGGATGTAGCTTCCTATCGTGCCACCTCTTCACCTTTTCCTTGTACATTTTGTTATTCTCGTACGCCTGAAGTCGGAATTCATCAAGTTCATTAAGCTGAAGCATTTTCTTCTTACCAGCTGCATCTAAATCCAGGTTCAACTTTTTCAATGCCCAGTAGGCCTTATGCTCAAGCTCCGCAGGTAAATGACATCCCTTACCATACACCAGTTGAAACGGGGACATACCAAGTGGAGTTTTGTATGCTGTTCTATAAGCCCAAACAGCTTCATCGAGCTTTAAACACCAATCCTTCCTTGACGGACAAACAACTTTCTCTAGAATGCGCTTGATCTCTCTGTTAGACACTTCCGCTTGACCATTTGTTTGCGGATGATAAGCAGTAGCAACTCGATGATTCACATTATAACGCTGCATCATAGAAGTGAACTTACGGTTGCAGAAATGCGACCCTTCATCACTTATGATTACCCTAGGTGTTCCAAACCTTGTGAAAATCTGCTTATGAAGAAAATTCAATACTGCCTTTGCATCATTTGTCGGTAGAGCTTTGACTTCTACCCATTTTGAGACATAATCGACTGCCAGCAAGATGTACTGATTATTGCAGGACGAGACAAAAGGCCCCATGAAATCGATTCCCCAAACATCAAAGACCTCGACTTCAAGCATCACATTTAACGGCATCTCATCCTTTCTCGTCAAATTTCCCACTCTTTGGCAACGATCACACCTCAAAACAAACTGATGAGCATCCTTAAACAAAGTAGGCCAGAAAAAACGTGCTTGGAGAATACGAGCTGCCGTCTTCTCACCACCATAGTGTCCACCATAAACTGTGGAGTGGCAGTCTCGTAATATCCCCTCCGTCTCACAGAACGGGATACATTTCCTGATGATCTGGTCAGCTCCCTGTCTAAACAAATATGGTTCATCCTACATATACCACTTCACCTCATGCAGAAACTTCTTCTTTTGAGATGAGGTCAAATTAGGAGGCATTATATTGCTGACAAGATAGTTTACAATATCTGCAAACCATGGCTCTTCCTCCTGAACTGCGAACAACTGCTCATCCGGAAAATATTCGTTGATCAATATTTTATCTTGTGAAGTAGACTCGGGATTCTCCAACCTAGAGAGATGGTCAACTACTTGATTCTCAGTACCTTTTCGATCCTTGATCTCTAACTCAAATTCCTGAAGTAAGAGCACCCACCGAATGAGTCTCGGCTTCGAATCCTTCTTGGAAACCAAATAGCGAATGGCCGCATGATCAGTAAATACAGTCACTATTGTCCCAAGGAGATAAGATCGAAATTTCTCAAAACCAAAGACTATAGCCAAGAGCTCCTTCTCAGTAGTGGTGTAGTTCATTTGGGCCCCATTTAAGGTCTTACTAGCATAGTAGACCACATGAAAGAGATTATTCTTGCGCTGCCCAAGAACTGCACCTACCGCATAATCACTCGCATCACACATCATCTCAAACGGCTCTGTCCAATCCGGTGCTGTAATTACTGGTGCCGTGATTAAACTCTTTTTGAGAGTCTCGAATGCTGTCAAACATTCATCATCAAATTTGAAAGGCACATCTTTCTCAAGCAAGTTGTACAATGGCTTAGATATCTTTGAAAAGTCTTTGATGAATCGCCGATAAAAACCCGCATGACCAAGAAAACTACGGATTCCTTTCACAGAAATAGGTGGTGGAAGATTTTCAATGACTCTCACCTTGGCCTTATCCACCTCAAGACCCTTGCTAGAGACCTTATGCCCGAGAATAATGCCTTCACGCACCATAAAGTGACATTTCTCCCAATTGAGCACCAAATTCATTTCCACACACCTTTTGAGCACGACATGAAGATTATTCAAACATTCACCATACGAATGTCCAAAGACGGAGAAGTCGTCCATGAACACCTCGACATTATTCCCAATCATGTCAGAGAATATAGCCATCATACATCTCTGAAAAGTGGCTGGTGCGCCACATAACCCGAACGAAACTCTGCGAAAAGTAAACGTGCCGAATGGACAAGTGAAAGTAGTCTTTTCCTGATCCTCTGCGCAATACAAATCTGATTATACCCAGAATAGCCATCCAGAAGACAATAATACTCATGACCAGCCAACCTGTCAAACATCTGATCAATGAATGGAAGAGGGAAGTGATCCTTCCTCGTGGCTTTGTTCAACTTTCGGTAATCCATGCATACTCTCCATCCTGTAACTGTACGAGTGGGGATGAGCTCGTTCTTCTCATTTGCTACCACAGTAATACCTCCTTTCTTAGGCACACATTGTACGGGGCTCACCCAAGAACTGTCAGAAATAGGATAAATGATGCATGCATCTAGCCATTTCAGAATTTCTTTCTTTACCACCTCTTTCATGATAGGATTAAGTCTGCGCTGCTGCTCAATAGTTGGCTTACTACCCTCTTCTAGCAGAATCTTATGCATACAATATGATGGGCTGATCCCTTTGATGTCTACTATGGTCCATCCAATAGCTGATTTGAATTCTCTCAAAATCCTTAAGAGCTTGTCTTCCTCACTACCTGAAAGGTCAGATGCAATAATAACAGGTAAAGTAGATGTATCACCTAAAAAAGCATACCTCAAGTGTTCAGGTAATGGCTTGAGCTCCAAGGTAGGTGCTTCCTCAATTGATGGTTTGAGCTTTCCTTCAGCATTACGCGTTCGCAAGTAATATAGAATACTTTCTAGTTCGTTCTCACAGAGACTCAGACTAATTATTGTTTAATTAAACTCACTCACCAATGTATGATTATTTCTCAATATTAAGACACTAACACTTAGAATTGTTGACTAAATATTAACTACAATTAACTACTTAATTAATCACTTAATTAACACTTCGAATTAACAATATTAAAACACTCATGAGATCATAACTTCATTACTACTTCCTTCAATAGTTATTGTTATTACCCTTAGCATGCAACAGTGATGATATTAATCGAATAACACGAAATTGATAAAAGCCAACTTTCATTGTACTAATACCATTCTACCAAGCATCCATAATTAAGATAGAAGTTGAATAATCATCAATTATGTTGAGTTTCTATATGTCTACAGAAATTGACAACATAACGATTTAAGCACAAGTTATTCCTTTTGATTACACAGGGCGAATAAAACTGTTAGAGTTACCCACTAATCATGCACATCATACATGAACCTATGCTAGCATGGCAAGTTCTAAATCTCAAGATCCACCGTCGCTTCACAAGAGATTAACACCCTATTTTATATGTTCGCGATGCACATAAGACGAATACACACAACCAATACTAGATATCATACAATCATCACACACTAAGGTATTAAACAATTAACTAAAGAATTCCATAGTAAATCCGTTACGACCCCATGATCACGATTAGCCCATAATAGCACTTATCGTCATCATGGGTTCATATAAAAATGTGATAAACAAACACAAAAGAATAATAACTAAACTAATTATATTAAACCAGAGTACGTCACAAGAGTAATTAGGTTCAAAGTAAGAAAACTAGCATCCAATGTTACAACGAAATAAAGAATCATAAGAAAATATGCTTCCTCTTCGTTGCTGTGTGCTAAAACGGTCTTCTTCCTTATCTCCTTCGCTCCTTGCTTAATACCATGATCCAACCTTGTGAAAATGTCTCCAAATCTACTTATATAATAGTCCCATAAAACTCAGATTGTTGAGCGGGCGCTCAGGACCCTACTGGAAAATTCCTGAGTTTGCTCCTTTTCTTCGCTGTATTCTGCCCCTTTCTTTCCTCTCGCAATGGTGAACACATGCCAAGGCTTATTCGTGATGATTACTCCTCCGAAATGTAACTTATACCCTGAAATGCATAAACACTAGAAAAACACATCAAATACACAAAATACTTGATTTCAAGGCACCAATTTAAGCTATTTTAAGACGTTCTAAGTGGTATAAAATGCCACTTATCAAACCTGCATCAGTTCTTCATCTTTACAATCACTAATATGATAAATGGCAGTTCTGAGAGCTTGAATTGATGTTCTTTCAAGTCCATCACCAAGTCTGATAACTCTAGGATGTGAAGAGTTTTCATTATAACATAAACATTTTCCTTTCAGAATAACTTCCACCTTAGCAGAATTCTTCAGCATAGGAATTTATCTTCCATCATCTTCAGTAATCATTGGTATATACTGAGAAGTCTTTGTACCAGAGATTCTGAATAGATCTCTTATAGCCTACAAAATGTATTCTGACCATCTTCTTGTAACATCATATTTTACTTCCAGAAGATAGTGAATATGTTGAAGTTCTCTGACCGACTTCTTTAGCACATCAGTATCAGTTAGTCTGTAAGTTAATCCATCATATAGAAATAAAATCAATTTCTCCTTTAGATTTTCCTTATCATGAGCATCTATTACGATTTGAGCAGACAACACCTTATCAAGGTGCTTTTGTTTGATTTGTTCATATGGTTTGTCTGTCAACATGAAAGGATCTCTTAGAGTAACTTCTACTCCTATTTGTATTTTCTCTTCATCAGAACCTAATCCAGCTTTATCTATAGGTTGCTTGGATCTCAATCCAAATGTTACAAGTTGATTCATCAAGAGATTGTATTTTGGTTCAACTGGAGTAGCTTTCTTCCATAACAGCTTCTTCTTATCAGCAATTGTCATCTTTTCCAAATTAACTTGATCATAATTTGTTGTTTCTTCTATAACTTGCTGTTCTTCACCCTGAACAACTTGAGCTATGTCAGAGGTTGTTTTAGATTCTTCAATTACCTTTCTTCTTTTCAGATGTTGAACAGTTTTATCTTCTATCAAATTATCATCATGCATTGTGATTTGATAGACTGGAATGGAAGAACTTATCTTTTTCTCAATCTTTAAAGGTTCACCAACCTTTTCTTTTCCTTTTGATTTAGGATCAATCTCAGTTTGTGATCTAGTCTTGTACTTTGAAATCTCATATTTTGACTTTTCCCTGATCACAATGCCTTTTTCCTTAGACCTTGGAGGTTTCTTTTCATCAGAAGCTTTAGACTTAAGATTTGTCTTCTCAACAGCAAATCTAGCTTTTTCTTGCTTAAGAATTTCTAAATCCATTCCTGGATTTTGTTTCAGAAATAATCTTCTTTCTATCTCCTCATCAAGTGTCTGGATTTTAGGATTTTTATAATAAACAGTAGTCTGCTTCCCCTTTAGCTTAAGAGTTTGTAAAAACTTCTGAGAGTTTTTAGATCCTGACTGAATCAGAATATCAGAACTTGACATCAGACTTTGTTTATCAGAACTTGACTTCATTCTTTTAGCATTCACAACATCAGAACTTGACTTGTTCTGTGTAGAAGATTTTCCTTGAACTTTTCCTTGACCTCTACTCTTATCAGAGTTTCCCTGGCCATCACTTTTATCATCCTTTTTCTTCAGTATTTCAGAAGGTGAGCATTTGGACTTAACTACCTTCTCCCCCTTTTTGGCATCATCAGGAAGTAAGAGAGAAAGAAGAAGTTCAACTGAAGATTGGATTTCTTCCAATTGAGCTTTCTGAGAAACTTGGTTAGCCAGGACCTCGTCAATTTGGGCCTGTTGCTTCTCTTGAATCTTCTCAATGGCTTCAATTTTCTCAAGAGTAGGTATGATATATCTGTTCTTGTCAAGCTTAAGCTGTAGATCTAGCTTGTCAGCATGTTCCTTTGATGTATCAACCTTCTCAAGAGTAGAAGAATGTAGACCTTGAAGATGTTTGGTAGATAGAGCAGTGATCTTGAGTTTTGTCTTTAAATCAGCATTTGTGAGCAACTCATCAGATTTAGCAATATGCTCTATCAGAATGTTAGAACTTGGAATGAAATCAGTGTCATTCCACTTCTTGGTCCCCTCCACACCTCTGTGAGTATCCTCCCAAGGAATATGTGCTTCTTTTTCAACAAATTTCTTCACCAATTCTTCCTTTCCTAGTATAGGAACTGGAGTCTCAGTAGAATCACTGTCTTCAGAACTTGAGGAAGGCGCATTTTGTTCTGACAACATAACAGTGTGTGAAGCAACTGGAGATTCAGGAACAACTTCATTTAAATTCTGAACATCAGAATTTATCTCCAGAGCTGGTCTGGTTGATGTAGATGGTATCTCAGCATTTAAAATTGGAAATTGAGTTGGAAATTGCTGAGCTTCTGTAGATGAAACTTCTAGATAAAGAACATTTGGTATATTCAAATTGTGAATATATATTTCAGAATTTTCAGTGTGTTCTTCAACATCATCTGTAACTTTAAAAGGTGAGACATGAGGGGTTACAACTGTATCAGTAGCAGTTTCTTTGGCTTGAGCTGGAAGGGCTTCAATAACAGTTGGTTCTTGTGAGATCAGAGATTCCTGATCCCCTTCCTCAGCTTCTTCAGTATCTTCTGATGGAGCCTTAGCCAAATACCTCCTAGCCTTCATTTTTTCAATCTCCTTGCCAATGAAGGAGTTGTTTTAGCAGTTTCAGAACTTACAAATTTCTTTTTCAAAGTATCAGAACTTTGAGCTGCAGTTTCTTTCTGAGAAGTAACATTCTCAGCTTCAAGTATCACAGGTTCTGATACATGAACCAGTGCTTCAATTGTTTCTTCATCACTATCAGATACATCTCTGAGAATCATCTTCCTTCTCTTTTATGGAGGTTGAGGAACAAACATTGTCCTCTTTGGCCTGGAAGATGAAGATCTGATGGTATGTGCTGATGATGCAGGTTAAGATGATTGAGTTGATGGTTTGACAGATGTCCTGATGGTAGATTTTGCTTGTGGTTGAGAAGTTTGATGTGTTTGGGTAGTGGTGGTAGGTGCTGATGGTTGAGGTTCGGATGGTTGAACATCAGGATATAATGCAGTATATGTAACTGGATCATAGGTTATTAAGGCCTGTTTGATCATAAGTTATTAGCAAGAAAGTCCTGAATAAAGTGAAGTTCCGATGGAGCTTCAGCCTTGCTAAGAATAGACGAGTAGTTGTTGGGAACAAACTTAGCTCCATTGAAAATCACGTCTTTTGGTGCTATTTATGTAAGAAATTAAGTGAGAAAATATGTTACGCGAAAGGTGTTTGTGAGAATGCCTGGAAGAGAACGCTTCAGAGAATATTAGAGAGAGAATAGAAGAGATTAAGAATAGAAAAGTAAGTAAAAGATTAGAAAATCTTTTAACCCCTATATATACTCTCTCCACTCAACATTTATAATTTTGAAGCATGGGATACACTTTACACCTGGCAACATGTGAACAGTCAATAAACAGTTAAAACAGGAGTTAATAGGCACGTAAAATAAGCAATAATTATCGTGCACATGCAGTTTTTCAGGACAAACACGTTAACCACTAACCCATAATGATTATGACTATTTTTATCTTACTTAAATCTATTCTAATTTAAATATGACTGCTCCGGATTTTACCACAAATAAGTCAAGTAAAGAAAAATACCACATAAGCATCAAGGATTCCATCAGGATTTAATATCAGAACTTAACTTATATCAGATTTTACTAGTCATTAGAATATGGCTTCTGAACTCAAAAAGTGAATATCTTTTTCTGTGATTCTTCATACAAATACTGACTTGTTTTCTTCAGAGTTTAATCATCAGAACTTCCATCAGAACTTGTCCTCAGAATGTATGCAAATGACACTTAACTGTTTGTCAAAAACAACTTAATCACCAAAGTAATTTTCATCATTCACATGGAGTGAAAGTGTGTGCATTTAGCAAAATATCAGATAAAGATTAAAGTCTGATAAACTTCAGTATATCTTAGAAATAAGGCATAACTAAGAAAAGTGCTTAAAATCTGTCATCAATCATGAAGTCTACTATAGAACAAATTTATGCAAGAGTCCACCTCAACTGTTTGTGCTCATTTTATGCATCTTTTGAAATTCCTTTTTATAGTGGCTTCTCAGTGTAAGTGAGTCACGACTGCTTATCAGAATTTATGCTGTTGTCAGAGTATTTCTCCAGTAATCAGAGAATGTGAAAAGTCACCAAGAAAATTTATTTGCTTTTTCTATTGCATATTACTTAATACCAGCAATGTAATTGGGTCTTCCCTTCCACATATTTACTCTAGATCTCAAAGGAGTACCTGACTTTTCTTTTCTTTTCTTTTCTTTTGATAAGTGAGGCTTATCAGCATTTAGTTCATCCTTAAGATTTACTGACATCAGAATCTAACAGATAAGAAGCAATAATCTAGTTTGTGACTTAGTAATAAGATACACAAAGTAAACTTGACGAAGCTCAAAATCAGAATTTGCTTGTGTTAATGAGTTTCCACATAAACAACTAATTCAAACATGGGATTTCTAGTATGTTAAAGACTACTAGGTCATCATCTAGCACAGTTATCCTCATTGGATTGAATAGTCACAGAACATTCAAAACACTATCAGAGTTTAAAGATCCACATCAGATAACAATCAGCATTTAATGAATTTCAATTTTAAGCACAGATTATATGAAAATAAAACAATCTGTAAACACTGATCATAAAGTCTGATGCATGAGAACAAAAACTAAGCAGATTTAGAGAAAGAACCCGAAACCATTCCAAGTTCATTTACCAGTCTTGTAAAAGTAGCTTCACATAGTGGTTTTGTGAAGATATCTGCTAGTTGTTGATCTATTGGAACAAAGTGCAATTCCACTATACCTTCCATCACATGTTCCCTTATGAAATGGTACCTAATGCTGATGTGCTTTATCATTGAATGTTGGACTGGATTACCTGTCATAGCAATAACACTTTGATTATCACAGTAAATAGGGATTTTAGAAAATTCTAACCCATAATCCATTAACTAATTCTTCATCCAAAGAATCTGTGCACAACAGCTTCCTGAAGCAATATATTCTGCTTCTGCAGTTGATGTGGAAATTGACTTCTATTTCTTTCTAAACCAAGAAACCAATCTGCCTCCAAGAAATTGGCAGCTTCCACTAGTGCTTTTCTTGTCTATTTTGCATCCTGCAAAATTTGCATCTGAGTAACCTATTAGCTTAAAATCTGATTCTCTAGGATACCACAATCCCAGATCAGCTGTACCCTTAAGGTACTTGATTTTTTTTTTCACAGCTATTAAGTGAGATTCTCTTGGATCAGCCTGAAATCTTGCACAAAGACAGGTAGCATACATGATATCAGGTCTACTTGTAGTTAAATAGAGTAAAGAGCCAATCATACCTCTGTAGTTAGTAATATCTACTGGTAAACCAGTATTTTTATCTAACTTGGTTGCAGTGGCCATGGGAGTGGATGTTGTTGAACTATCTTGCATTCCAAACTTCTTCAGTAATTTTCTGGTGTACTTGAATTGACAGATAAAAGTACCTTCTTCAGTTTGCTTGACTTGAAGGCCCAGAAAATAACTAAGTTCTCCCATCATACTCATTTGATATCTTGACTGCATTAGCTTTACAAACTTCTCACAGAGTTTGGCATTTGTAGAACCAAATATGATATCATCAACATATATTTGTACCAAAAGTAAGTCCTTTCCATGATTGAGGTAGAACAGTGTTTTATCATTTGTACCTCTGTGAAATCCACTTTCTAGAAGGAATTGAGCTAAAGTCTCATACCATGCTCTAGGAGCTTGCTTAAGGCCATAAAGTGCTTTATCAAGCCTGTAGACATGATTTGGAAAATTTTGAATCTACAAAGCCTGGAGGTTGTTCAACATAGGCCTCTTCTTCCAATTCTCTATTAAGAAAAGCACTTTTCACATCCATTTGAAAGACTTTAAACTTTTTGTGAGCAGCATAAGCCAAAAAGATCCTTATGGCTTCTAATCTAGCAACTGATGCAAATGTTTCATCATAATCAATACCCTCCTGTTGAGAGTAGCCTTTAGCAACCAGCCTTGCTTTATTCCTTGTAATTATGCCATCACTATCAGTTTTGTTTCTAAACACCCATTTTGTTCCAACAACTGATCTGTTATTTGGTCTTGGCACTAGGGTCCAGACTTTATTTCTTTCAAATTCATTTAACTCTTCCTGCATTGCTTGCACCCAATCAGCATCTTGAAGAGCTTCTTCCACTTTCTTTGGTTCAGTTTGAGATAGAAAAGAATGATAGAGACATTCATTTGATGTTGCAGTTCTAGTTCTGACACCTGCTTCAGGATCTCCAATAATTAAGTCAGGTGTATGTGATTTGGTCCACTTCTCTGACTTCTAGAACTGGATCCTTGTAATATCCCGTATTTTCAGAATTATTATTATTATTTGAATATGTTTATGTGATTTTCTGATTTAGAAGGAATAAAATTGGGGATATTTTATTCCTATTTGACGAGTTGGTATTATTAAATGGTAATGTGCTAATTGTTGAGTGTTATATTGATCCTTGTTAATTTCTGAAAATATTTCTTTAAATATATTATTTTCAAAAGTTTATTTGAAAACCGATCATTTTATTGATATCGGTAAATTGAGTTCGTTTAGTAATATTAGGGATTGGATGGATATTCTTTCTACTATGTGTTATATGTAATATTAATTGTGTGGGACTCAGTTGTCATTGAGGATTATTTGTATTATTAATTACTGAGTCGTATCGTTTTGTTTTTGTCTTTAAAAGTGATTTTATTGAAAATCTAATTTCATAAATATTTAAATTATCTTTCAAAAATATTTTTATGACTTTATAATTACAATAATTATTTTTGGGATTTTATAAAATTTAGAAATCAATATTTCATCAATTATTTAGCCATGTATGATTTTCTGAATGCATTTATTTATAAAATCCGTATATAATTCTAAAATTTTTCAAAAATTATGAAACTCATATTTAATTAAGTTTGGAATATTCTGAGAATTTTAAAATTATTTTGGGAATTTTTAGGATTAAATTTACCCGCGCGTTGAATCGTTTAATTGATGAAAGCGGGTATAAATTGCGTTTCAAAAATTATTTTAAAATTTCGAAATTTATGTTTTTATAAACTTCGGGATATTTGTAACATTTTAAGACTATTTTCGTGATTTTCTGAATTTGTTTCAAGTGCAGCTCGGTTCGTTAAATTGTATAATACGGGTATAGAGCGCAAGTCAAAAATATTTTAAAAATTATGAAAATTTTAATTTACTAGTTTTCTAATTATTCTGAGAATTTTAGAATTTGTTCGGTAATTTTTCTGATTTTATTTACCGGCGCGTTTATTCGATAATTTGAGAAATGCGGGGCAAAATAAATTTAAAAAAAAAAAAAAAATAGAAAAACGTGTCAAATCCTAAAATTACCCAGCACCCCCACCCCTGCCACGCCCCCCCTTATTTCCCTACGCATCAGACCCCCACCCCCTGTCTCTCTCTTCTCTGCTTCACTTCTATCTCCTCTGTATATACTTTTTAATTTTCAAAAATTCATATCTTACAAACCGTTCATCCAAATTTCAATTATTATATATATAAACGATCAGCGTTTCGATACCTACGCATAGGTATATATATTGCAAGGTTTTAAGAAGAAAATTTGCAGGGCATATTTCCGTTATATTTCCGTTTTAATTTATTTTCGGGGCATAGAAAAAGAGTTTGGAGGCGGTGATTACTCCAAATGGCATCTCAGCGTGTATATGTCTATGGCTATTAATTTCGGATTTTTCTGGAGATATTTTCCGGACATCAGATTTTCTCTTCGGGTTGATCAGAATTTATTTTGGGTAACGATTCCGAAATTCCGCCTTCGTACTTGTGTATATTATAGCATGTTAATGTTTATATATTTATTTCATAATTTTTAGAAATTGTTGGAGAAGTCACTTTTGGTCCGAGTTTTGGTTCAGGTGGCCGTGTTATTCATTTCTGGAGTGTTTATACGCGTAAATATAAATTATTGTGTTGATTGTTGTTGGTTGTGTCGATATGATATCGACTGGCAGTCCGAGAAATAGAGGAGGTGCTGTCCAATTTCCAAGAAAATATTATTTTAAATTATTTTACAGGCTCAATAATTCTTATAAAATTATTTCGAGTGTTCGAGCACTATTATTTAGTTATAAATAATTCGGAGACCTGTTTTAATTCCGAAAAATGTTCAAAAATTCATATTAAATAAACCGTTCGTCCGTTTAATACGAAACGAACGCCTCTACACTCAGAAAAATATTCCGCTTTCATTAAAAATACTTTCGAGACCCAAATTCTTTTGTTTTGAAAGGTCGCTTGTTTTACAAGTCATTCTGAGTCGATTTTTGATCGATAAATCATATTTTTGACCCGATTCAGTTTAAAACGTACCTAGTCGAATGTTTTGGCGAGACGAGTCATGTGTTATATGAATTATATGATACGTGGATTATGTGCTTACGTTCTATGTGAATTATGTGCATATGTGGGTCAAGATTCCTGTGTTTGGCTGATATAACTATGTGTAGGCTATCGTATGGGTAGACGATAGGCTTTTGACGCGTAATTCGTCGAGTGGTTATCGATTAGACAATTAAAGTTCTATATTTTAATTATAGATGCGGATTTCTCGAGTTGATCAGGACAAGACGTTGGATAAGGAATGAGATGGAATGGTATTGGGTATCTGGCTTCTAGCAATCGCAGGAGCAGCATATCGGTGAAGTGTTGAAAAGAAAGACGGTGATACTTTAAGACAGAATGTCAGAATAGATGTGTCATTGCGGGTGTGACTAACTGCTAAAACCCAAAGGCAAGTATTTCTATCATCACTTATTGTTCAAGTGATCTTTATTTTGAATCGTATCATGCAAGTACACTAACCTCACTTATCATTCAAGTGACGTTTAATTCGATTCATATTATGCAAGTAACCCCTGACTTCACTTATCATTCAAGTGATGTTTATTTCGAATTATATTATGCAAGTATTGTTTTCCCTATTCTCAGTTTAGAATCGATAAACATATCGCTGAATTAAATAATTCTGTTTATGCAAGTATTCCCGAACTTTCTTTTAAATACTGCAAATATTTATTCGCTCCTATTCTAAGTTCAGAATAGTTAACTGTTTTACATTTCGCTGCAATTACTCTTATTTATGCAAGTTCCTTTCACTATTATTTCTTTATCATCGATGGCTCTCTTGAGCAAGTACCCAAAGTGATTTGACATCAAAATACTCCACGGACTGGATGGTTACTATATATATATATATATATAAGGACCAGTGATGAGCTGGATCCTATGGGCCGGAGATGGACCGGACCCTTTAGGCCATAGTTGCCTGAGTACTCCTAATGTTGGTTGGGTCTATGCAGTTGGGTATAGATCCGCACTATCTCCTGACTGATCAGCAGGTTATAGTGCATATGTTGGTTTCTAGTGTTCAGTCCAATTTATTGTTGTTCGCCATTAATGGCATTCCCTCTTGAAGTAAAATGTGATTATGGGTTAAAGTTATTCTTTCTTAGCCCTCAGTTTCGGGAAATTACAGTGTTTATAAATGAATTCGAGGTTCAGAGTGTTGCTGCAGCATTTGTTGCTCAGTGATATTTAGAATCTTGAATGAATTGGGATTTTCTTAATTATTCAACCCGTCCTTATCAGGCTGGTTTAGCAGGCTAAGTCTATGGAAACTTAGTCGATAATGATGGATACTGAATAGTTAGGAATTTCTTGAACGTTAATAAGTCTTAATTTCAAGAGTTCGGTTTTGAGTAAAGTTTATGATTCATTCCATGATCATTGTTTCATGTTATTGCGGTTTACGATATTTCCGTAAACACTGTTTTTACGAGTTTTATTCTCGTCAAGATTCAAAGTATTGTCGAAGCATGTCGCTCAAGAATATCAAAAATGGTTTTGAATACAATTAAGGAATTAAATCTGGGATTCCTCAACTAAGGTTTTATGATTCAGCAATTATGATTTTAAATGTGTTGCTCTGATGCAGATGTCGGTTTTATATCAAAACGACCCTATATATGTTATAATTAACTTGCTGAGCATTTCTTTCGCTCATACTTGCCTGTTTTCAAATTTAACCTCCAGTGAGGATTAGCTTGCGCTGTTTAGCTGCGTAATTCGAGGAAGCAAAGAAAAAGCTTTTGGAAGATGGCTGATCCAGGGTTTGCGGGCTAGTGTAAGTTTTATTGTGTAAAGTTGTTTATATTATATTATATTATATATAGTTGTATATTTTATTTGGGCCTAGTATACTTCATTTCGAAGTTATACTAGTGGGTTTAGTTTTGAGTTGGAATTTATTGAAATGAGTTTTAAAAGAAAGTGGAAAAAATTTATTTGTGGAATTTGGATATCTTGTTTCTAGAACTGTAACCTTAAAAGATCTTGGATTAGTTTGGGGTCATAAATGATAAATATCTTCCGCTGGCATTTATTATTTGATTTAACAGGTTATTTTGGATTGAGGTTTCATCGTGACGACCAAATCCCCTGACCCCGGATTTGGGGGCGTTACAGGTTGGTATCAGAGCTGAGGTTATAGTAAACTAGAAACGAGAGTATGTAGGAGTGTGTATAGCTATGTGAGGACGTTTGAGCTCATATCGAGTTCCTGTTGGACTATTGGATATAGTACCAACGAGTAAGCTAAGATAGGCGCATTCATTCGAGATGGCTGTGTTGAGCTGGATGGAACTCCGAGAAGCTGCAAATTTCTATTGTGGAATCTTCCGAGACTACGATTCGACGACGATGGAGATTATCGATATCCTTAGAATATGAAGAACTGTCTAGAATCAGATGGCGAGTCAACTAGAGAGTTCAAATTGATGATAAATATTAAGACTTTGGCAATACCTTTTCTATTTCTATAATTCCTTTTGACATCTCTCAAAAAGAAATAATTGTTAGAGGATATATTCCCTAACACTCATTTTCAATCATATCTGTGTTTTAAATGTGCCGGAGTCTGTCATGAAGCCTATTTTTCAGGTTTTGATAGCTCTGTCAAGTTATGATAATAAATTCCACTTTTCTTATTTGGTGGATAGTTTCTTGATGATGTGACACCATTTGCTCATTTGGTGACATAATTTTGTTCTCTGGATTTCATTTCCTTCAGAAATATCAGCTTTGAAATCTTGTCAGCTTTATTCAGTTGATTTTCAATTTCTTTCATATTCTTTTATTCTGACTGAGATGAACAACCCTAACTATAGGGGACGCAAGGTATACCTGTCTGTGTGATAGGAGTTAGATGGGACGCCATCACTTGTGTGTATTGTGAATACATGAAGGTTAATAATCTTTAGTAGTGTCTTAATTTGGACACGCAATACCAAGTTCATTTGATCATATTGATCTCTCAGTTATTCTTTTATTTCAACAATACTTTTTCTCAAATTTAGATTTTGGTTCCATTATGGTATCAAATTCTTTTCTTTATGAAATTTCATGATTTTTATCATTCCAAATATTCAAAGGTATGCCAATCAAGTTAAGCTGAGTTATCTTGGTCAAGTCAAAGTAAGGCGATGTATTGGAAGTATCAAGGACGACAGTGGACTGCAATGCGATTAGAATATTAGTGGCATATACCGAAGTCAATCTGTTTCTTTATTTCTCTCTTTATCTCTTTCTTTTCTTCTCTCAAACTTTCAATCTTTCTCGCAATCAGTAAAAGCGATGCTATTGAGAAATTGGTCAAAGGATGTGAATGGAACATTGGTGCACAGTGAAGCTCCTGTAAAAGTTTTATTATACAAGGAATACAAGATTTATTTGAGATTATGGAAAATTGAGGTTTTTTGGAAATGGAAAGTTGGCCAGAAGATCCCTAGTGCTCTCTTCTGCTGATTCCGAGGACGGAATCCTTATAAGGAGGGTAGATTGTAATATCCCGTATTTTCAGAATTATTATTATTATTTGAATATGTTTATGTGATTTTCTGATTTAGAAGGAATAAAATTGGGGATATTTTATTCCTATTTGACGAGTTGGTATTATTAAATGGTAATGTGCTAATTGTTGAGTGTTATATTGATCCTTGTTAATTTCTGAAAATATTTCTTTAAATATATTATTTTCAAAAGTTTATTTGAAAACCGATCATTTTATTGATATCGGTAAATTGAGTTCGTTTAGTAATATTAGGGATTGGATGGATATTCTTTCTACTATGTGTTATATGTAATATTAATTGTGTGGGACTCAGTTGTCATTGAGGATTATTTGTATTATTAATTACTGAGTCGTATCGTTTTGTTTTTGTCTTTAAAAGTGATTTTGTTGAAAATCTAATTTCATAAATATTTAAATTATCTTTCAAAAATATTTTTATGACTTTATAATTACAATAATTATTTTTGGGATTTTATAAAATTTAGAAATCAATATTTCATCAATTATTTAGCCATGTATGATTTTCTGAATGCATTTATTTATAAAATCCGTATATAATTCTAAAATTTTTCAAAAATTATGAAACTCATATTTAATTAAGTTTGGAATATTCTGAGAATTTTAAAATTATTTTGGGAATTTTTAGGATTAAATTTACCCGCGCGTTGAATCGTTTAATTGATGAAAGCGGGTATAAATTGCGTTTCAAAAATTATTTTAAAATTTCGAAATTTATGTTTTTATAAACTTCGGGATATTTGTAACATTTTAAGACTATTTTCGTGATTTTCTGAATTTGTTTCAAGTGCAGCTCGGTTCGTTAAATTGTATAATACGGGTATAGAGCGCAAGTCAAAAATATTTTAAAAATTATGAAAATTTTAATTTACTAGTTTTCTAATTATTCTGAGAATTTTAGAATTTGTTCGGTAATTTTTCTGATTTTATTTACCGGCGCGTTTATTCGATAATTTGAGAAATGCGGGGCAAAAAAAATTTTAAAAAAAAAAAAAAATAGAAAAACGTGTCAAATCCTAAAACTACCCAGCACCCCCACCCCTGCCACGCCCCCCCCCTTATTTCCCTACGCATCAGACCCCCACCCCCTGTCTCTCTCTTCTCTGCTTCACTTCTATCTCCTCTGTATATACTTTTTAATTTTCAAAAATTCATATCTTACAAACCGTTCATCCAAATTTCAATTATTATATATATAAACGATCAGCATTTCGATACCTACGCATAGGTATATATATTGCAAGGTTTTAAGAAGAAAATTTGCAGGGCATATTTCCGTTATATTTCCGTTTTAATTTATTTTCGGGGCATAGAAAAAGAGTTTGGAGGCGGTGATTACTCCAAATGGCATCTCAGCGTGTATATGTCTATGGCTATTAATTTCGGATTTTTCTGGAGATATTTTCCGGACATCAGATTTTCTTTTCGGGTTGATCAGAATTTATTTTGGGTAACGATTCCGAAATTCCGCCTTCGTACTTGTGTATATTATAGCATGTTAATGTTTATATATTTATTTCATAATTTTTAGAAATTGTTGGAGAAGTCACTTTTGGTCCGAGTTTTGGTTCAGGTGGCCGTGTTATTCATTTCTGGAGTGTTTATACGCGTAAATATAAATTATTGTGTTGATTGTTGTTGGTTGTGTCTATATGATATCGACTGGCAGTCCGAGAAATAGAGGAGGTGCTGTCCAATTTCCAAGAAAATATTATTTTAAATTATTTTACAGGCTCAATAATTCTTATAAAATTATTTCGAGTGTTCGAGCACTATTATTTAGTTATAAATAATTCGGAGACCTGTTTTAATTCCGAAAAATGTTCAAAAATTCATATTAAATAAACCGTTCGTCCGTTTAATACGAAACGAACGCCTCTACACTCAGAAAAATATTCCGCTTTCATTAAAAATACTTTCGAGACCCAAATTCTTTTGTTTTGAAAGGTCGCTTGTTTTACAAGTCATTCTGAGTCGATTTTTGATCGATAAATCATATTTTTGACCCGATTCAGTTTAAAACGTACCTAGTCGAATGTTTTGGCGAGACGAGTCATGTGTTATATGAATTATATGATACGTGGATTATGTGCTTACGTGCTATGTGAATTATGTGCATATGTGGGTCAAGATTCCTGTGTTTGGCTGATATAATTATGTGTAGGCTATCGTATGGGTAGACGATAGGCTTTTGACGCGTAATTCGTCGAGTGGTTATCGATTAGACAATTAAAGTTCTATATTTTAATTATAGATGCGGATCTCTCGAGTTGATCAGGACAAGACGTTGGATAAGGAATGAGATGGAATGGTATTGGGTATCTGGCTTCTAGCAATCGCAGGAGCAGCATATCGGTGAAGTGTTGAAAAGAAAGACGGTGATACTTTAAGACAGAACGTCAGAATAGATGCGTCATTGCGGGTGTGACTAACTGCTAAAACCCAAAGGCAAGTATTTCTATCATCACTTATTGTTCAAGTGATCTTTATTTTGAATCGTATCATGCAAGTACACTAACCTCACTTATCATTCAAGTGACGTTTAATTCGATTCATATTATGCAAGTAACCCCTGACTTCACTTATCATTCAAGTGATGTTTATTTCGAATTATATTATGCAAGTATTGTTTTCCCTATTCTCAGTTTAGAATCGATAAACATATCGCTGAATTAAATAATTCTGTTTATGCAAGTATTCCCGAACTTTCTTTTAAATACTGCAAATATTTATTCGCTCCTATTCTAAGTTCAGAATAGTTAACTGTTTTACATTTCGCTGCAATTACTCTTATTTATGCAAGTTCCTTTCACTATTATTTCTTTATCATCGATGGCTCTCTTGAGCAAGTACCCAAAGTGATTTGACATCAAAATACTCCACGGACTGGATGGTTACTATATATATATATATAAGGACCAGTGATGAGCTGGATCCTATGGGCCGGAGATGGACCGGACCCTTTAGGCCATAGTTGCCTGAGTACTCCTAATGTTGGTTGGGTCTATGCAGTTGGGTATAGATCCGCACTATCTCCTGACTGATCAGCAGGTTATAGTGCATATGTTGGTTTCTAGTGTTCAGTCCAATTTATTGTTGTTCGCCATTAATGGCATTCCCTCTTGAAGTAAAATGTGATTATGGGTTAAAGTTATTCTTTCTTAGCCCTCAGTTTCGGGAAATTACAGTGTTTATAAATGAATTCGAGGTTCAGAGTGTTGCTGCAGCATTTGTTGCTCAGTGATATTTAGAATCTTGAATGAATTGGGATTTTCTTAATTATTCAACCCGTCCTTATCAGGCTGGTTTAGCAGGCTAAGTCTATGGAAACTTAGTCGATAATGATGGATACTGAATAGTTAGGAATTTCTTGAACGTTAATAAGTCTTAATTTCAAGAGTTCGGTTTTGAGTAAAGTTTATGATTCATTCCATGATCATTGTTTCATGTTATTGCGGTTTACGATATTTCCGTAAACACTGTTTTTACGAGTTTTATTCTCGTCAAGATTCAAAGTATTGCCGAAGCATGTCGCTCAAGAATATCAAAAATGGTTTTGAATACAATTAAGGAATTAAATCTGGGATTCCTCAACTAAGGTTTTATGATTCAGCAATTATGATTTTAAATGTGTTGCTCTGATGCAGATGTCGGTTTTATATCAAAACGACCCTATATATGTTATAATTAACTTGCTGAGCATTTCTTTCGCTCATACTTGCCTGTTTTCAAATTTAACCTCCAGTGAGGATTAGCTTGCGCTGTTTAGCTGCGTAATTCGAGGAAGCAAAGAAAAAGCTTTTGGAAGATGGCTGATCCAGGGTTTGCGGGCTAGTGTAAGTTTTATTGTGTAAAGTTGTTTATATTATATTATATTATATATAGTTGTATATTTTATTTGGGCCTAGTATACTTCATTTCGAAGTTATACTAGTGGGTTTAGTTTTGAGTTGGAATTTATTGAAATGAGTTTTAAAAGAAAGTGGAAAAAATTTATTTGTGGAATTTGGATATCTTGTTTCTAGAACTGTAACCTTAAAAGATCTTGGATTAGTTTGGGGTCATAAATGATAAATATCTTCCGCTGGCATTTATTATTTGATTTAACAGGTTATTTTGGATTGAGGTTTCATCGTGACGACCAAATCCCCTGACCCCGGATTTGGGGGCGTTACAATCCTCCCCCATGATTCATGCTGTCTCCATCAGCATTTTCTGATGCTCCCCCTGTAGTTATGCTCTCTGAGACTTCGGAATTTGACTTCGATCCTTCCGGATTTGAAGTATCAGAGCTTCCAGAATTATCATAATTTGGCTCATCAGAACTAGATGAATCAGAGTTTGAAGAGCCAGTGTCAGGTTCTGATGCTTCTTTAGAGTCTTGAAATGTGGTAGAATCTTCAGCTTGCTCCCCCTGGACAGGTGCATTTTCCTTTGGAGTTGTTACCACAGACTCAATGACATCAGTACTTACAGGTTCAGAGTTTAAGTCATCAGAATTTACAGAATCAGAATTTAAGTCTTCATTTTCAAAACTTAGCTGATCGTGATCATTGAAATCTTCAAGTCCAGTAATCTTCTTGTCATCAAAAGATGCATTGATAGACTCCATGACAACTCTTGTCCTTAAATTGTAGACTCTGAAGGCTTTTGTGGAAAGTGGATATCCAACAAAAATTCCTTCATCAGCTTTTAGATCAAATTTTGACAGCTGTTCAGGATGAGTCTTAAGAACAAAACACTTGCAACCAAATACATGATAGTATTTCAGATCTGGCATCTTTTTCTTCACCATCTCATATGGTGTTTTTCCATGCTTGTTTATGAGTGTTGCATTTTGTGTAAAACAAGCAGTCTGCACAGCTTCAGCCCAAAAGTAGGTTGGCAGCTTTGCTTCATCAAGCATAGTTCATACAGCTTCAATGAGAATCATGTTCTTTCTTTCTACAACTCCATTTTGCTGTGGAGTTCCAGGTGCAGAAAATTCCTGTTTGATTCCATGCTCTTTACAGAACTCTTCCATGATCGAATTCTTGAACTCAGTGCCATTATCACTTCTTATTATTTTAACAGAATCTTTGACCAACTTATCCAGCTGTCTGACATGATCAGTTAGAGTAAATGCAGTTTCATTCTTCTTGTGCAAGAAGTACACCCAGGTGTACCTTGTGAACTTATCCACTATAACCATAGCATATTTCTTCTTTGCAATAGACATGACATTGAATGGATCAAATAGATCAACATGCAGTAGGTGATAAGGCTTAAGAATTGATGACTCAGTTTTGCTTTTGAAAGAAGATTTTCTTTGTTTTGCCTTTTGACATGAATCACAAAGGCCATTAGGAGCAAATACTGAATTTGGAAATCCTCTCACAAGATCTTTCTTTACAAGCTCATTTATGTTGTTGAAGTTTAAATGTGAGAGTCTTTTGTGCCAATTACAGCTTTCTTCAATTGATGCTCTACTCAACAGACAGATTACAAAACCATCAGTACTTGTTGAAAGTCTAGATTCATAAATATTACATTGCCTGTAACCTTTCAGAACCACTTTGCCTGTAAACTTGCTTACAACTTCACAATGTTCTTCAAAGAAATTCACATGATAACCTCTGTCACAGATTTGACTCACACTTAGCAGATTGTGTTTAAGTCCTGAGACAAGAGCTACTGTTTCAATGATGACATTCCCAAGATTAATTTTGCAATATCCCAGAGTTTTTCCCATGTTTCCATCTCCATAAGAAACTTCTGGGCCAGCTTTCTCCACAAAGTCTGAGAGCATGGCTTTATTTCCAGTCATATGTCCTGAACATCCACTATCCAGTATTAGGATGTTTCTCTTGTTGCCCTGCAATCACAAAGACCACTAATGGTTAGTTTTAGGGACCCAGACTTTCTTGGATCCTTTGGCCTTTTTAAGTTTGTTAGCATTTGCAGCGAATTTAATATCAGAGTTTATGCTAACATGCTATTTATCAGAACTTATATCAGACTTTGCATCAGATTTTATACTAGAATAAATTAAAGCAACTTTCTTCAAAGAAGGTTTTATTTGATAATAATCATAGTACAAACTATGATATTCCTTACAAGTATAAATGGAATGCCATAAACTACCACAATGAAAACAAGGATTTAGTGGCTTAAACCTAACAGACTGACTCTTAACTCCTGACTTAGGAGGTAAAGAGTTTATATTCTTATTCTTCCTGCAAAAAGAAGTAAGATGGTTAGAGTTTCCACAGTTATAACATTTCTTTCTAGGAGCATTAGGAACATGCATATAGTTATTGCTTTTATTCACACCTTCCTTTCCATTCCTATTTTTCCTAGCTGCCTTAACCTTGTTGACATTCCTTATTTCTTTCAGCTTATGCTTAAGCTGCTTCTTTGTCATTAAGCCTATGTTGACTTCAGCTGGTTTATCTTGTTCTAATTTGTCAGAAGTTGATTTTTACTTAACTTCCGTCTCAGACTCTTTCATCTTTTCAGAATCAGACTTTACAGTTTTAGCTACAAACTTAACAGGACTTACCTTTGGCTTAACAGTTTGTTTATCAACAATTGGCTCAATTTGTTCACTTCTTTTTTCACTTTTATCATCTCCATAACCTTAGCCCTCTTTCCAGTTTCCACTACTTAATAAATTCTGAGTTGTTCTGCCAGAGTTAGTCCAAGTCCTGATAATCTCTTTTTCCTTTTCTAACTCAGTTTTTAGAGATTTATTCAATTTTAGCAATTCATCTCTAACAGAAAAAGCATCATCTCTCTCTTTCTGAGTTTGATGGAACATAACTAACTCATTTTCTAAATAATCATTCCTTTTCTTAAAAGCAAGATTTTCAGAAGTTAATCTTTCACATGTTAAAGTTTGATCTCTGTAGCTAATAAACATGGTTTTAAGATATAATCTCAACTCAGTAATATCATCAGTATGAAAGGCATAAGTTGTTTGAGGTACCTTTAATTCAGCAGTTTCAGGGCTGCCATCAGCATTTGCCATCAAGGAATAGTTCACCTCATCTTCAGAATCTGAAGAGTCTGTCCAGCTTTTCTTCTTTGTGACAAGTGCTTTGCCTTTGTCATTTTTTCCTTTCTTGCAGTCAGGAGATATGTGGCCTTTCTCACCACAATTGTAGCATTTGACATTTGAGTAATCTCCTATGTCAGACTTTCCTCCTCTGCCTTCAGATTTTCTGGAACCCTTCTTATCAGTACTTCCACCTTTCTTGAAAAACTTCTTTCCCCTTCTGAATTTTCTGTAAGAAATCTTTGTGATACCCTTCACCATAAGAGCACACAATTTCATCATCTCTTCATCAGCATCTTCTTCAGGTAAACTTGCAGTTCCTGAATCATCATTATCAGAACTTGATGATTCTGAATCAGACTTTGTGATGAGAGCTTTTCCTTTGCCTTTTTTTGACACAACCACTTTGGGGAATTCCTCCTTAGTCTTAAGAACAACTGTCCTTGACTTTCTCCCTTGTCTCTTGCTTCTTTGATCCATCTCAAGTTCATAAGTCTTGAGCATACCATAAATTTCATCAAGAGTAGTTTCATCAAAAGCATAGTTATCTCTTATAATAGTAGCCTTCAAATCCCAACTTTCACGAAGAGCTAAAAGGAATTTTAGATTTGAATCTTCAAGATCATATTCCTTGTCCACCAGTGACAGATCATTCAAGAGTTTGACAAACCTGTCATATAAGTCAGTTAATGACTCATCACTTTTTGAGTCAAAGTGCTCATACTCTTGAGTGAGTATAGTCCTTCTGTTCTTCTTGATTGTATCAGTTCCCTGGAATCTTGTCTCCAAGGAATCCCATATCTCATTTGCAATCTTGTAGTGAATTACCCTGTTTGACATGACATTATCAATGACACTATACAGCAAATGCCTTACCTTTGCATTCTTGGCAATAAATGAGATATCTTCAGCTGTGTACTCACTTTTCTCCTTTGGTATGGTCTTTGCTGGCTGATCTGCAACTACAACAGAGAGCTTGGTTGGCTTATGCGGTCCTTCATTAATTCTGTCAAGGTATTCTGGATCTGTAGCTTCCGGAAACATAGCCATCTTCACTTTCCATATGGGGTACTCAGAAGGTCTTAGTATGGGAACCCTTATAGTCTCATATCGACTGTAGATTTGAGTCTTTTGAGTTTCTTCAGTTTTAGCGGGCTTGGTTGGATTTTCTGCTTCTTCAGACATGATTGTTTTGGATCTTTACTGTATGTGTATTAACAAATAGGCTCTGATACCACTTGTTAGGTCACACAACACTGTAGAAGGGGGTTGAATACAGTGTAGAATATAATCAAATCGATTTCAAACACAAGTAACAGTAAATAGATATATTCGATATAATAAACTGTTACAATGGAACTGTTCTCTCTCAGTGATGAACAAATATCACGAGAGCTGCTAGATTACAATGTATAATCTTCTCGATAATGATTACACATATAGTGTAAACCTATGTCTGTGTTTATATAGTACACAGTTACAAGATAACTTCTAATTGATATGAAATATAATTCTGTCTCCTAAAATATATCAATCAGATATCTTATACAATTCTTTAAGTCCTCTAACTCTTTCCATGCATATCTTCTTTTTATATTAGTCTCGATCTTCTTTCCTGTAAATCAGCTTCCTTCCTTAACTGTTAGTCCTCCAGTACTTAAGTTCTGATATCCATCTTCTGATATTATCTTCTGATAATCTAAGTCCTGATATCCTTAAGTTCTGACTTCCAGTAAGTACTGATTCCAGTAAGTATTGATATTTCCTGTTTGTTAAGATCTGAAAACTAAACATGAATCATATTAGACATGACATCTCAAATATATCTAACAATCTTAATTACTCGCGTTTTAAGGATTTCATCGCCTTTAACACTTATAATTGTCATTCACCTTCCTCTAACTTTACTTATGAATACCCTACTTTCTACGAAAATTAAAATTTCTTTTCTTTCTTTCTTCATAACTCCATTTCCACCCTCTACAAATCTTCAGGTGCTCAGATTCAGTATTTTCACTATCATTTTTTGCAACTGTGGAGTATTTCACCCGAGTATATGGAATCCCCATGAAATAATTTGGAACCTCCCTAGAGTCATGATAATGATCTTCTTCTCCGCGGTAAATCTCTCTGCAGATGTCAATAAATCTCTAGTTCTTCTATCTTTTAAACGAATAATGGTATTGTAGGAACCTAAGTCGAAACTTTTAGGGTCTTCTACCATCATCCCACCTTTGGAGGGCATACTTTCTGAAGGAGCAGAGTCTTCCTCAATAAAAGGACCATCCCTAGATGGCGCATCCTTTGTAAGAGGAGCGTCTTTCTCGACAAGGCCTTCATTCTTGGAGAGTGTGTCCTCTTAGAACGTCTAACTCAACAAGTTATTTAATCCTGAAAGGCGCATCCTCTGTAAGATTAACATCTATATCGACAAGACACTCATCCCTGAAGGGCACGTCATCTGTAAGAGGAGCGTCTTACCTCGACAAGGGTCTTTCCGAAAAATCATGATTTTTTTGATAAAATAAATGAAGTCTGAGTTTAGAGGATGTGGACATGCATTACCTCCTAGACCAGGTGTATTAATTTAACAAAGAGATATCTCACATAGAAGCATATCAAGTAGAGGTATCTTATAAGGATGCATCTTCTTAGAGGGATTTTCTCGAAGTTGATTGTATCCTTGAATTTGGTCATTTCCCTGATTTTAAGGAAAATCCATCTACCTTACGCCTGTGGGACACTATATGATGCCACAGAAATAATCATAGGCATCTTACCACCCGAGCATGCGTCCTCTATAAAAGAAGCATCTATCTCGATAATGTATTTATCCTTTAAGGGTATGTCCTCTACAAGAGGAATGACTTACCTTGACAAGGAAAATCATCCTTGGAGGGAGCCTACTCTTTAAGAGGAGCGAGTTACCACGATAAAGGAATTCATCCTTGAAGGGAGCGTTCTCTGTAAGAGGAGCCTCTACCTTAACAAGGGTTTCATCCTTGGAGGGAGCGTCCTCTGTAAGAGGAGACTCTACCTCGACAAGGGTCTTCATTCTTGGAGTGAACGTCCTTTTAAAGAGGAGCGAATTACATCAACAAGGGTTTTCATCCTTGGAGGGCATGTCATCTAAGAGGGTCGTCTTACCTCAACAAGGTCTTCATCCTTGAAGGGCGTGTCCTTTATAGAAGGGATGTCTTACTTCGACAATGGTTTTTATCCTTGAAGGGCGCGTCTTCACAAAGTGGAGCATTTTAGGTCAATAAGGTCTTCATCCTTGGAGGGTGTGCCCTCTTTAAGAGGAGTGAGTTACCTCGACAAGGGTTTTCATCCTTGGAGGGCACGTTCTCTTTAAGAGGAGAGAGATACCTCGACAAGGATTTCATCCTTGAAGAATGCATCCACTCTTAGACAAGCGTCTTACCTTAACAAGGCCTTCATCCTTTGAGGAAGCGCCCTTTATAAGAGGAATGCCTTACCTCGAAAAGGGTTTTTATCATTGGAGGATGCGTCCTCACAAAGAGGAGCGTCTTACCTCAACAAGGTCTTCATCCTTGGAGGACGCGTCCTCTCTTAGAGGAGCATCAACCTCATGAGGGTTATTCAATAATTGAAAGGATTCACTCCTTCCTTCCAACCTTTCTCCATTCACTTCTCGTTGTACCACATCTCCTTCACGCTCCGTTATAGCCTCCACAACAATACTGATCCTTAAACCATTTTCCAACATTAAAAGTTCGAACATGGGCTCCATTCTCTTCGTGAGTGGTAGAATTGACTTTATTAGGATTGCAAGCGTTACACCGATATCCTGGGCTTACCGTCCCATCCCTTCTCTTAGCTCGTCCCTTGGGATTGCTCACATAATCATTCTTCTTAGTTTCAGCCAATGATTATTTAATTACCTTGAAAGACTCAGCCCGAGCCAGCACATCAGCAAAAGATGTTGGATCCTTCCCTTGTAAGCATTTCCAAAAATATGTGCCCACACGCAGTCCTTCTATAATAAAACTCTTCAATGTTTCATGCGTTGCACCTCTCACCAAAGTAAACTCCGCGTTGAACCTCTTAAAGTAAGAAGAACTTCCATTCTCCTTCTACTTGAAATTTGTGAGAGTGGTTATAGGAGGAGCGTATTTCATCGTTGGAGGGCGTGTCCTTTATAGGAGGAATGTCTTACCTCGATAAGGTTTTCATCCTTGAAGGGCGTGTCCTCACAAAGAGGGGAGTTTTGCCTCAACAAGGGTTTCATCCTTGGAGGGTGCGTCTTCTCTAAGAGGAGCGTCTTACCTCAACCAGGTCTTCATCCTTGGAGGGCACGTCTTTTATATGAGGGATGTCATACCTTGAAAAGGGTTTTATCAATAGAGGAGCGTCTTACCTCAACAAGGTCTTCATCCTTGGAGAACGTATCCTCTCTAGGAAGAACGTGTCATATCGACAAGGGTTTTCATCCTTGGAGGGTGTGTCCTCTCTAAGACGAGAGATTTACCTCGACAAGGATTCTCATCCTTGGAGGGTGCGTCCTCTATAAGAGGATCATCTCACTTCAACAAGGTCATCATCCTTGGAGGGCGCATCCTTTCTAAAAGGAGCCTTTACCTCGACAAGGGTCTTCTACAGAAACTTCATGTACCAAAACCAATTCCAAGACCAATATTTTTGGAGGGTTTCCAGATCCTCTTCAACAAAACTTCATAAAATATCTTCAAGGTCAATGTTTTGGAGGAATTCTTGAATATAAATTAAAATTAAAATCACGGGGATCTTCAATCATCATCTTTTCACTTGAGGGCACATCCTCATTATTGGGAGCATTTACCTCAGGACACGGAAAATCTCCAGCCATCGCAAATCCTGAGGGCGCGTCTTCCCATTGAGGAGAATCAACCTCAGGATAAGGCAAGGCTTCTAACATTGCACATCCTGAGGGTGCGTCCTCCCTTAGAGGAGCATCAACCTCCCATGAACTTTTCAGCATTTAATTCCTTAAGGGAGCATCTTCCCCTAGAGGAGCATCATCCTCCATTAGATGAGCATCATGAGAGTTATTCAAAATTTGAAAGGATTCACTCCTTCCTTCCAACCCTTTTCCATTAACTTCTCGTTGTACAACATCTCCTTCACGCTCTATCATAGCCTCCTCAACAATGCTGATCCTTGAACCATTTTCTAATATTAAAATTTCTACCGTGGGCTCCATTCTCTTCGTAGGACTACGAGCTTTACGAGCTTTACGCTGATATTCTGGACTTACCGACCTATCCCTCCTCTTAGCTCGTCCCTTGGGATTGCTCACACCATCATTCTTCTTATTTTCAGCCAGTGATGATTCAATTGCCTTGAAAGACTTAGCCTGAACCAACACATCAACAAAAGATGTTAGATCCTTCCCTTGTAAGTGTTTCAAGAATTCTATGCCTACACGCAGTCCTTCTATAAGAAAACTCTTCAACATTTCATCTATTGCACCACTCACCAGAGTAGACTCTGCGTTGAATCTTTTGAAGTAAGAAGTTAATCTTTTATTCTCCTTCTACTTGAAATTTGCGATAGTGGTTATATGATGAGCACACTTCACAACGGCTTGGAACTGAGTCAAAAACAAAGTTTTCATTTGATCCCTTGATGTAATGAATCTAGGCATAAATTTCTGAAACCATTCATGGGCACCTTCCTTGAACGTGGTAGCTAAGAGAAGATACCTGGCTAAATAGAGAACCTGATACACATCCATCTCAATGTTAAACCCTCCAAAAAATGCCACGGGGTCAGAGTTCCCATGAAATCGTAAATCATTGGTCGTATTCCGATATCCTATAGGCAACTGTGATTCCCTTACGATAATGAAGAAGGGCGATGGAGCTTGCGCGGATGCCGTGACTCTTCCTCCCTCAAGGTGATTGAGAAATTTCTTTAAATCATCCATATTGAATGTTTCAACCCCAGGAATAGTCTATACATTGGGTTGTGGGGGTTGCTTCCCCATCTGATTACCCCGGGTGTACAAGAGGATCTTGTCGCCCCTCGCCCTGAGGCTGCGGTTGTGGGACATCCTCATCCTGATTTTTAGCTTCCCTTTGAATCTGAGGTTCTCCCTGATCGCATCCTTGAGCCTCTTTATTAGATATTGAATGCTTAGAATGCAACACAGGGGGGTGAATATGTTTCTTGGATAATTTTGGCTATTTAAACTTAAATGGATAATGGTGAACAAAGCAATTACCAACTTGTAGTGATATTGAAGTATGTAAAGAACAAAAATACATAATATCAAAAACTCAATTTTATTAATTAAGTTTATCTTGCTACAAATTTTTGGTTCTTGAAAATAAAGAACTCGGCTTCCTCCTCGAGAGAATACAATAAAATATAGATCTGTTTGTTACTTCTAAACAAAGGACCCATGCATGCTTTATAGACTAGCAACACGAGTTTACAAGACTTGCACTAAAATGTACTAAACTACTTTCGAAAGCAACCTTTTTCTATTTCCATTTCTAGCTAAGAAAATCTGTGCAATAACTTGGCCCTTGATCTTATATTCTTCCAGCTACTTTGTAGACTTTTCAATCTAGTGAATAGATTGTCAATCTAGTGAATAGATTGTTTGTTGATTGATAATCTTTAATCTTGAACTTGTCTGTATTCTGAGTTTGAGAAGACATATCGAGATCGCTGTTTGTTCTTGCAGAGAAGTGACATATCGATAAGTAAAATGACTTATCAATCTCTCGAGTTCTCGAAAAGTGTAATTAACTTGTGTTAGAGCTAGATCACACGCTAATAATTCACGCAAGTATACGCATTCGCAAGTAATATAAAATTTAGTGAGAAACTTTTGAGCAAGATCCTCCCAAGTAGTTTTTGAGCCTGCTGGCTGAGAATGTAACCAATACTTAGCCTTATCCCTCATAGATATTGTGAAAAGTCTCAGCTTGATAGCATCTTCAGTCATGCCATTAAACTTGAAAGTGTCACAGATCTCGATGAAATCCCTGATGTGCATGTTGGGATCTTCTTTAGGAGAACCCCCAAACTGAACTAAATTATGTATCATCTGAATCGTGCTCGACTTGATCTCAAAGGTGTTAGCCGAGATGGCTAGTCTGATAATGCCGGACTGAATATCATTGATCTTAGGCTGAGAATAGTCCATCAAAGCCTTCGGATTTTCTGCTTGATCTCCCATCACAACTAGTGCTTCTTCCTCAACTTTCTCTTCTTCCTCAAAAACTTTCTGATGAACCACAACTTCTTCCTCGGGTTGATCCAGAGTTCTCTTACGAGACCGTGAACGCGTATGCATACACGCTCGCTAGAGTACCTAAAACACGACAAGGAAACCAACAAGTAACAATTTCCGAGTCAATGAACTTTAACGATCACTGATGACAAACACATAAACTATAAATTAACACCGAGTCCCCGGCAGCGACGCCAAAAACTTGTTAGAGCTAGATCACGCCCTAATAATTCACGCAAGTATACGCGTTCACACGTAATATATAATTAATTCTAGTTTATTCCCATAGATACTCTTTTGGTTAACTTAATTATTTATGTGCTTATGCAACAATGATATGGTTATTATTCAATGCTAAAACGAATAACAAGTTGAGATTGTTTATAACTAAGCTATTAACTAACATGTAATTAAATAAGAGCATAAAGGGTTGAATTATTATATGAGACCAACATGGGATTCTAACTTAATTAAATACTTCATTCAAAGTCTTCTTATTCTTAACCTTAGCATGCAATGGTGATGACATTAATCAGATAATACAAAACTGATAAACGCCAACTTTCGTTGCACGAATAACATACTACCAGACATCCACAAAAGAGATAGAAGCTGAATAGACACCAAGTATGTTGAGACCCTTTATGTCTACAAAATTTGATAACACAAAGGTTTAATGCACAAGTTATCTATCTTGATTACATAGGGCAAGTAAGATGGTTAAAATTACCTATGAATCATGCATAACAAATACATGAACCTATGCTAGCATGGCAAGTTCTAAACCTCTAAATTCACCGTCGCTTCATTAGAGATTAACATGCTATCTTATATGTTCGCGACACACATAAGATGAATAAGCACAACCAAAACTAGGCTATCATACAATCACCACACACTAAGATATGGAAACAAGATTAACTATTGAAATCCATAAATAAATCCATTAGAACCCCACGATAACGATTAGCCCATAATCGGACTCATTATCAACGTGAGTTCCGATGAAAATATGGTATAGTAAACATAGTCTTTATACTGAATAAATAAGAAACCAAGTACGTAAAACAAGAGTATAGGTTCAACAAATAAAAAAAACTAGCATCCAAGATTATAACGTAAAACAAAGAATCTCAAGAATAAACTAGATCCTCTTCACCTTGGTTGAATTATACTATACGGTCTTTTTACGCCTTCTCCTTAAGCTCTGGTACGTCTTGTTATGAAAAACGATCTTAAGTTGTCATTATATAGCAGCCCATACAGATTAGAAGCCCATCAATCAGAATCATAGGAGAAACAGGATTCTTGAAACCCGACCTGGCGCGGGCGCGCGCTTAACCAGCACAGGCGCGCTGACTCTCTATACTTCTGGCGCTGGCGCGCGCTACTACAACATGGGCGCGCCGTCTTTCTGGATAAACTTATGATTTTGCTTCTCTTTAATTGCTAGTTCTTGACAACCTTTGCACAAGCGATCTTCATGACATTTTCCTAACATCATTTTAGCATCAAAGCAATGCTAAATCACCTTGATCCTTTATTTATGCCTGAAATGCAAAACACTACAAAAACACATCAAGAACATAAATAACTTGAGTACAAAACATCAATTCAAAGCTTTATGGAGCGCTATAAGTTGACATAAATACCACTTAACATACCCCCAAACTTGAATCGATGCTTGTCCTCAAGCATAAACAGACTCAAAAGCAAGAAATAAAAATGCATGAATGCAAACTATATGAATGCGATGATCCCAATAGAATAACTTAACCAATCGACAAGAAATATCTCAACAAATGAAGTTATTCGCATAAGTTCAATCAAATGTCACAAATCAACTCATAAACCAGAAGCGTGAGTGTGTGCAATTGCTCACAAGATATACTAACGCAACTAGATCAATAATCATGACTCACTACTCATCAAGGCAATCACAAGGATATAAATAGAATAAATGCTAAACTCAAATGACTTATAACACTTTAATTTTATAATCGGAGTTATACATGGATCCATGCTTTTATTGCTAACACATAACAACACATATATGCTTATTTGATCGTGCAATGAGTGAGGTCGACAAAAGACTTATATAATAGTACCCATGTAGCGAGCGTTAGGTTAGCGGATCCCAGATTATAAAAGCCTTAGGTCACTAGACACAAAGTCCCCCAAGAACTTAATAACTCGAGTATTAAAGAGTCCACTCGTGATCAATTATACATAACACATTTTTTTTCGTTTCTTGTTTTTTCTCTTTTTTTTCAATTTCTGAGCGAGTGCGTTTCGCTTCATCTCGCTCAACCCTAGACTACTAGCCATTTGACACCTAGCCACAACTAGCATTGAAATCCTATATTTTTCTCCAATTTTTTTAAACATCCATGTTATTTTACCATTAAGAGAATATTATACATTCTTACTATAAACTTATGATTAAATCTCGACAAACAAACAAACCATGATCATGATCTAGCATGCAAGCAAACTATAAGACTTAGTGAAAAAACCTTGCTTCTAGCATGCAAATCAACTCGATAAGACTTAACATTCCTAAATACGACATCACCACACTTGCATCAATATCACAAATCAATCGGCAAATTAACTAAGGGATCATGTTATAATGCAAATGCATTAACTATATGCAACATACTATAACAAAAATAAAAAACTACATGATAAATATGCAACTATATGAACTAAGCTATCATGAATATGCAAACTATATGGACTCACACAAACATATTCCTTAAACTATCACCCCCAAACTTAAAATTTTCACTGTCCTCAGTGAAGGTAATAGTAAGGAATCAGGCATACCTACTCGGAATCAGGATCCTCACCCTCAACGGGCGGAGTGTCAGGAGTGTCTGGAGGTGGATACACAAAGTCCTCACCAAAAACTGGCCACTGCATATCAACTCCGGTAGCTCTGAATGCAGTCCCCAACGCCTGGGTGAGATCGTGTGCAAACCAACTATGAATGTAATGTATCGTACTCATCCTCCTCGCAAAGCGCCTATACTGCGCTGAACTCAAACCAGCACTAACATCTGCTTCCTTCTGCTACTGCTTCTGCTGTGACTGGGAAGGACCGGCTTCCCTAACTGAGATCTCCATACAGCTCTGCTCGCCTGAATCGTCCCACCAGCTGGCCTTCCACCTGGAAAATGGTCATAAGAATACCCAAGCCCTTTCAGATCAGGCTTACCTCCATCCCATTCTTGCATAGTCAACAACGTAGTACTGTCGATAGGGGCACTAGGAAGCTGAAGCTGCTCGAGTGCGGGCCACTGAACTCCAATCGCCACACATAGCTTCGTCACAATCGATGCATAGGGTATAGAACCTGTAGTACTCCCATGAGGAAACCTTAAAATACCATGATGGATAACCATCCCAGGATCCACATAATTTCCCAGAAGAATGCCCCATAACAAACGTGCATGATCCACAGTAACATCATGCACACGAGAAGATGGCATGATGTTGGCAGAAATAAAAGAATTCCATGCACGTACAAACCTGTTCATGCATGAGGTAGGGAAAGTGGCATACTCATTCGTGCCCCTCTTGAACTTCCAATGAGTCTCCGGCCACATAGCGTAGCAACGATCAAATCCAAGTTAAACTCCTCTATTAGATATATTTGATAATGTCATGTGTAATATGATTTGTGTTTAGTTTTCAGATCTTACTTAACAGGACAAATCAGTACTTAACTGGAAATCAACACTTATACTGAAGACAGAACTTGAGATAACAGAACTTAAGTTATCAGAAGATATTATCAGAAGATAATATCAGGACTTAAGATGACTTTTAGATAAGACAGACGACTGATTGAAAGGAAAGAAGATCAAGACTAAGACAGAAAGAATTATGCATGAAGAAAGAATTCTATGAAGAATAAAATACTTAGAAGAAAAGATAACTAGTTGATATATTTTAGGAAGCAGAATTATATTCCATATCAATTAGAATTTATCTTGTAATTGTGTAGTATATAAACACAGGTATAGGGTTTACACTATAAGTGTTATCATTATCGAAGTTATTATTTTTTTTAACCCTAGCAGCTCTCGTGATAATTTGTTCATCACTGAGAGAGGACAGTTCCATATTGTAACAGAGTTTATTATGTTGAATAAAATCTGTTTTCTGTTACTTGAGTTCTTATATTCGATTTGATTGTAGTAAACACTGTATTCAACCCCTTCTACAGTGTGTGTGACCTAACAAGTGGTATCAGAGCCGATCTTTTAACACACATACAGTTTAAGATCCAAAAACAATCATGTCTGAAGAAGAAACTCCAACCAAGCCCACCAAAACTGAAGAACCTCCAAAAACCATAACCCATAGTCGATATGAGACTATAAGAGTTCCCATGTTGAAACCTTCTGAGTATTCCATATGGAAAGTGAAGATGGCTATGTTTCTGGAAGCTACAGATCCAGAATATCTCGACAGGATTAATGAAGGACCACATATGCCAAACAAACTCTCTGTGGAAGTTGCAGGTCAGCCAGGAAAGTCTGTACCAAAGGAGAAAAGTGATTACATTGCTGAAGATATCTCATCGATTGCAAAGGATGCAAAGGTAAGACACTTGCTGCATAGTGCCATTGATAATGTCATATCATACAGGGTAATTCAATGCAAGACTGCAAAAGAGATATGGGATGATTTGGAGACAAGGTATCAGGGAACTGATTCAATGAAGGAGAACACGAAGACTATACTCACTCAAGAATATGAGCACTTTAACTCAAATCCTGATGAGTCATTAACTGATTTATATGACAGATTTGTCAAACTCTTGAATGATTTGTCACTAGTTGACAAAGAGTATGATATTGAAGATTCAAATATTAAATTCCTATTAGCTCTTCCTGAAAGATGGGATTTGAAGGCCACAATAATAAGAGACAACTATAATCTTGATGAAACAACTCTTGATGAAATTTATGGGATGCTCAAGACTCATGAACTTGAGATGGAACAAAGAAGCAAGAGGAATAGAAGAAAGTCAAGGACAGTTGCTTTTGTGGCTTAGGAGGAAAGTCCCAAAGTTGCTGCCTCAAAGAAAGGCAAGGGAAAAGCTCTCATCATAAAGTCTGATACCGAGTCATCAAGTTCTGATAGTGATGATGACTCAGAAACTGAAAGTATACCTGAGATAGACCCTGATGAAGAGATGATGAAGCTGTGTGCTCTTATGGTGAAAGGAATCACAAAGATTGCATATAGGAAATTCAGGAGAGGAAAGAAGTTTTCCAGGAAATGTGCAAGTTCGGAAAAGAAAGGTTTAAGAAAATCTAAAGGAAAATGAGGAAAGTCTGACATAGGAGATTACTCAAATGTTAAATGCTACAACTGAGGTGAGAAAGGCCATATATCTCCTGATTGCAGAAAAGGGAATAGTGACAAAGGCAAGGCTCTTGTCACAAAGAAGAAAAGCTAGTCAGATGCTTCAGATTCTGAGGATGAGGAAAACTATGCCTTGATGGCAAATGCTGATAGCAGTTCTTATTCTGCTGACTTAAAGGTACCTCAAACTACTTATGCCTTTCATACTGATGATATTACTGAGTTGAGAAGATATCTTAAAACCATGTTCATTAGTTATAAAGATCAAACTTTAACATGTGAAAGATTAACTTCTGAAAATCTTGCTTATAAAAAGAGGAATGATTATTTAGAAAAAGAGTTAGTCATGTTCCATCAAACTCGGAAAGATAGAGATGATGCCTTTTATGTTAGGGATGAAGTGCTAAAAATGAATGAATCTCTAAAAACTGAGTTAGAAAAGGAAAGAGAGATTATCAGGACTTGGACTAACTCTGGTAAAACAACTCAGGATATTCTTAGTAGTAGAAACTGGAAAGAGGGCTTAGGTTATGGAGATGATAAGAACAGTAAGGGAACTGTAGAAACTGAGCCTATAGTTGTTAAACAAAAACCAAAGGTAAATCCTGTTAAGTTTGTAACTGCTAAGTCTAATATTGAGAAATCAGAAGTTAAGGAGAAAGTAACTTCTGACAAACCTAAACAAGATAAGCCAACTGAAGTTAACATAGGCTTAATGACGAAGAAGCAGCTTAAGCATAAGCTGAAAGATGTCAAAAATGTAAACAAGGTAAAGCCACCTAGGAAAAATAGGAATGGAAAGGAAGGTGTGAACAAAAGTAACAATTATAAGCCTGTTCCCAATGCTCCTAGAAAAACATGTCATAACTGTGGAAACTCTAACCATCTGGCTTTTTTTTGCAGGAAGAATAAGAACATAAATTCCTTACCTTCAAAGTCAGAAGTTAAGAGTCAGTCTGTTAGATATAAGCCACAAAATCATTGTTTTCATTGTGGTAGTTTATGGCATTCCATTTATACTTGTAAGGAATATCATAGTTTGTACTATGATTATTATCAAATAAAACCTTCTGGAAAGAAAGTTTGCATTATTCCTTCTAGTGTAAGTTCTGATGCAAAGTCTGATATTGTAAATTCTGATAAGAAAAATATTAATATAAACTCTGATGCTAAATTCGCTGCAAATGTTAACAAACTTAAAAAGGCCAAAGGATCCAAGCAAGTCTGGGTCCTTAAAACTAATCATTAGTGGTCTTTGTGATTGCAGGGCAACAGGAAAAACATCCTAGTTCTGGACAATGGATGTTCAGGACATATGACTGGAAATAAAGCCCCGCTATCAGACTTTATGGGGAAAGCTGGCCCAGGTGTTTCTTATGGAAATGGAAATATTGGAAAAACTCTGGGATATGGCAATATCAATCTTGGGAATGTCATCATTGAAAAAGTAGCTTTGGTCTCAGGACTTAAATACAATCTGCTGAGTGTGAGTCAAATATGTGACAAAGGTTATCATGTGGATTTCTTTGAAGAACACTGTGAAGTTGTAAGCAAATCTATAGGCAAAGTTGTTCTGAAAGGATACATGCATGGTAATATTTATGAAGCCAAGCTTTCAACAAGTACTGATGGTTCTGCAATCTGTCTGTTGAGTAGAGCATCAATTGAAGAAAGCTGGGATTGGCACAAGAAACTCTCTCATTTTAATTTTAACAATATAAATAAACTAGTCAAGAAAGATCTTGTGAGAGGACTGCCAAAATCAGTATTTGCTCCTGATGGCCTCTGTGACTCATGTCAGAAGGCAAAACAAAGAAAATCTTCATTCAAGAGCAAGACTGAATCATCAATTCTTGAGCCTTATCACCTACTACATGTTGATCTATTTGGTCCAGTGAATATCATATCTATTGCAAAGAAGAAATATGCTATGGTCATAGTGGATGAGTTCACCAGATACACATGGGTGTATTTCTTGCACACAAAAAGTGAAACTGCATCTATCTTGATTGATCATGTTAAGCAACTGGATAAGTTGGTCAAAGATTCTGTGAAGATCATAAGAAGTGATAATGGCACTGAGTTCAAGAATCTAATCATGGAAGAGTTCTGCAAAAACCATAGAATAAAGCATGAATTTTCTGCTCTTGGAACTCCACAGCAAAATGGAGTTGTTGAAAGAAAGAATAGAACTCTTATTGAAGCTGCACGAACTATGCTTGATGAAGCAAAGTTGCCAACCTACTTTTGGGCTGAAGCTGTGTAGACTGCTTGTTTTACTCAGAATTCAACACTTATCAACAAGCATGGAAAAATACCATATGAGATGGTGAAGAAAAAGAATCCAAATCTGACATATTTTCATGTATTTGGATGCAAGTGTTTTGTTCTTAAGACTCATCCCGAACAGCTATCCAAATTTGATCTAAAAGCTGATGAAGGAATTTTTGTTGGATATCCACTTTCTAAAAAAGCCTTCAGAGTCTACAATTTAAGAACAAGGGTTGTCATGGAATCTATCAATGTCTTTTTTGATGATAAGAAGATTACTGGACTTGAAGATTTCAATGATCATGATCAGCTGAGATTTGAAAATAAATTTTTAAATTCTGATTCTGTAACTCCTGACAGTCTAAATCCTGATACTGCAAACTCTGATGGATTAAACTCTGATGTTATTGAAAATGTGGTGACTACGCCAAAGGAAGATGCACCTGTGCAGGGGGAGCATACTGAAGATACAACCACATCTCAAGAAGCATCAGAATCTACAACAGGCTCTTCAAGTTCTGATTCATCAAGTTCTGATGGGCCAAGTTCTGATAATTCTGGAAACTCATGTTCTGATATTTCTGAAAACTCAAATTCTGAAGGATCCAACTCAGAGAGCACAATTTTAGGGGAGCATCAGAAAATGTTGATGGAGACATCATGGATCATGGGGGAGCATCCAGTTCTAGAGAGAACCTTCCATCTACAAGGAAGTGGACTAAAGCACATACACCTGACTTAATTATTGGAAATCCTGATGCATGTGTTAGAACTAGAACATCTACATCAAATGAGTGTCTCTATCATTCATTTCTTTCTCAGACTGAACCAAAGAAAGTGGAAGAAGCTCTTCAAGATGCTGATTGGGTGTAAGCAATGCAAGAAGAGTTAAATGAATTTGAAAGAAATAAAGTCTGGACCCTAGTGCCAAGACCAAAGAACAGGTCTGTTGTTGGTACAAAGTGGGTGTTCAGAAACAAAACTGACAGTGATGACATAATTACAAGGAACAAATCAAGGCTGGTTGCAAAAGGATACTCTCAACAGGAGGGAATTAATTATGATGTAATATTTGCACCAGTTGCTAGATTGGAAGCCATAAGGATATTTTTGGCTTATGCTGCTCACAAGAAGTATAAAGTCTTTTAAATGGATATGAAAAGTGCTTTTCTCAATGGAGAATTGGAAGAAGAGGTATATGTTGAACAACCTCCAGGCTTTATAGATCCCACATTTCCCAATCATGTCTACAAGCTTGATAAAGCAATTTATGACCTTAAGCAAGCTCCAAGAGCATGGTATGAGACTTTAGCTCAGTTTCTTCTGGAAAGTGGATTTAACAGAGGGACTATTGACAAAACATTAATCTACCTCAACCATAGAAAGGACTTACTTTTAGTGCAAATATATGTTGATGATATCATTTTTGGTTCTACAAATGACAGACTTTGTAAGAAGTTTGCCAAGCTGATGCAGTCAAGATATCAAATGAGTATGATGGGAGAACTTAACTATTTTCTGGGCCTTCAAGTCAAGCAGAATGAAGAAGGTACTTTTATTTGTCAATCTAAGTACACCAGGAATTTGTTGAAAAAGTTTGGAATGCAAGATTGTTCAAGTGCATCCACTCCTATGGCCACTAAAACTAAGTTGGATAAGGATACTGGTAAATCAGTAGATATTACTGATTACAGAGGTATGATTGGCTCTCTACTCTATCTAACTGTAAGTAGACCTGATATCATGTATGCTACATGTCTTTGTGATAGATTTCAAGCAAATCCAAGAGAACCTTACTTAACAGCTGTGAAAAGAATTTTCAAGTACCTTAAGGGTACAGCTGATCTGGGGTTGTGGTATCCTAGAGAATCAGACTTTAAGCTAATAGGTTACTCAGATGCAGATTTTGCAGAATGCAAAATTGACAGGAAAAGCACAAGTGGAAGCTGCCAATTTCTTGGAGGCAGATTGGTTTCTTGGTTTAGCAAGAAACAGAAGTCAATTTCCACATCAACTGCAGAAGCAGAATACATTGATGCAGGAAGCTGTTGTGCACAGATTCTTTGGATGAAGAATCAGTTACTGGATTATGGGTTAGAATTTTCTAAAATCCCTATTTATTGTGATAATCAAAGTGCTATTGCTATGACAGGTAATCCAGTTTAACACTCAATGACAAAGCACATCAACATTAGGTACCACTTCATATGCGAACATGTGGATGAAGGTACAGTGGAATTGCATTTTGTTCCAACAGATCAACAACTAGCAGATATCTTCATAAAACCACTGTGTGAAGATACTTTTACAAATTGGTTAATGAACTTGGAATGGTTTCAGGTTCTTTCTCTAAATTTTCTTAGTTTATGTTCTGATATATCAAACTTTATGATCAGTATTTACAGATATTACTGTCTTTGTGTATTCTGTGCTTAAATTGAAAATTACTTAAGTGCTGATTGTTGTCTGATGTGAATTTCTAAAACTCTGATAGTGATATGAATATTTCAATGACTATTCAATCCAATGAGGATAACTGTGCTAGATGCTGACCTAGTAGTCTTTAATATACTAAAAATCCCATGTTTGAAGTAATTGTTTATGTGGAAATCTTTTAACACAAGCAAATTCTGATATTGAGCTTATTTTAGTTTACTTTGTGTATCTTATTACTAAGTCAAAAACTAGAATAATGCTTCTTATCTGTTAAGTTCTGATGTTAGTAAATCTGGTGGATGTCCTAAGTGCTGATAAGCTTCACTTATCAAAAGAAAAAGAAAAGAAAAGAAATAAAAATCAGGTACTCCTTTGAGATCTAGAGTAAAAATGTTGAAGGGAAGACCCATGTGCATTGCTGGTATTAAGTAATATGCATTAGAAAAGCAAAATCAAATTTTCTTGGTGACTTTTCACACTCTATGATTACTGGAGAAATACTCTGATAGCAGCATAAATTCTGATAAGCAGTCGTGACTCACTTACACTGAGAAGCCACTGTAAAATAGATTTTCAAAAGATTTATAAAATGAGCACAAAACAGTTGAGGTGGACTCATGCATGAACTCATTCTAAAGTAGACTTCAGAATAATGACAGATTTTGAGTAAAGTTCTTATTTATGCCTTATTTCTAAGATGTACTGAAGTGAATCAGACTTTACTCTTTGTCTGATATTTAGCTTAATCCACACACATACACTCCATATGATTGATGAAAATTACCGTGGTGATAAATGTTGTTTTAGATGAACAGTTTATGTGTCATATTGCATAAATCCTGAGGACAAGTTCTGATGGAAGTTCTCATTATTAAGTTCTGATGAAACCATATCAGTATTTGTGTGAAGAATTACAGGAATACACATTCACTTTTCGAGTTAAGGAGCCATATTCTGATGACTTTTAAATCCTAATAATAATCAAGTTCTGATGCTGACGTGGTAGTATTTATTTACTTGGTTTATTTTTGGTCATTACTTGAACGATAATATTTTTACAAAATATTGGTTAATGTGAGATAAAACAGTCATAATTATTATGGGTTAGTGGTTAACGTGTATGTCCTGAAAAACTGCATGTGCACGATAATTATTGCTTATTTTACGTGCCCATTAACTCTTTTTCTAACCGTTTACTGACTGTTCACATGGTGCCAGGTGTAAAGTGTATCCTATGCTTCAAAAATACAACTGTTGAGGGGAGAGAGTATATATATGAGAGATAAAAGATTTACTAATCTTTTACTTCCTTTTCTATTCTAAATCTCTTTTACTCCCTCTCTCTCTCTCTCTCTCTCTTTTATTTTCTGAAGTTGTTTTTCTCTCAGGACTTTTTACAAACACTTTGCAAACATTCTCTTATTTAATTTTTACAGAGATGGCACCAAAAGATGTAATTTTTGATGGAGCTAAGTTTGTTCCTAATAACTTCTCCGCTATTCTAAGCAAGTCAGAAGCCCCATCGGAACTTCACTTCATTCAGGACTTTCTTGCTAGTTTTGATATTGGGTACGCTCTGACCGAACCTGATGCAGTCTCTGGTACCCAAGTGCTGGAGTTCTAGAGAAGCGGAGTATATGATGATGGTGGTGCTCAATGGTCCCCAAGTATTATTTTTTCATCAGGGGAGGATGAGTATGTCGTGACATTGGCTACGGTTCGACAAGCACTACAGCTGTCTGAGAACTGTGTTTATTCTACTGTTGAAGAGCCAGTTCTTCAAAACATGATGGCCACTCTGGGGTATGAGAGGACATTGGCCAAACTGGGTCAGTTGAAGAGATCCTACATAAGGAGGGAATGGAGTTTCTTCTTTGACTGCATAACCAAGGCTTTTGCAAACAATTGTTCTAATTTCAATGCAATCCCCATATTCAGCCAATAAATCGGGTATGCTCTCATAAATCAAACTGATTTTGATTATGCAAGTGCTGTCTTAGGTTTTATTGGGGATAGAATGACAGAATATAGAAATACTGTTTACTTTGCTAGATTCTGTCAGCTTATCTATAGTTTTTGTTGTGATGATAAGCCCCAATCAGCAAGTGAATTAATTTCATCATTCAGACTAGCTAAAAGAGCTTTTAATGACTTATTATCTACTGATAATAAGAAGGCTATGTTAAGACCCCTCCTAGTTCCTTTATCTGTCAAACAAGCCTTAATAACCTATGATCCAGTTAAATACACCGAACTATATCCTGATGTTCAACCATCAGAACCTCATCCATCAGCACCTACCACCTCTACACAAACACCTCAAACTTCTCAACTCTCAACCTTCAGATCCTACAGTGCAGCCTTCATCTTCCAAACCCAAGAGGACTAAGAAAGTACCTCAGACTCAACAGAAGAGAAGGAGAATTATTCTGCGAGATGAATCAGATGCTGAGGAACAGGTTCCCATATCAGAACCTATTGTTGTAGAAGCTGAGAAGGTTTCTTCTCAGAAAGATACTGTAACTGGGAGTTCTAGGCCCCTCAAAAGGCTTAGAAAGTTAAATTCTGATAATAAAGCTCCTATAGCATCTCCACCATTGAAGAAATTAAAGAAACGGAGAGCTCATAGGGACATAGTTGAGTCAGATTCAGATGTAGTGGAAGCAGCTAAGGAAGGGGATCAGGAATCTCTGATCTCAAAAGAACCAATTGTTATTGAATCACTTCCTTCTGCACAACATGAAACTGCTCAAGAAAAAATTCCTACACCTCCAATGTTACCTATAGATTATCCAGTAATACTGAAGAACCAGGTACACGTGCTGAAGTTGATATTCATAACTTGATTGTGCCTGCGGTTTTGTACTTGGAGGCTTAACCAATTCAACTCACTCCACCAACAACATCAATTTTGGATGTTGATCAGAACCTGGCAGCAAATCAGAATTTAGAGGATGATGTTGAAGCCTCTATAACCTCACATACTGCTATTTTTTCAGCGGATGCTGATACTGCAGGATCTGCAAGTTCTGATACTGCCAATAAAGAAACTACTAGTGAAGCTGCTGCTAATTTAGATGCTGATGCAGCTGGTCCATCAGGACATGCACCTCAACAAACAGTTAATAAAGTTGATTTAGTTAAGAAGTTTGTTACAGGGGAAGCACCAGTACCTTGGAGTGAAACTCCTAGAGGAAAGGAGTGGACTAAGGAATGGAACACAGTTAGTTTTGTTCCTTCTGAAAAAATTCTTGCTGATCATCTGGAAAAAGCTGATGAAATACTGATAAATGATGATTTCAAGGCACAACTGAGAGTTACTGCATTAAGTACTAGGCACCTTCAGGGTCAACACTCAACAACTCATGCCAAGGTGAATAAAATTCAAGAGACTTTGATCCAGCAAGAGATGAATGTGAAACTTGAAAAGAATAGATTTTTCAAGCCAACCTTTGACAGAATTGCCTATAGAGAAAAATCAGGAGAAGCAATAAACTCAAATTAAAGAAATTCTGAAGAATCAAACTTCTCACCAAAATCAACTCAATGAGATCCAATCCTCAATGGAATTTCTTGTCTCTCTTCTTTTAACTGCTGATGCCAAAAAAGGGGAGAAAGTGATTAAGTCCAAATGCAAATCTATTCAGACATTGAAAGGAAATGATGATGGAAATGATGACCAGGGAAACTCTGATAAGGGTAGAGGTCAAGGTCAAGGCAAAGGATTTTCATCAAGTAAAGCTAGAATTTTAAGTCAAGGAACAAGTTCTGATACTGGGAGAAGAATAAGTTCTGATACTGGTAAAAGGATAAGTTCTGGTGAACATCTGGAACTTGATAAAGAAATTTTAAAGCAGTTATTTCTTAAAGAAAATCCAGGAATGGACTTTGAGGGTCTAAAGGAAGAAGAAGCTAGACTCAAAGCAGAAGGTGTCAAGACAAAATCTAAAGCTTCTGTTGTTGAAAAGAAATTTCCAAAGCCTAAGGGTATTGTGATAAAGGAAAGAACAAGTTCTGAGGCAACCAAAGCCAAATCACAAGTGGAAATTGATCCAAAGTCCAAGGGCAAAGAAAAAGTTGATGAACCTGTAAAGGTTTATATGCCAGTCATGGATAAAGAAATAATTGATGAAGAAGAAGATGCTAATCTTACTCTGGTGCAAAATAAGATTTTTCAAACAACCTCTGACATGGCTCATGTTGTTCAAAGTCAAGATATAGTAAGTTCTGATATGACAGTGAAGCAAGCAACCTCTGACATAACTCAAGTTGGCTTGATATCAGAAGAAAAGGAAAAGGAAACCTCTGACATTTCTCATTTTAAACCTTCAAAGATACTCCTACCAGGATTCACCAAAGCTAAACAGGCTCAACCTTTGAAGACTGCAATAAGTGGTTTTGAAGTAAGAGTTGTTACAGGAAAGGAAGCAAGAGATAAATCTGGATTGTGTAGTTCTGATGAAAGAAGATACATAATACTACCAATGATCCAACTTCCTTAAGTGAACCAGTTGTTGGAGCAACTCCTGAAAGATTGAATCGACTTGAATCTGTATAAATGGTTTACCATACCTTTTTAAAAGAACATATCTTGTTATATTTTATGACAGATGGAAGGGTATACCAGATTAGGCAGAATTCTATACCACTGAAGTATTTTGAGGAACTGGAACATGTTCTATTCTTACTTCAAGTGAAAGACAGATTAACAGATAGTGCTGCAGGGTATTTAAGGTCTCAAATTCAAAGACAGAAGAAGCTTTATTCTATAAAGTCTGACATCACATACTGTCCCAAGTACAGAGATCGCAAAGGTGATATTGACGATATGAAGCCTAACTCTGCTAAGATTATAACTACTTTTCTGGGTTATAAGGCTGTGGAATTCAATCTAGAGTCTGACAAAGCATATCTGATCAGACTAGATCAGGAGATAAGAAAAGCTAAGATAAATGATCTCAGAGTAGCTATTTTTCAAACTGGTGAAGATACAACTGAATTGATAAATGCTAAAAGGAGGATGGTTAATGAACTTGAATATGCTGAGAGATGTTTATTGAAGAATTATCTCAGAACAACTCCTGATATCAAATAGATCAGAAATTGAAGCCAAGTCAAAGATCTACAACTGCTTAAATTCTGAAGTGTGTACAGACTGAAGCTGTTATCAGAAGTTAAAGATGGTAAAGTTGAAAGGACTGTAAGTTGTTATCTAGTCAAATTCTCATGCATTTATACTTAATGTTTTTGACATCATCAAATATCTGTTGAACTTGTATATTATGCTAATTTACAAGTTGGGGGAGATTGTTAGATATATTTGATAATGTCATGTGTAATATGATTTGTGTTTAGTTTTCAGATCTTACTTAACAGGACAAATCAGTACTTAACTGGAAATCAACGCTTATACTGAAGATAGAACTTAAGATATCAGAACTTAAGTTATCAGAACTTAAGTTATCATAAGATATTTATCAGAAGATAATATCAGGACTTAAGATGACTTTCAGATAAGGCAGGCGGCTGATTGAAAGGAAAGAAGATTGAGACTAAGACAGAAAGAATTATGCATGAAGAAAAAAATCTATGAAGAATAGAATACTTGGAAGAAAAGATAACTAGTTGATATATTTTAGGAAGCAGAATTATATTCCATATCAATTAGAATTTATCTTGTAACTGTGTAGTATATAAACACAGGCATAGGGTTTACACTATAAGTGTTATCATTATCGAAGTTATTATTCTTTGTAACCCTAGCAGCTCTCGTGATAATTTGTTCATCACTGAGAGAGGACAGTTCCATATTGTAACAGAGTTTATTGTGTTGAATAAAATCTGTTTTCTGTTACTTGAGTTCTTATATTCGATTTGATTGTAGTAAACACTGTATTCAACCCCCTTCTATAGTGTGTGTGACCTAACATCCTCCGGCGTCTTCTCGTTCCAATTATCCTGATCGGGCCTCCTCTCAGGCTGCTCAATCACCCTCCGAATCGCCTCAGCACTATACTCCACAGTTAACCCCCTTACCACAGAAAAACCATTCTGCTCCACCTTCGCTTTCGCGTAGAACTCGCGAACCACACTCATGGACACAGCAGCGGGTGCCTCGTAAAAAGCAACCCAACCCATCTCCAAGATCATCTTTAACATACCATCTCTCCCCGATGGCAGAAAACCTCGCTCCTTAGCAATAGTCTTCGAAAGCAGCCTCGTATACTCTGCCTAAGCCTCGGGAGTTTCAAACCTTGGCCTCACACCCCCAGCACTTGAAGAATCGGTGGTGCTACTGCTTACATGAGTTTTTTGTCTTTTGGGTGCCATTGAGATTGAATAGGTTGAGAGAAAAGATAAGTGTTTGAGAGAGATTTGTGTTTGAGAATTTGAGAAATGATGGAGAAGTTATGTTTAACTGTGTGTATATATAGGAATTTGGGAGAGAATTAGTTATGGAAAAGAAGTGGGATTAATGGGAGTAATGGGGGTAATGGAATTGATTTAGAATAGAAATTATGGGAAGTGGAGGAGGGAAATTCGGGTAGGAACTGATTTTGCATTCAAAGTCCCGAAATTCTGTTATTTTTTTGTCTCTTTTTTTTTACTACAGGGGTGCAGCGCGACCGCCCCTCTTGACAGCGCGGCCGCGCCGTGTTACTGGAAAACCAGCGCAGCTCCCCCGCTCATCAGCATGGGCGCCCGCAGCTACTGCTGTTTCAGCGCGGCCGCTCCGCTTCCCAGCGCGGGCGCACCATGCTATTGTAGTTGGCATTGAAATTTTTTGTTTTTCAGATTTTTTTTTTGTGTTTTTCTCCTTGATTTCTTATTCCTCTACCTACTAATGTACAACAAACTTGGATTGCGTCCCAAGAAGCGCTTGCTTTACGTCGTTAGCTTGACATAAAATCGCGAGATCAAATGGTCAGCAAAATGGCACTAACCACCTCGCGGTTTGCCATGTCACCATAGTAATGCTTCAATCTCTGTCCATTTACCTTGAATGCTTGGCCCAGATCATTCTCAAAAATCTCCACTGCTCCATGTGGAAACACAGTTTTGACAACAAACGGCCCTGACCACCTCGACTTCAATTTCCCAGGAAAAAGACGGAGACGGGAGTTGAACAAAAGAACTTGTTGCGCCAACATAAATGATTTGAACACTAGACCCCTATCGTGCCACCTCTTGACTTTCTCCTTATACATTTTGTTGTTCTCATACACTTGAAGTTGAAACTCGTCAAGTTCATTCAATTGAAGCATCCTCTTCTTACCAGCTGTATCCAAATTAAGATTCAACTTCTTCAAAGCCCAATACACTTTATGCTCTAGCTCCACAGGCAAATAACATCCTTTCCCATAAACCAACTGAAATTGTGACATGCCTGACGGAGTCTTGTACGCTGTTCGATACGTCCAAACAGCTTCATCCATCTTCAAAGACCAATCTTTCCTCTATGGACACACAACTTTCTCTAAAATCCGCTTGATCTCTCTGTTGGATACCTCATCTTGACCATTAGTCTGAGGATGGTAGACTGTAGCAATGTGATGATTCACATTATACCTTTACATCATAGCAGTGAACTTATGATTGCAGAAATGCGATCCCTCATCACTGATTATGACTTTAGAGTCCCAAATCTTATGAATATCTACTTATGAAGAAAATTTAGCACTACCTTTGCATCGTTCATCGGCAAAACCTTGACTTCCACCCATTTCGAGACATAATCAACCGCTAACAAGATATACTGATTATTACAAGATGAGATAAATGGCTCCATGAAGCCAATTCCCCAAACATCGAAGACCTCAACCTCTAGAAGCACAATTAAGAAGCATCTCATCCCTCTTTGACATATTACTCACACGTTGGCATCGATCACATTTCAAAATGAATTGATGAATATCCTTAAACAAAGCCGACCAAAAGAATCATGCTTGAAGGATACGAGCTGCTGTCTTTTCTCCACCATAGTTTCCTCCATATGCCGTTGAACGGCAATCTCGCAAGATCCCCCCCCCCCGTTTTGCTGTAAGGAATACATCTCCTGATGATTTGGTCAGCTCATTGCCAAAATAGAAACGGCTCATCCCACATGTACCACTTTATTTCATGCAGAAATTTCTTCCTTTGAGCATAAGTCAAATCTGGAGGCATAATGTTGCTCACAAGGTAGTTCACTATATCGACGAACCACGGTTCTTCTGCTTGCACTCCAAATAGTTTCTCATCGAGAAAAGACTCATTAATCTCATTAATCAAAGACTTATCTTGTGAAGTTGCACTTGGATCCTCTAAACGAGAGAGATGATCGGCGACTTGATTTTTTGTCCCTTTTTTTATTTTTGATCACTAATTCAAACTCCTGAAGTAAAAGAACCCATCGAATCAGTCTAGGCTTCGAGTCCTTCTTCGAGTCGAGATAGCGAATGATAGCGTGATCAGTGAAAACTATCACCTTCGCCCCAAGTAAATAGGATCGAAACTTCTCAAAACCATAGACAATAGCCAAAAGTTCTTTCTCAATAGTAGTGTAGTTCGTTGAGCACCATTTAGGGTCTTACTAGCATAGTAGACCACATGAGATTTGTTGTTCTTCCTTTGTCCAAGAACTGCTCCAACTGCATAGTCACTTGCATCGCATATCATTTCAAACGGTTCAGACCAATCAGGTGCAGTTATGACATGTGCCGTAATCAAACTCTTCTTTAAGCTCTCAAAAGCAGCAAGGCCCTCGTCATTAAACTTGAAAGGAACATCTTTCTCTAGCAAATTGCACAACGACTTCGAAATCTTAGATAAGTCCTTGATGAAACGCTTATAGAAACCCGCATGACCAAGAAAACTATGAATTCCCTAAACAGAAATTATTGGAGGAAGATTTTCAATAACCTCCACCTTGGCTTTATCCACCTCGAGACCCTTACTAGAGACCTTGTGACCAAGAATGATGCCTTGGCGCACCATAAAATGACATTTCTCCCAATTGAGAATCAAATTGGTCTCAACGCACCTTTTTAGCACTAACCCAAGATTATGCAAGTATTCATCATAAGAAGTTCCAAAGACAGAGAAACGTCCATGAACACTTCTACATAATTTCCAATCATATCAGAGAAGATAGCCATCATGCATCTCTGAAATGTGGTTGGTGCACCATATAGCCCAAAAGAAACTCTCCTAAATGCAAAAGTACCAGAAGGACATGTGAATGTAGTTCTCTCTTGATCTTCTGGAGCGATATAAATCTGATTATAACCCAAATAGCCATTCAGAAGACAGTAGTACTCATGCCCAACCAATCTATCAAGCATCTGATCAATAAAAGGTAGATGGAAGTGATCTTTCCTTGTAGCTTTGTTCAGCTTTCTGTAGTCCATGCAAACTCTCCACCCCGTGGCTGTTCGAGTAGGAATGAGCTCATTCTTCTCATTCGCAACCACAGTGATACCTCCTTTCTTCGGCACACACTGAACTGGGCTCACCCAAGAACTGTAGAAATGGGATAGATGATCCATGCATCTAACCACTTGAGGATTTCCTTCTTCACAACCTCTTTCATGATCGGATTTAGCCTTCTCTGTTGCTCAACAGTAGGCTTGCTTCCTTCCTCTAGCAGAATTTTGTGCATATAATAAGAAGGGCAGATTCCCTTAATATCTGTTATAGTCCATCCAATTGCTGATTTGAACTCTCTAAAAAATATCCAAAGCTTTTCCCCATCACTACCTGAAAGGTCAGATGCAATAATAACAGGAAAAGTAGATGCATCACCTATAAACGCATACCTCAAATGTTTAGGTAAAGGCTTATGTTCAAGAGTAAGCTTCCTCATTAGATGGCTTGAGGCTCTTTGGAGAACTTTTCAGCTCCTCCAATCCAAGAGATTCAAAAGGCATTTCCAATCTTCGCTTCCAAGAAGAAGCCTTCAAATATTGTAACTGCTGGTCGCTTTCATCATCTTACTATCGGAATCTCCTATTAAGGCCTTCTCTAAGGCATCTGATTTTAGCACATGATCCAATTCTGAAGTAATCACAGATTCGACCAACTCCACCTTAAAACACTCCTCTTCATCCGTAGGGAATTTCATGGCATTAAAAATATTGAAGGTGACATCCTGATCCTGAACTGCATAGTGAGCTCACCCTTCTGCACATCAATCAAGCTTCGGCCAGTAGCTAAGAAAGATCTTCCCAAGATTATGGGAATCTTCTTATCTTCCTCTAAATCAAGAACAACAAAGTCAGCAGGAAAGATGAGTTTGTCCACTTTGACCAATACATCTGCCACAATGCCTCACGAATATGTAATAGAGCGATCGGCCAACTACAAGGACATATTTGTAGGCTTTGGATCAGGTAGACCCAACTTCTTGAAGATAGAAAAAGGCATCAAGTTGATACTAGCTCCCAAGTCACATAAGCATTTGTCTAATGATACTTTTCCAATGGTGCACAAAATAGTGAAGCTTCTGGGATCTTTAAGCTTGGAGGCAACTTCTGTTGCAGCACAACACTGCATTCCTCTGTTAGAGCAACAGTCTCTAAGTTATCGTGCTTCACTTTCCGAGAGAGAATACTTTTCATGAACTTCGCATAACTAGGCATTTTTTCAAGAGCTTCAGCGAAAGGTATGTTGATATGAAGTTTCTTGAAAACTTCCAAGAACTTAGCAAATTGCTTATCCATCTTTTGCTTCTGCAGCCTCTTAGGAAAAAGATGTAATATCCGGGATATCGTGTGTAATTATTTTTATCAATAAATGATTTTTATGTAATTATTATGTGAATTTTGGTGAATTATCTGCTGATTGATAATAATATTTAGATGCAAATATGTGATAAAATATGAGTGTGTTAATTTTATTATGTCCAGAATAAAATATAGATAATTAAGGTATTTTTTTGGTAATTTTTGGAGTATTATATGATTTTATATTGATTTATGAATTTATTAATTATTTTCTGAATAATTACAAAATTATTTTATAAAGTCGGGAATCATCCAATCTCAACCGTTTTTACGTTTTTACGACCCGAAACTCTTCCGAAAACTCCTTCCTAACCTAATTTGGTAATCCAGACATTTTTCGTGTTTTGACTTTTTCAATCCGGATTACGGTTGGACTCGTGCGCAACCCGGCGCACAATTTTCGATACGATAATTGTTTCGATATATCAACAAAACCCGTATTCTCGAAAGACAGGATAATATTACATTTTTTTCGTATAAAGGATTTTATAAAAGGCCCGGTTGGGATAATTATCCAATACGGGTATTAAATCGGATCGTTTTTGCAGTTAATTAGTGGCTAAGTAACTAATTTAACGATCCAAAATGATCCAACATGAACCAATATTCCATAAATATATATAGTCCTTTATTATTTCATTTTACTCGTAATAATCATAACCAATCAGTAACAAATAAGAAATACAGAGAAAAACCCTAAAACCGATACGTTCTTGAGAATCAAACGTACGATCGAAGGCGTTATCGAACTCTGATTCGGGCGTGCAGCATATCAAAACGAAGCTCTCGAAAAACTCTACCTTAATCCACCATCCGTTTTTGCCCAGAAATCAAGGTATTTTTTTGATTTAATTATATATTTCGAATTAATTATAAATTAAAATATGATTTTTTGTTCTTGGTATTTTTGATATGATTTGATGGCATAATCGTGTAGATTATTTCTTTCTGGTCAATTTGGTATATTATATGTCAAAAATAGAGTTCAATATCATATAAAAATTGATGTTTGATTCTCGGGTTATTAAATTAGGGTTTTGAAGCTTTGAATGTTCTTAATCGAAATTTAGGAGTTTTTAATTCAAGGATTATTAGTTAAAATTGATTATACAAGGTTGTAGATCGTGAGAAGATGAGTTTATTGATGTATATATGGAGAACAGACGATGTCGGGAAGGCGGTGATCGGAAAATGGGTCGAAACGGCGGCGGAATTTTCAGGCAACGATTATGGCCGTTTCATTGATGTATTGAAAATTCTGGCTACGTATATGAGTTCGTGGCAACGGAACGAACAATCCCTATAAATTTGAAGTGTTTCTGGGCCGGTTTGGTGTCGCCGGAAAAGCTCGGGATCGCCGTTAATGGCGATCGCCAGCAACCGGCGACAGTGATGACATGGACGTGGACGGTTAATTACGGAAAAGTTCCTGTAATTTGCCCCGGTTTGCATGTTAGTCCCTGACATTTTAAAATCTTATAAATATTAGATTTCTGTTTCTAAAATTTATAAAAACTATATTTCTGTTTATATTTATTTTCAGAAAATAGTTTTAATTATTTAAAAATCCCAAAAATTCATGATTTAATTTTTGAAAATTATTTTTATTTCTTAAATAAATCCTAATTATTTAATTAATTAATTTTAGTTGATAATTAATTATTTTTTTAGTCAATTAATTTAAATATTAATTGATTAATTAATTTAATTAGTTATTAATTAATTTTAATTGATTATTTAATTGGATTTAATTATTTAAGATTTATTTAAAAATTCTGAAAAATAGTTTCGAGCTTTAAAGTATTATTTTAAATTATTTTTAAGGCTCGATAATTATTATAAAATTATTTTAAAGCCAGACTCGGGTGTTCGAATCATATTATTTAATTATAAAATGATTCGGAGTCCGGTTTTAATTCTGAAAAATATTCAAAAATTCATATTAAATACTTGGAAAATCGTTTTAACCCCGAATCTTCCTTGAATAATTATTTTAATTGAATATCTTGTGTGCTACGTGTAATATGTGATCTATTTGATGCATAATATGATTGTACGTGTGTTGTTTGACTGTTTTATTCATAACTTTCAATCCGTACGTCGGATTTGGGTGAAACGAAGGTAGTTAGAAGCTTGTAGCGAATAGAACGAAATGAGAATGAGTATTGATAAGTACATGTGATGTTTAACAGAGGAAGTGAGACATAGAAAGGGAAAGCAGGTAGTTAGTGAGTGGGAATCAATTGATAAGTGCTAGTAAAGTGAAAGCGAATCGATAAGGCAAGTGTTTCTTTTCCTCTTGATTACTGCAATTATTTTGGAACGTTCTTCATTGTGTTGCAATTACTCTAAACGGTTATTATTCTATATTACAAGTACTTTGAAGTACTTAACCTAAACCCTGATTCTTATTGATCTTGAGCCATAAGCCTGTTTCTTCATAAACCGTTGATTGTTGAATTCACATATACAAACCACACCTATATGATACTACTCCACAAATACATACCTACCATATACTGATCCCGGCTACAAAATTGCTTATCATACCAACCCTTATATCTTGTGTAACAGAAGATCAATTCTTGTAACTCTTGAACCCTTGGGTCTTCTACTTTCTGTTTCTTTCCTTAATTAGAACCCAACCTTTATGATTTCCTGGTTTATTCATAGAATTACAGATCATCCTACGTTTCAAAGTAAATGTTGTTTATGATTCACTATTGAGTTACATTTCTTATCATATTGTGATTCTAGAATTGGATTGTTTTTTATATGGACCAGATTCGTGGTCGGACCAGATTCGTGGTCATAATAGGCCAATGCGTGCCTTGGATCCAGTATATAGAGCAACGTTGAAAGCCTTGCTCGGGGTTAGTGCGTGACCGATCAGCAGCCTAACCTTGGTTTTTAAAATGAAAATGAATATCCAATTCTAATCATTGTTTATCAGTAAACTTGATTCCTTATATCATTTCAATTGATCACTGTTAATCTTAGTTACTGTTTTTGTGACTTGCTGAGCTAGTTAGCTCACTCTTGCAAAACAGTTCATATTCTTTTCCAGTGAAAAAGTAAACTGGTGGTAGCGAGGATCCCCAGACAAGTGTGCGAGCTAGGTATCCAGGTTGAGATGGAATAGACTAGCAGAGGATGTTTGGCTTGGTTGTGTTGATAGTTTGTAATACAGTTTAAACTTCAGTTGTAAAATAAATAAACTGGGTTTTGGTACATTAGTGTAATAAATAAGATTAAGGCTTGTGAACATACTTTAAACTACATTGATCCGTGGATTATAGTAAGTAGGGTCATTTTATATACATATTATTATATTCATAACAGGTTTAAATATGGTGCATGTGTGTTGTGGGCCCCAAACTTCTGACCCGGGTTTGGAGGGCGCTACAGTTTGGTATCAGAGCTACGGTTTAAAGTCACTTCCACAAGCCTAGATTGTCGGGAAGGGGTAGAGGGTTAAGATTAGTATTAGGTAATAAAGAAATAGAACGTCAAAAAGTTGAATATGACTAAATAGTAGGCTTTAGTATGATTCGTGCCGAGATTCGATATTCTTATTTAGCTATGTGATTTTCGGATAGCAGCGATGGCAGATTCCTTATTTCGATATCATTTGATTACTCGGAGCCTTTCATTGGAGGATCATCATCTGATCCACGTCCTGCTCTTCCACCGGTGTCAGTCATAATACCTGTTGCGATGGATGCACCAATGCGAACTACTGTACCTCCAAGCATGAGATTACCTATTCGAGGACCTCCACCTATTGATTCTGATTCTATTGGACATTCGGCTGCGGGTGCGTCTTAAGATTTTGTTGATCCCATCATAAATTAGATTCTCTCATTCTCTACTTGTGAATTTTTCTATCTAAACAATGTTTCTTTTCTTGGTGATTCTATTGGACGATTGGGGCAAACAATGCATATGTGTTGACTATTTGTCTGTGTGATAAAAGGGTCTGGTGGGACGCCATTAAATTATGTGTTATGAATTATGCGGTACTAAGACTGACCATCTTATGTACTTGTATGGTTGTTCACAGTCATACCCACATTTTTTCACTATTCCTTCTCATTCAATTTCCTTGATTTTGAAATCTCATTTGGAATCCTATGATAATGAATTTCTTCAGTAATCTCTAGCATGAGGCTCATCTGTTGGAACGAGAAGCCCTGTTGGCACAGATCCGGGGATTTCAATACATTATCAGGACTATAGATGTTGACAGAAGTGTGAAGGAACTTCAGAGTGAAATTCAGATGACTCGGGGAGTACTTCAAACTAGACAACGGAGATGATGGGACAACTGATGTGTGTATAATAATGTGGGATATATAAAATCAGACTTTTGGTGGGAATATAAGTAAATAGGACTTGCTGACTAATGGAGAGGAATGTTGTACCTTTGCCTTCAATAAAACATTTCGTGCTTGTACCATCAAATTTTGATATAGACCAATGTCTTTTTTTCCAGCATTGTCAATACTTTATTATACCTGTTTTATCTTACTATACCAGTTATGAACTCTTGTGATAACATGTACCCTTTCCCTTAATTGTTTACATTCTGTAAAGAAGCATGCAATTTACTTAGTTCAATGATTGAAAATGTTTTAAAGAGAGATGGTTCTGTTTTACAAAATCTTTTCGTAAAAAGGATTTGATTAAAAGGCTAAATAAGTTGTTTGATTCTTTACAGAAAATGCCTCCTAGAAGAAACAACCGTGCTACCAACCAAAACGAAGAAACCAACAACAACAATAATACCCAAGACATCAATAACCAGAATGTGAACCTAGGTCCCCTAGACCCAGCTGTAGCCCAGATTCTTCAGATCTTGGCCCAACAGATTGTTCACCTGACTCAACAACAACAGAGGTAGACTAACCCTCAGGTGACCTTTAAAACCTTTCAGGCGGTGAATCCACCAGAGTTTAAGGGTTTGACGGATCTGATTGAGGCAAGGGTCTGGTTGAAGGACATTGAGAAGGCCTTTGCCTTAGTCAAGGTAAAAAAGGGGCAAAAGACTGAATTTTCAAGTTACTATATGAAGAATGAAGCCACCTACTGTTGGGAAACTGTTAAAGTGTTGGAAGGTACAGATGATGTTAAGTGGAAGGATTCAGGGAGTTGTTTCTCGAGAAGTATTTTCCTCAGTTTGTCCATGACCAAATGGAATTGAAATTTCTGGAGTTAAAGCAGGGGAGTATGTCAGTGACAGATTACAAAAGCATGTTTGAGGAGTTGTCCAGGTTTGTGCCATCCTATGTGGACACTGATAGGAAAAAGGCTAAAAGGTTTTAGCAAGGACTCAAGCCATGGATCTGAGGGAAGGTGGCCATATTTGAATTGGACACGTATGCGGGAGTCGTACAGAGAGCTATGATTGTGGAGACAGAAAGTGAAATATCTCAGAAAGAGAAGGAAGGTAAGAAGAGGAAGTTTGAATGGAGTGAAGGACAGTCTCAAGCAGGGAAGTTTCCAAATTTCAATCAGAGGAAAGGCAAGTTCCAGCCCGGAAGAAATTTTAATAGACAGAATCCAGGAAATGGAGGACAAGGTAATTGTCCAGCCACTGGGAACAAGCCAACCCACCAGAGGCCAGCTATACCAGATTGCCAAGTATGTGGAAAGAAACATGGTGGAATTTGCAACAAGTTGAATGTGGTCTGCTACAGATGCAACCAGAGGGGGCACTCCTCAAGGGAGTGCCGTAATCAGCCAGCCAGGGAGCCAGCCAATAAGGAACAGTCTACCAGGAATCAGTCAGGCAAAGTTCTAGCAATTGGGTTTACCTATTTCAAGTGCGAAAAGCCAGGACACATAGCAAGGGATTGCAAAACACCAGTTCCAGTCAATAATACACTGCGAATCATGGGATCCCCTCCAGCGGTGAATGAACCTCCCCGAGCTAGAGTTTATGACATGTCTGTGAAAGATGGTATCCTGGACACAGATGTTGTGGCAAGTACGCTTACTGTGAACTCCTTATGTGCTAAAGTGCTAGTAGATTCGGGAGCAACTCGATCATTTTTTCTCAAGATTTTGTTGATAAGTTGAATTGCCCAAATGAATTGTTAAGTGAGCTTATGACGGTAGAATTAGCAAATCAAGAACGTGTATCTATGAACCAAGTGTGCAAGAACTGTGAGATTGAGATTAATGGCCATAAGTTTGATGCTGACTTGATACCATTTAAGTTAGGAGAGTTTGACGTTAGTTTAGGAATGGATTGGCTATCTAAGCACGATGCTCAGATAGACTGTCGTAATAAGAAAGTAATACTGAAGACACCAGACGAAAAAGCGGTGACGTTTAGAGGCCAGAGACAAGCGAAGAAGTTCTTGACGATGATTCAAGCTAAGAAACTATTACGACAAGGATGCGAGCATTTCATCGCCTACGTGGTAGACAAAAGTCAGGAGCCAGCAAAACTGGAAGATATTCCTGTGGTAAATGAATTTTCAGATGTATTTCCAGACGAACTACCAGGACTTCCTCCAGATAGAGAAATTGAATTTACAATCGACTTAGCACCTGGAACGGAACCAGTATCTAAGGCCCCGTATCGAATGGCGCCTGTTGAAATGAAGGAATTGGCAAAACAATTGCAAGAACTATTGGAGAAAGGAGTGATTCGACCCCGTGTATCCCCATGGGATGCACTGGTATTATTTGTTAAGAAGAAAGATGGGAGCATGAGGCTATACATCGATTATCGAGAACTTAATAAGCTTACGATCAAGAACAAGTATCCATTACTCGAATTGACGATTTGTTTGACCAACTGAAAGGAGCCAAGTATTTTTCTAAGATTGATTTGAGATATAAATATCATCAATTAAAGATCAAACCTGAAGATATACCAAAAATAACTTTCAGAACAAGGTACAGTCATTATGAATTCTTAGTGATGTCTTTTGGTTTGACCAATGCCCCAGCAGCATTTATGGACTTGATGAACAAAATTTTCAAGGAATATTTGGGCAAGTTTGTAATTGTGTTTATCGATGATATTTTGATCTACTCCAAGTCAACGGAAGATCACGCGGAACATCTAAGGACAACTTTGGAGATTTTGAGGAAGAAGAAGTTGTATGCAAAGTTTTCAAAGTGTGAATTCTGGTTACAAGAAGTTCAATTCTTAGGGCACGTAGTGAGTTATGAAGGAATCAAAGTCTATACTAGCAGAGGATGTTTGACTTGGTTGTGTTGATAGTTTGTAATACAGTTTAAACTTCAGTTGTAAGATAAATAAACTGGGTTTTGGTACGTTTATGTAATAAATAAGATTAAGGCTTGTGAACATACTTTAAAATGTATTGATCCGTGGATTATGGTAAGTACGGTCATTTCATATACATATTATTATATTCATAATAGGTTTAAATATGGTGCGTGTGTGTTGTGGGCCCCAAACTTCTGACCCGGGTTTGGAGGGCGTTACAGTTTGGTATCAGAGCTACGGTTTAAAGTCACTGCCACAAGCCTAGATTGTCGGGAAGGGGTAGAGGGTTAAGATTAGTACTAGGTAATAAAGAAATAGAATGTCAAGAAGTTGAATACGACTAAATAGTAGGCTTTAGTATGATTCATGTCGAGATTCGATATTCTTATTTAGCAACGTGATTTTCGGATAGCAGCGATGGCAGATTCCTTATTTCGATATCATTTGATTACTCAGAGCCTTTTATTGGAGGATCATCATCTGATCCACGTCCTGCTCTTCCGTCGGTGTTAGTCATAATACCTGTTGTGATGGATGCACCAATGCGAACTATTCTACCTCCAAGCATGAGATTACCTATTCGAGGACCTCCACCTGTTGATTCTGATTCTATTGGACATTCGGCTGTGGGTGCGTCTTAAGATTTTGTTGATCCCATCATAAATTAGATTCTCTCATTCCCTACTTGTGAATTTTTCTATCTAAATATTGTATCTTTTCTTGGTGATTCTATTGGACGATTGGGGCAAACAATGCATATGTGTTGACTATTTGTCTGTGTGATAAAAGGGTCTGGTGGGACGCCACTAAATTATGTGTTGTGAATTATGCGGTACTAAGACTGGCCATCTTATGTACTTGTATGGTTGGTCTCAGTCATACCTTCATTTTTTTCACTATTCCTTCTCATTCAATTTCCTTGATTTTGAAATTTCATTTGGAATTCTATGATAATGAATTTCTTCAGTAATCTCTAGTATGAGGCTATTCTGTTGGAACGAGAAGCCCTGTTGGCACAGATCCGGGGATTTCAATACATTATCAGGACTATAGATGTTTACAGAAGTGTGAAAGAACTACAGAGTGAAATTCAGATGACCCGGGGAGTACTTCAAACTAGACAACGGAGATGATGGGACAACTGATTTATGTATAATAATGTGGGATATGTAAAATCAGACTTTTGGTGGGAATATAAGTAAATAGGACTTGCTGACTAATGGAGAGGCCTGTTGTACCTTTGCCTTTAATAAAACGTGTCGTGCTTGTACCACCAAATTTTGATATAGACCAATGTCTTTTTTTCAGCATTGTCAATATTTTGTTATACCTGTTTTATCTTACTATACCAGTTATGAACTCTTGTGATAACATGTACCCTTTCCCTTAATTGTTTACATTCTTTAAAGAAGCATGCAATTTACTTAGTTCAATGATTGAAAATGTTTTTAAAGAGAGATGGTTCTGTTTTACAAAATCTTTTCGTAAAAAGGATTTGATTAAAAGGCTAAATAAGTTGTTTGATTCTTTACAGAAAATGCCTCCTAGAAGAAACAACCATGCTACCAACCAAAATGAAGAAACCAACAACAACAATAATACCCAAGACAACAATAACCAGAATGTGAACCTAGGTCCCACAGACCCAGCTGTAGCCCATATTCTTCAGATCTTGGCCCAACAGACTGTTCACCCGACTCAACAACAGCAGAGGCAAACTAACCCTCAGGTGACCTTTAAAACCTTTCAGGCGGTAAATCCACCGGAGTTTAAGTGTTCGACGGATCCGATTGAGGCAAGGGTCTGGTTGAAGGAGATTGAGAAGGCCTTTGCCTTAGTCAAGGTAAAAGAGGAGCAAAAGACTGAATTTGCAAGTTACTATCTGAAGAATGAAACCACCTACTGGTGGGAAACTGTTAAAGTGTTGGAAGGTACTGATGATATTGCGTGGGAGGATTCAAGGAGTTGTTTCTCTAGAAGTATTTTCCTCAGTTTGTCCATGACCAAATGGAATTGAAATTTCTGGAGTTAAAGCAGGGGAGTATGTCAGTGACAGATTACGAAAGCAAGTTTGAGGAGTTGTCCAGGTTTGTGCCATCCTATGTGGACACTGATAAGAAGAAGGCTAAAAGGTTTCAGCAAGGACTCAAGCCATGGATCCGAGGGAAGGTGGACATATTTGATGTGGACACATATGCGGGAGTTGTACAGAAAGCTATGATTGCAGAGACAGAAAGTGAAATGTCTCAGAAAGAGAAGGAAGGTAAGAAGAGGAAGTTTGAATGGAGTGAAGGACAGTCTCAAGCAGGGAAGTTTCCAAATTTCAATCAGAGGAAAGGCAAGTTCCATCCCGGAAGAAATTTTGATAGACAGAATCCAGGCAATGGAGGACAAGGTAATTGTCCAGCCACTAGGAACAAGCCAACCCACCAGAGGCCAGCTATACCAGATTGCCAAGTATGTGGAAAGAAACATGGTGGAATTTGCAACAAGTTGAATGTGGTCTGCTACAGATGCAACCAGAGGGGGCACTACTCAAGGGAGTGCCGTAATCAGCCAGCCAGGGAGCCAGCCAACAAGGATCAGTCTACCAGGAATTAGGCAGGCAAAGTTCTAGCAATTGGGTATACCTATTTCAAGTGCGGAAAGCCAGGACATATAGCAAGGGATTGCAAAATAGCAGAGTCAGTCAATAATACACTGTGAATCATGGGAGCCCCTCCAGCGATGAATGAACCTCCCAGAGCTAGAGTTTATGACATGTCTGTGAAAGATGCTATTCTGGACACAGATGTTGTGGCAGGTACGCTTATTGTGAACTCCTTATGTGCTAAAGTGCTAGTAGATTCGGGAGCAACTCGATCATTTCTTTCTCAAGATTTTGTTGATAAGTTGAATTGCCTAATTGAATTGTTAAGTGAGCTTATGACGGTAGAATTAGCAAATCAGGACCGTGTATCTATGAACCAAGTGTGCAAGAACTGTGAGATTGAGATTACTGGCCATAAGTTTGATGCTGACTTGATACCATTTAAGTTAGGAGAGTTTGATGTTATTTTAGGAATGGATTGGCTATCTAAGCACGACGCTCAGATAGACTGTCATAATAAGAAAGTAATACTGAAGACACCAGACGAGAAAGCGGTGACGTTTAGAGGCCAGAGACAAGCGAAGAAGTTCTTGACGATGATTCAAGCTAAGAAACTATTACGACAAGGATGCGAGCATTTCATCGCCTATGTGGTAGACAAAAGTCAGGAGCCAGCAAAACTGGAAGATATTCCTGTGGTAAATAAATTTTCAGACATATTTCCAGATGAACTACCGGGACTTCCTCCAGATAGAGAAATTAAATTTGTAATCGACTTAGCACCTGGAACGGAACCAGTATCTAAGGCCCTGTATCGAATGGCGCCTGTTAAAATGAATGAATTGGCAAAGCAATTGCAAGAACTATTGGAGAAAGGAGTGATTCGACCCAGTGTATCCCCATGGGGTGCACCGGTATTATTTGTTAAGAAGAAAGACGGAAGCATGAGGCTATGCATCGACTATCGGGAACTTAATAAGCTTACGATCAAGAACAAGTATCCATTACCTCGAATTGACGATTTGTTTGACCAACTGAAAGGAGCCAAGTATTTTTCTAAGATTGATTTGAGATCTGGATATCATCAATTAAAGATCAAACCTGAAGATATACCAAAAACAGCTTTCAGAACAAGGTACGGTCATTATGAATTCTTAGTGATGTCTTTTGGGTTGACCAATGCCCCAACAGAATTTATGGACATGATGAATAAAATTTTCAAGGAATATTTGGACAAGTTTGTAATTGTGTTTATCGATGATATTTTGATTTACTCCAAGTCAACGGAAGATCACGCGGAACATCTAAGGACAGCTTTGGAGATTTTGAGGAAGAAGAAGTCGTATGCAAAGTTTTCAAAATGTGAATTCTGGTTACAAGAAGTTCAATTCTTAGGGTACGTAGTGAGTTATGAAGGAATCAAAGTGGACCCAGCGAAGATTGAAGCTATTACGAAGTGGGAAAGGCCTAAAACACCAACGAAAGTGAGAAGTTTATTGGGATTAGCAGGATATTATCGACGATTTGTTCAAGATTTCTCGAAGATTGCGACGCCTTTGACAAAGCTTACAAGGAAAAGTGAGAAGTTTATATGGAACGAGAAATGCGAAGAAAGCTTTCAAGAATTAAAGAAGAGACTGATCACGACACCTGTTTTGTCACTTCCAGATGATCAAGGGAATATTGTTATCTATAGTGATGCTTCTCATAAGGGATTAGGTTGTGTTTTGATGCAGCATGATAAAGTTATTGCATATGCGTCGAGATAACTGAAACCTCATGAGCAGAAGTATCCTACTCATGATTTGGAACTAGCGGAAATAGTATTCGCCTTGAAGATTTGGAGACATAACTTATATGGAGAAAAGTGTGAGATCTATACTGATCACAAAAGTTTGAAATACATATTCACGCAAAAGGAGCTCAACATGAGGCAAAGAAGATGGTTGGAATTGATTAAGGACTATGATTGTCACACCCCCAACTTAACAAACAAAATAAATATAACTATTACAATATTTAAAAGAAAGTAATCATAACTGAATCCAAGATCTTACAGTTTAGGGTTTGAAACAACCCAACACTACCATCTATTACAACTGATTTTAATATCGAGTCCTCACACAAAACTATCTCTTATTCTACCTGAGCTCGGACATACGCATCAGCGTCACAGGTCTTACGTGCTGTCTGCTTGAATCTAACCATAGCTGCTAGCTGTAATATCAGGGTAAAGCAAAGAGTGAGCCAAATGCTCAACAAGTGCTAAACTATATGGTACAAAACATAAATTGAGATATATATAAAAGAATGACAATGCGAAGGCATAACCAATGTTAACAAGAGATAAAACTTTGAGTGATGGCATCATTTGCTTGAATCAAAACATTTTCAAAATCATAACCTTTACAAAATCATTTTATGACGCTACGGATTACAGCCGGTGATCAGCCACGAAGTAATCCCGAACCTCGCTGGGTTCTAGAACATTAATGGATCCCTAGGAAACATTTAAGCCTACAATATAAGTGTGGAAATGACTCGCGTCTTATTCCAGATCCACTATTCAAAGAAAACATTTATCCCCCTTTGGGACTGAAAATCCATATTTTAACTATTTCAAAAACTGATGCCGATTTATGATAAAATCTCTTAAGTAGTAAACATTTTTATCAAGGGATTATAGATCAACTTGAAACACTGGAAATATGTTACCAAATCTCAGGGCCATGATCCACTAGGCTTTACTATATTAGGGTAATTGAGAGGTTTCCATAAACAAGAACTTTGACAAGGAGATTTAGCAAGGCTATTGGGTAATATGAAAGAGTAATGCCAAACTAGGCTTAAAGCAATGGTTTTCGACAAGGTACAAGTACTAGAACATCAAGAAGATAAGCTTCATGAATACTAGGGGTGTTAAGGTATGAAGAAATGATCTTTAGCTCAAGGTAATTCAGGATTGTCGAACTTTAGGGCAAGAAAAAGGGTTATCAATCATTTAAGAACAACCTTAAAGAATATCTGGCTTTTAGGTATCAAAGTACAGTTTCTATTGGGGTTCAAGCATCAGGGTGAGATGTCAATATTTTAGGAATCAATAACATGTTAATCAAGAGGATCAATCAAATATTATATCAAATCTTTATTTTATCATGGCATCCCAATTACTTTGATATACTAGCGTGATACGACTTTTGATCTACTTGCAATATGTACTTGAGGTTTCATGGCATTTCTATATAATATAAAGATAGTTTTAGGAATCGCTTGGTTCAAGTATATCAAGATAACTCAGGATAATTGCATCAATATATATGAACTAATTATTACACATTTGCAGTGAATACGAAAGACAGGTTGAATCACTTGCCTTGAGAAAGGCTGGTCTGGTCTGGCTGGTAGGAGCAACTGGAAGCTTTACTCGACCTTTATGGCAATTTTACCCTCGTCTCGAGATCCTACATAACTAATAATAACCTCATTATAATATATTCTCACCAACTTAACCTATTTATAACCCGAAATTAAACACAAATGACACTTAGGCCTATATGCACTCAATTTATACTCACCTTATATATACCATAGTCCACGTAGCCACATATACTCACATATCATATTTTAATATCAAATAATATTACACACACCAAAATGCAACACTAGGCTTGGATGATCTCGATCCACAACTTAAGTCACTTGGTCGCTAAACTAGACAAAGTGTCCAAATTTTGGCTTCCTAACTCGATGTGCCTTTACTAAACTATCCAAAAACTATTGACCCTTACTTGGGCCTTTAACTCTAATGGCTTTATACTATCTTGCAACCATAATGGTCAACCTAGGTCTCACTCATAAGTGCTCTAAAACTATGTGTTAAGTGAAAGTGCTCACTGGAGTAAATTTCAGAATGACATCTATGGTTTCTGAGTGCATTAGACACTCTTAAACTACAAGTTTACCTCCAAAACTTCTACACTAGACTCTTTTGACCATAAGGAATCTCCCGAACTTGATGTGGCTCAAGGGCCTAGCTTGGGCCTCCTTGGACCTAAGCTTAAAGTCAATGGTTCCCCTGTTTTTTTTGGACAGAAAATGCCCTGACTTGAACTAACTTGTGATACATGGTTATAACTCAAATCCTATGAAATATGGTTGGAAAAACTCCTCTAAAACTCCCTCTAACTAAGTCCCAACAGGGCCTAATGAGGGCCTACCCATGACATGGTCAAAACTTCCTATTTCTAAGTTGCAACAAAACTGTCCCCTGCTGGACAGATTTTGTGATTCCACTTGTGCACCTAACCAAACGACTTGTAAACCTCCAACAAACACCTAAAACCTTTTATATACTCCTAATTCTAGCTTCTGGTGCCTTGGGCCTCAAAGTGCACAACAATGACATGGTCAAAACTCACTCTAAACCTCAGGGTACCAAACTGATTTTCTGCAGAAACTAAGACTCTCCTTTCTCCAAGGTTCTCACTTAACAAACTCAACCACCAACAACCCAAATACCCAAACCATGACTTAACTATGGTGATCTACTGAACTGACTCCCTTACACTCAAAATAGGCTTAGTGGAGACCATCCTTACCTAGGGTGCAACATAACAAAACAAAGGAAATCACATTACACAAATTACAAGTCATCATGTTTCCAAGGACAACAATTTTAACCTTCATGATAAATATAAATGAAATAACATCACATTTTAAGAAGCAACATTCTTAATTAATATCTTAACCTAACCAACATTAAGGTTCACTAACAAAATAACCATCCGAATGATAAAAAACTTCCAAAATTTTCAAGAGTAATCTACATGCATGCATGACTTCGAGTCTTACAAACCAAAACAACATGCTTTCCAAATAAATTTTCATTTTAATTCAACATGCAAGCCTATCATGGATTATATCTAAATGATGACCTAGCATGCAAAGGTTTTTACCAAGATTTCACTAAGATTTTAATGTTATTATCACAAAAACACACAAAATGAAACAAAGCACCCAAAGCACCATCCATTCGGCTCCTATCAAGTCATGGCCGAATGGATTAGGGTGAAAACAACAATTGCATGAGTGTAGCATACTCATGTCTAGCCATTCTCAACCCTTTGATATTATAACTCATGGTGAAAGCCTTGAATTCACAAGAATCAAGGATATTCACTTGGAGTTTTAACAAAAACACCACCATGCAAGGTCAACACATAAGTTTTCTACTCTAAACTCTTAAGATATACAAGAACAACATGTAGGGAGTAAGATTACTTGATTATATGATGATTGTTTGAGTGAAGAAATGAAGAAAGAAGGGGATGGGGCTCGGTTTTTGGAATTGCCGAGAGGGGATGGGGAGAAAGCCGAGAGGGAGGGGGAGGAAAAAGAGGAGAGTGAAGTGGTGGGGTGAAGTGAAGTGGTGATCACTTCCTTAATTTGTTTTTATGTCTTGATTTGACTATAATGTGAGTGGGTTTGAGAAATGACAAGGGTATCCTTCTAGCTAGAGTTAGGCTATCTTGCATGCAAGGTCAAGGAGGTAATTTGGCTAATAATTCATGAGTTAGTGGGTTTGGAAATGTCCTCTTTGTCCTTGAAAAGAATGGAAGGGTGGTTTGCATGCAAGGGCTTCCTTGTAATTTGCTTATTATCACAACTAAAATTTATAAAGATTTATTTTTATAAAATAGAATACAAGTTCAAAAATTATAAAATTTATACCATAAAATAACTTGGATTTTTAGAAATTTTATAAAACCACTTTTGAATTTGTGATCAAAATAACTTTTAAAAAGGAAATTTATTCAAGGTTTAGAATATTCCTTATAAATCAAAAATAAAAGAAATAAATAAACTTTTGCTTTGAAAAATCATATACCACATAAAGCAAATTTAGGACGCAGAAATTTTCATTCAGACAAGCATACAATAATTGAATATATTAGCATTCGGCTTTAAAATTGCACCAAATTCACAAATAATATTACACGAAAATACCGGTCGTAACATCCTCTCCCCCTTAAGGGATTCTGTCCCCAGAATCTAAGAGAATAGATGAGGATACCGGGAACGCATATCAGACTCTAACTCCCAAGTTGATTCTTCGACCTTGGGGTTCCTCCAAAGTACTTTCACTAACTTTACCGACTTATACCTAAGACTCTTTACTTGCCAGTCGAGTATTTTGACAGCTTGCTCCACAAATGACAGGTCTGCCTGAATTTCTACAGGTTCATATTCTATCACATGGCTGGTATCAGGATTATACTTCTTAAGCAACGACACATGGTACACATTATGCACATGATGATACCGAGGTGGTAAGGCTAACTCGTAGGCTACCTTCCCCACTTGACTCAAAATTTCAAAAGGACCTATATATCTAGGTGCTAACTTCCCTTTCTTGCTAAATCTAGACAACCCTTTTCTAGGTGACACCTTCAACAAAACAGCTTCGCCTGCTTGGAATCGAACATCCTTACGCGCTGGATCCGCATACTTCCTCTGTCTATCTTGAGCAGCAAGCAACCTTCTCTGAATTAACCTGACTGTGTCATGCAACTGTTGTACCAATTCCGAGCCTAGAATCCTTCCTTCTCCTACTTCATCCCAACTTGTAGGTGATCTACATTTTCGTCCGTACAAAGCTTCGTATGGTGGCATGCCAATACTGGAGTGATAGCTGTTGTTGTAAGAGAATTCAATCAATGGCAAGTGGTCCTCCCAACTTCCTGCAAAATCGATTGCACAACTGCGCAACATGTCTTCGATTGTTTGAATTGTCCTTTCGCTCTGACCATCAGTCTGCGGGTGGTATGCCATACTCATGTTCAACTTCGTGCCAAGACTTTCTTGAAATTGCTTCCAGAATCTCGAGTTAAATCGGGGATCTCTGTCTGAAACTATCGATACGGGTACTCCATGTCTTAGTACGATTTCATGCACGTACAGATGAACCAATTTGTCCAATGACGACTTCTCATTAATTGGAAGGAAATGCGCCGACTTCGTAAGGCGATCAACTATAACCCATATAGCGTCATGTCCGGATTTCTTTCGCGGTAGTCCCACTATAAAGTCCATAGCAATATTTTCCCATTTCCATTCTGGAATCTTTAGGGGCTGAATTAATCCGCTTGGTCGTTGATGTTCTGCCTTTACTTTCTGACAAGTATAACACTTTACAACCCATTCTGCCACGTCTCGCTTCATATTTGGCCACCAAAAGTTCCGCTTTAAGTCCCGATACATCTTGGTGCTTCCCGGGTGGATTGAAAATCTTGAATTATGGGCTTCTTGCAGGATCTCATTCTTCAATTCAGGTACATGAGGAATCCAAATTCTTGAGGAAAACCTTAGTATACCTTGCTCATCCTTTTGAGTGCCAATCTCTTCTCCAGTTAGCTGATTCTTCTCTTTCTTCATTACTTCTTCCTGACATTTCCTTATCCTTTCCACTAGGGTTGGCTGAAAAGTCATTGCACGACAAACTTCTTCAACTTTTCCACAATCACAAAGTTCCAGTCCAAATCTCTTGATCTCTTCAGACAATTCTTTTGGTGTTGCTATCATATTCAATCTCTCTTTCCTACTTAAAGCATCAGCTACAACATTCGCCTTTCCAGGATGGTAATTTATCGAGTAATCGTAGTCCTTGATCAATTCCAGCCATCTCTTTTACCTCATATTGAGCTCCTTCTGAGTGAAAATGTACTTTAAACTCTTGTGATCTGTGTAGATTTCACACTTTTCTCCGTAGAGGTAATGTTTCCAAATCTTAAGTGCGAACACTATGGCAGCTAGTTCCAAGTCATGCGTCGGGTACTTCAACTCATGCGGTTTTAACTGTCTTGATGCATACGCGATCACCTTATTGTGTTGCATTAGCACACAACCCAATCCCTTATGTAAAGCGTCGCTGAATATCACAAAATTTCCTTGGTCATCTGGTAGTACTAACACCGGAGCCGTTACCAACCACTGTTTCAACTCTTGAAAGCTATCCTCACATTGTGCACTCCATTCGAACTTCTGATTCTTCCTGGTTAACTTAGTCAATGGTGTGGCGATTTTTGAAAAATCCTTGACAAACCTTCTATAGTACCCTTCCAATCCTAGAAAACTTCGAACTTTTGTAGGTGTCTTTGGCCTCTCCCAACTCATAACCGCCTCAATCTTTGCCGGATCTACTTTAACTCCTTCATTTCCAATGACATGCCCCAAAAATTGAACTTCCTTTAACCAAAACTCACATTTAGAAAACTTGGCATACAACTTCTCTTGCCGAAGTATCTCCAATGCTATCCATAGGTGCTGCTTATGTTCTTCTTCCAACTTATAATAAATAAGGATGTCATCAATGAATACTACTACGAGCTTGTCCAAATACTTTTTAAATACCTGATTCATCAGATCCATAAATGCGGCCGGGGCATTAGTCAATCCAAACAGCATTACTAGGAATTCATAATGTTCGTATCTGGTCCTGAATGTTGTCTTGGGAATATCTTCTTCCTTGATCTTTAATTGGTGGTATCCTGATCTCAAGTCAATCTTTGAAAAGCACTTTGCTCCCTTCAACTGATCAAATAGGTCATCTATTCTTGGTAGCGGGTAGCGGTTCTTGATCGTTACCTTATTTAACTCTCGATAATCTATACATAGCCGCATACTTCCATTTTTCTTCTTTACAAATAGAACAGGTGCTCCCCATGGTTACGTACTTGGCCGAATCAGTCCTTTATCCAACAATTCTTGTAACTGGCTCGCCAACTCTTTCATTTCTGCTGGTGCCATCCTATACGGGGCCTTTGATACTGGTTCTGTGCCTGGAGCAAGGTTGATCTCGAACTCGATTTGTCGATCTGGCGGTAAGCCCGGTAGTTCATCTGGAAACACATCTGAGAACTCGTTACCTATGGGGATATCTTCTATGCTGGGACTGCCTTTTTCTGAATCCACTACATAAGCTAGGAACGACTCACACCCTTTTCTAAGTAGCTCCTTAGCCTGAACGATTGTAAGAAACAATTGCTCCTGCCTCTATCCCTTAAATACTACCTTCTCTCCACTCTTCGTCTTTAAATACACTTTCTTGGTCTTACAATTAATCAGGGCATTATTCTTCCCTAACCAATCCATTCCTAAAATTATATCGAACTCTCCCAACTTGAAGAGTATCAAGTCGGCTGAAAACTTATGCCCCGAAATATCGATCTCACACTTCGGACAGAATTGATTCACAGGAATCTTCTCTTGGTTTGCAATTACCACATTTACTACCTCGATCATAATCATTTTATCACATTGAAGTTTATCAACAAAAGTTTCTGATATGAAAGATCTTGTTGCTCCCGAGTCAATTAATACTTTAGCTTTGACATTATTGAGTAAAAGTGTACTTGCTATCACCTCAGAATTCTGAACAGCGTCCTTCATTTTCAAATTGAATGTCCTTGATGTTGCTTGCGGAGTTTTTGTAGGTGGTGGAGGTAATGCCAATACCTCGGCTGGTACGCTTGCACTGGTACTTGCCACATTCATTAGAGCTTTGACTGGTCCGGTTTTCTTGCACTCCCTAGCTATGTGTCCAGTCTTTCCACACTTGTAACATGTAACTCCTGGCTTCGGCATCTTGCACTCATTTGCCAAATGTCCCTTCTGGTTGCACCTATAGCATGTCATGCTCAGCTTATTACACACTCCGGGGTGCCTTCTTCCACAGTGCTTGCATTCCGGTCTCTGGAACCTGTTTTCTCCAACTTGTCCTTGGCTTGCCTGGTTGTTCCCCTTCGATTTTTGTCTTTTGCCCAAATTTCCCTTCTTTTGAAAATTTTCGCCCTTATGGAATCCAATCCTCTTTACATTCCGATCTTGTGTATTTCCGGCTTCAGACTTCTCTCCATAAAATGGAACCTTTCTCTCCTTGTTATCCCTTTCCTTCCTTGACTGCATCCCGTTATTCTCAATCAGAGCAGCTTTCTGTACTACTCTCGCATAAGTATCAAGCTCAAATATAGCCACTCTATCTCTGATCCAAGGCTCCAATCCTTGTTGAAATCTCTTCGCTTTTTCCTCCTCAGTGCTGGTATACTTTGTTACAAACCTTGACAACTCAGTGAAATTTTTCTCATACTGCAGTACCGTCATGTTCCCTTGCTTCAACTCAAGAAATTTAAGCTCCATCTGATTCTGCATGTACTTAGGGTAATACTTCTCCAAAAATAAGTTTTTAAATCTTTCCCAAGAAACTTGCTGAGTCGCTTCCATAGCTTTTACTGATTCCCGCCAATAGATGACTTCGCCCTTCAAGAAGTAAGTAGTATATGGCGTCTTCTGCTCGTCCCCTAACTGTACCAACTCAAAAGCCCTTTCCATTTCCTTAATCCATGTGTTAGCTATTATTGGATCAGTGGTATCATGAAATGCAGGTGGATTCACATTCTGAAAAGCCTTAAAAGTGACAACTTGTCGAGGTGGTACTGGTGGTTCAGGTGGTTGGTGTGGTTCACGGTTATCTTGGTTTTCAATTCGTTATTGAAGAGTTAGTTATTGTTGAGATATAGCATTGGTTTGGTGTTGCAAAGTTTCCAGTAATCGAAGAATATTTGGATCTGTGGTAGATGTGGTTGTTGGGTTCTTCTTTTTGGGTGGCATGATCCTGAAATAAGAGTTATGTCAAAAAAGGCATGAATGATGAAATAATTCGAGGGTATCGCATGGCATTCTTATTTACATATGAGGTCAAGTTTCAGATTAAACAGGTATGGTGATGTATATAAAAGCATAAAATAACAGTTGAGAGCAAATGGAACGATAGTGCATAATAATTGAAATTTAAAGGTCACAATACATCAGGATTAGGACAAAGTCTGATTCTAGGAGCAACATGCTTATTTAAAGGAAACAACTGGGAATTCTACAAAGTCTGATAATACAACAACATGAAAGGTAAATAATGGAAAGAACTAAGGCTCCGCTCCATCAGAAAGGGGCTTGGTAGTCTTCTCCTCTCGAAGCATCTTCACAATGCTCTGGAGCTCATCCGCCACCATCTGGATGATATACTGGCTGGTGCGGTCTCGGTGTGATGGCATCTCCCCAAGCTTAGTGTTGACGTACTGAACCAAAGTCTCAAGTCTCACAGTCATCTGCTCCTTAGACTTCCCTTCATAGTTTCGGCTGTCTGGGTACATGTTCTTCAGTCGGTCTATCAGTCGGTCGTACTTGCCCTGAAGCATGTGAAACTCGCGCCTCAACTCAGCATACACGGAGAAAGCAATAGTGTCATCCGACCCAGAGGGTGCCGAGGAATGCGCCCTTTGCTGACAAACCAATAAGAGGAGTATTAATAATAAATTTACTTAACCTACTCTCTCGCATATTATCTATAGCCTATACATAAATCCAATAACCTATTTGGGCTGTCCAGGGACTCTAAACCGTAGATCCGATACCAAAACCTGTCACACCCCCAACTTAACAAACAAAATAAATATAACTATTACAATATTTAAAAGAAAGTAATCATAACTGAATCCAAGATCTTACAGTTTAGGGTTTGGAACAGCCCAACAATACCATCTATTACAACTGATTTTAATATTGAGTCCTCACACAAAACTATCTCTTATTCTACCTGAGCTCGGACATACGCATCGGCGTCACAGGTCTTACGTGCTGTCTGCTTGAATCTAATCATAGCTGCTAGTTGTAATATCAGGGTAAAGCAAGGAGTGAGCCAAATGCTCAACAAGTGCTAAACTATATGGTACAAAACATAAATTGAGATATATATAAAAGAATGACAATGCGAAGGCATAACCAATGTTAACAAGAGATAAAACTTTGAGTGATGGCATCATTTGCTTGAATCAAAACATTTTCAAAATCATAACTTTAACAAAATCATTTTATGACGCTACGGATTACAGCCGGTGATCAGCCGCGAAGTAATCCCGAACCTCGCTGGGTTCTAGAACATTAATGGGATCCCTAGGCAACTTTTAAGCCTACAATATAAGTGTCGAAAGGACTCGCGTCTCAGTCCAGATCCACTATTCAAAGAAAACATTTATCCCCCTTTGGGACTGAAAATCCATATTTTAACTATTTCAAAAACTGATGCCGATTTATGATAAAATCTCTTAAGTAGTAAACATTTTTATCAAGGGATTATAGATCAACTTGAAATACTGGAAATATGTTACCAAATCTCAGGGCCATGATCCACTAGGCTTTACTATATTAGGGTAATTGAGAGGTTTCCATAAACAAGAACTTTGACAAGGAGATTTAGCAAGGCTATTGGGTAATATGAAAGAGTAATGCCAAACTAGGCTTAAAGCAATGGTTTTCGACAAGGTACAAATACTAGAACATCAAGAAGACAAGCTTCATGAATACTAGGGGTGTTAAAGTATGAAGAAATGATCTTTAGCTCAAGGTAATTCAGGATTGTCGAACTTTAGGGCAAGAAAAAGGGTTATCAATCATTTAAGAACAACCTTAAAGAATATCTGGCTTTTAGGTATCAAAGTACAGTTTCTATTGGGGTTCAAGCATCAGGGTGAGATGTCAATATTTTAGGAATCAATAGCATGTTAATCAAGAGGATCAATCAAATATTATATCAAATCTTTATTTTATCATGGCATCCCAATTACTTTGATATACTAGCGTGATACGACTTTTGATCTACTTGCAATATGTACTTGAGGTTTCATGGAATTTCTATATAATATAAAGATAGATTTAGGAATCGCTTGGTTCAAGTATATCAAGATAACTCAGGATAATCGCATTAATATATATGAACTAATTATTACACATTTGCAGTGAATACGAAAGACAGGTTGAATCACTTGCCTTGAGAAAGGCTGGTCTGGTCTGGGTGGAAGGAGCAACTGGAAGCTTTACTCGACCTTTATGGCAAGTTTACCCTTGTCTCGAGATCCTACATAAATAATAATAACCTCATTATAATATATTCTCACCAACTTAACCTATTTACAACCCGAAATTAAACACAAATGGCACTTAGGCCTATATGCACTCAATTTATAATCACCTTATATATACCATAGTCCACGTAGCCACATATACTCACATATCATATTTTAATATCAAATAATATTACACACACCAAAATGCAACACTAGGCTTGGATGATCTCGATCCACAACTTAAGTCACTTGTTCGCTAAACTAGACAAAGTGTCCAAATTTTGGCTTCCTAACTCGATGTGCCTTTACTAAACTATCCAAAAACTATTGACCCTTACTTGGGCTTTTAACTCTAATGGCTTTATACTATCTTACAACCATAATGGTCAACCTAGGTCTCACTCATAAGTGCTCTAAAACTATGTGTTAAGTGAAAGTGCTCATTGGAGTAAATTTCAGAATGACATCTATGGTTTCTTGAGTGCATTAGATACTCTTAAACTACAAGTTTACCTCCAAAACTTCTACACTAGACTCTTCTGACCATAAGTCATCTCCCAAACTTGATGTGGCTCAAGGTCCTAGCTTGGGCCTCCTTGGGCCTAAGCTTAAAGTCCATGGTTCCCCTGTTTTTCTGGGCAGAAAACGCCCTGACTTGAACTAACTTGTGACACATGGTTCTAACTCAAATCCTATGAAATATGGTTGGAAAAACTCCCCTGACACTCCCTCTAACTAAGGCCCAACAGGGCCTAATGAGGGCCTACCCATGACATGGTCAAAACTTCATATTTCTAAGTTGCAACAAAACTGTCCCCTCCTGGACAAATTTTGTGATTCCACTTGTGCACCTAACCAAACGACTTGTAAACCTCCAACAAACACCTAAAACCTTTTATATACTCCTAATGCTAGCTTCTGGTGTCTTGGGACTCAAAGTGCACAATAATAAGATGGTCAAAACTCACTCTAAACCTCAGGGTACCAAACTTATTTTCTGCCGAAACTAAGACTCTCCTTTCTCCAAGGTTCTCACTTAAAAAACTCAACCACCAACAACCCAAATACCCAAACCATGACTTAACTATGGTGATCTACTGAACTAACGCCCTTACACTCAAAATAGGCTTAGTGGAGACCATCCTTACCTAGGGTGCAATATAACAAAACAAAGGAAATCACATTACACAAATTACAAGTCATCATGTTTCCAAGTACAACAATTTTAACCTTCATGCTAAATATAAATGAAATAACATCACATTTTAAGAAGCACCATTCTTAATTAATATCTTAACCTAACCAACATTAAGGTTCACTAACAAAATAACCATCCGAATGATCAAAAACTTCCAAAATTTTCAAGAGTAATCTACATGCATGCATGACTTCGAGTCTTACAAACCAAAACAACATGCTTTCCAAATAAATTTTCATTTTAATTCAACATGCAAGCCTATCATGGATTATATCTAAATGACCACCTAGCATGCAAAGGTTTTTACCAAGATTTCACTAAGATTTTCATGTTATTATCACAAAACACACAAAATTAAACAAAGCAACCAAAGCACCATCCATTCGGCTCCTATCAAGTCATGGCCGAATGGATTATGATGAAAACAACAATTGCATGAGTGTAGCATACTCATGTCTAGCCATTCTCAACCCTTTGATATTATAACTCATGGTGAAAGCCTTGAATTCACAAGAATCAAGGATATTCACTTGGAGTTTTAACAAAAACACCACCATGCAAGGTCAACACATAAGTTTTCTACTCTAAACTCTTAAGATATATAAGAACAACATGTAGGGAGTAATATTATTTGATTATAGGATGATTGTTTGAGTGAAGAAATGAAGAAAGAAGGGGATGGGGCTCGGTTTTTGGAATTGTCGAGAGGGAAGGGGGAGAAAGCCGAGAGGGAGGGAGAGGAAGAAGAGGAGAGTGAAGTGGTGGGGTGAAGTGAAGTGGTGATCACTTCCTTGATTTGTTTTTATGTCTTGATTTGACTATAATGTGAGTGGGTTTGAGAAATGACAAGGGTATCCTTCTAGCTAGAGTTAGGCTATCTTGCATGCAAGATCAAGGAGGTAATTTGGCTAATAATTCATGAGTTAGTGGGTTTGGAAATGTCCTCTTTGTCCTTGAAAAGAATGGAAGGGTGGTTTGCATGCAAGGGCTTCCTTGTAATTTGTTAATTATAACAACTAAAATTTATAAATATTTATTTTTATAAAATAGAATACAAGTTCAAAAATTATAAAATGTATACCATAAAATAACTTGGATTTTTAGAAATTTTATAAAACCACTTTTGAAATTTGTGATCAAAATAACTTTTAAAAAGGAAATTTATTCAAGGTTTAGAATATTCCTTATAAATCAAAAATAAAAGAAATAAATAAACTTTTGCTTTGAAAAATCATATACCACATAAAGCAAATTTAGGACGCAGAAATTTTCATTCACACAAGCATACAATAATTAAATATATTAGCATTCGGCTTTAAAATTGCACCAAATTCACAAATAATATTACACGAAAATACCGGTCGTAACAATGATTGCACGATTAATTATCATCCAGGAAAAGCGAATGTCGTGGCAGATGCATTAAGCAGAAAGAAAGACTAAAAATGCTAACGATGTGGCGCCCTCCAAACCCGGGTCAGAAGTTTGGGGTCAACAACACATACACAATATATAAACCTGTATAGGAAATAATATTTGAAATGTCCCTGCTTCATATAACCACGGATCGCAACAGGTTAAAGTATGAAAACAAGCCACAATCTTAACCTTTATTACAATGTACCAAATCCCAACTAATTTAACTTACAACTGATAATAAAATCATTCTTACAATCTGACTATCTCTTTACCGCATGAAGCTTCTGCTATCTTGAACCAACTCAACTGGAACCTTAGCCCGTACTTTGGACTAAGGAACTTCACTATCATCCATATTCTTTTCAACTGTAATTGGCCTATAATTGACCTATAATTGACCACGAATCTGGTCTGACCACGAATCTGGTCCACATTTAGAAAACTATCCAATCCTAAAATAATTCAGTGTAATAAACAATGTAATTCAATAAGCAAGATCATAATCAACATTGATAAAGCACTTGTACAAAAGCGTAATGTAGTTCATGAGTATCACAAGGGTATATCAAGGTATGTATAAGAAACAGTTTTCAGTTTGTAAAAGCATCAGGTATTAAATCCGTAATGGTTTTTCAAGGTATAGTTCTTTGATGTTATAAGGAATGGTTGGGGTATAAAAGTTTCTGTATTTTCAAACAATTTTCTTCCAGTGTTTGGTAGTTAAACATTTGGGGAGAAATATCATATTTGGGTGGTTGGGTATCTGAAAATCAAAAAATTACTATTTTACAAAGAGTAAGGCTTATAGCTCAAGATCAAGAAAAATCAGAGTTCAAGGTTAAATAGCTTAAAACACTTGCAATATAAAAACAGAAGTTATTTTGAATAATACCAACATGTTAGGAAATAGTTCGAAAATATTTGCGATAGATCTTGAAGAAAAGTTCAGAAGTACTTGCCTTACAGGGCTTTACAACTATTACTGATCAACTCTGAGCCGACTCTGCCGCTCAGGCTTTAACGTCCAACCACTTGATCACATTAGATTCGACTTCGACACTCAGGTTTTTCTGTTGAAATTCTACTGAGCTCGTCGGCTGACTACTAGGTCATTTCTAGTCCAACGTCCACTTTCGGTTGCCCTGACTAGAACCTACAGGGTTAAAATGCCCTATGTTAGATGTCCAGGTATGCTCGACATATCCCTAATACCAATCCTACCTAAACAATAACAATTTCGACTCGTACTTATATGGATTATTATAATATAACAACAAACCCAATAGTCAGGGTTCACATTCTCAAGAAATAGGTTTGGTGTTCATTTTCCGAAAATACGTATACTCGAAATTTTACAGAATCAGGGTTATGGATTTTAGCAAATTATTTCATCAGATCGTGCAATCAAGTTTCATATAGAACACACATATATATATATAACAATTCGACGTCCCGATAATCGTTGGATATGTTCCCGTATTTTTGTAGGTAAATTCCCCGGAAATCGGGTAGCGTCTCCTTTATTTATCGGACTACCCGTCGAAACATCAATCGACGTCAAACCAACAACAATCAAATTCACAACACCCACAATCCCAACCTCCAGGTCAACCAAACAATCAATCCAATCATAATTCGTCAACTAAATTACGTACTCGACTTTAATGTAAAATCAAATTCTCGTTTTAAAGATAATTTCACGAATTAATTTATTTATTTTAAAATATTAGGACTCAGAATAAACATCACAGTCCACCGTCGGCTCGCCGAGGCTCATCGCCGACGGCGGTACAATTTATTGATGCCCAATATAATACGGGTTTCCAAATAAATTACACCGATTTATTCGATTAAAATCAATTACACGGAATTATTTATATCACGGATTATATTCATAATTCCCTGTAATTAATAAAATAATACGAATTAATCCAATCAATCGAACCAAACGCAGTGAACGAAACAGGGCAACACGCGCAACGCGCTACCATAGAACCGCAGCAAAGCCATTGGAAAAACACAAGGATGGCCGGGAAGCACAGTTACACACACACAAACACCAACACATGCACACTACACATATCGTACACATATATACACAGAGGTATATATATACATATATATGAATATAACAGAATCACCGAGACAGCCAAGCCAAACACAAGGCGGCGGCTCACCGTAATTAGGCCGGAAGCAAGCAACCGGAGATGATTAAGAGCAACAGGAAGAAGATTGAAGAGAGAGGAAGAGAATAAATTAAGAGAGAGATATGACAGAGATTGTAATTGACAAAGAAGGAGAGGAGCAGCGAAATCGAATAAACATGAGCGAAGAAGGTGGTGTTACCGCCTATTATTTTATTTCTGTCAATAGAAATCTTCAACTGCTGCCACGTTGCAATTTAATACCTAAAACTTAACACGTGTCCTGATTTATACTGTAGTCCATGATTTTACTCGCATTTCGCAAAATAACGAGCAAGTTTATTGGTAAAATTTTACCCTAAAATTGCCAAAATAGTTTTCAAATATCATAAATAATTCATAATTATTAAAAATAATTTTTTCATAATTTTCAAAGTATATTTGAAACATAACTCATATCTGCATTTAACCATTAATGATCCGAGCTGCACTTAAAATAATTTCAGAAAATCACGAAAATAGTCTTAAAATGTTACAAATATCCCGAAATTTATAAAAATATAAATTTTGAAATTTTTAAACAATTTCTAAAACGTAACTTGTACCTGCTTTTATCAATTAAACGAATCGACGCGCGGGTGAAACTAACTTTGAAAATTCCCAAAATAATTTTAAAATTCTCAAAATAATACGAACTTAATAAAATATAAGTTTCATGATTTTTGAAGATTCCCATAATTAAATATGGATTTTACCATTAAACACACTCAGAAAATCATTTATAAATAAATAATTAATGAAATTGATAGGGATAAATAAATCCTGATTATGTAATTAAATATTACAGTAATTATACATGATTTGGGCTGCTAGGCCCAATAAGAAGATGTATGACATTCAGACCAAAAAGGTTAACACATTGATCAGGCCTGATGGAACAAAGAAGGCCCAAAAAACCTGAATATTAATTAATTTCATAATTAATTAATAAGGGAAAAATCAGCTATTGAGAAGAGTCCCGATAAGGACATAAATCCTTGCAGATTAGCCTCAAAGGGACCTAGAAGGATAAGGAATCAGTTTCCTACTATTTAGGACTCCAAAGTCCATTCTAATTCTGAGACTTGGCTACCAAGTCTCCTATACCAAGTCCAATTCAAGGACCACCAACATCTATATAAGGGGTCTCACCCCACAAATCAGAACTACGTTTTTTTGGCTTGACTCTCTAATTCACAAAGATACGTAGGCATCTCGTAAAGGCAGAGTTAAGCTACGAAACATGAGAGCAGCCATTAAAGGCCTTGAGCTGCCGAACCTTAGTAGTAAATACAGCAAATAATAACCTTAGTTTTTTATCCATAACATTTGGCGCCGTCTGTGGGAAGGCACAACAATAACCATGGCGAAAACACGGAGAACAGTTAGAGCCCTTGGAGGAGAAACACTAACGGGGACAACCCAAGTGATTTCTTCAACTGTGGAGGTACCTCCTCACTCAACCTATGCAACCACGCAAGGAGAAGCCCAGATAGGGGCAACTGAACCTCAGCTACAAGGGACGATTCCCTCGGCTACTCAAGGTACGAATCCTCAAGTTCAACAAGTACATGCACCTGTGAATTCTCGACCCATCGGGTACGAATATTCAACTATTGTTACTACTAACCCCCCTTATGGGATGCCCCTTTACCCCGAGGTTGGAGGAAGTGGATATGCTGGATGTAGTGAAGCACGAGGGCGTTCGCCCCCATACATACGAGGTTTGGCTCCTATCCCTGAGGATCAAGAATTTTCTGGTCCTTACACTGAGAGAGACTCCGAATCTTCGGATGATGAAGTAGCCCCAAGAAGGAGACGTGCTGGCAAAGAGCCGATAGCTGATGGTAGCCAACGTCCTCAAAGCACCCAAGGGATGAATCTCCAAGAAGTGCAGGAAATGATCAGGGCTCACGAGGCTGAGGCGCGACTTAGAGGCGCACCAGACCACCAGACCCCCAGTACATCCTAGGGGAAGAAATCCTCCCCCTATCATAGACCTGGATGGTCCAGTACAGAGAAGTGCTATTGTCCCAAGGGCTGATCCAAGCAATCTTCTTCCCCTCGGAGATCCTAATAATCCTACTCCGCCCTTCACTAAAGATATAATGAATGCCCATATCTCAAGGAAGTTGTAACACCCCCAAATCCGGGGTCGGGGATCCGGGTTGTCACAATTTCCATTTCCCTTAATAACACCCAATCTTAATAAATAATCAACTATTCTGTACTATGACCCCACCATAAACACACACACCACAAGTTATAGTCTCAGAGGTGAATATCCAAAAATAATCACAAGTCGTTTTATTCCACAATTATATGCCAATACACCTTAAAAGGGTTTCTGAATAAATTTACATTTCTTTGCCATTATTACAATTCATAAATATACATAAATCTGGTTCATCAATAGTTGAAAACCTAGCCTATTAGTAGCTCCTACCTCAGCTACGGCGGCATCAACGCTTCCAGAAAATTGCGGAACGTTTCCTAACCGTTTGTGAATTAGAAGCTTGGTCCTGTTCATCTTTTCTATCTGTTGTTGTGTGATGAAAGAAGAAAGCAAGGGTGAGCAATAAGCCAACCAAAATAATATGTATAATGATTAACAATATATGAGCATTCTCATAGTACTCATGAAAGTCTTGGTCAAGAAGAAATGAACCAAGCTGATATCTTAACGGGACCAAGTCTCAAAATATTCAGTATATATATACATATATACTTTTCACAATCTTTGAAATCTTCTGACATGTATAATATACACAGAGTTCCAGTTTATAACTGTATAAAAATATCGTTGCAAGGTGATCTCATATATCTAACCCTGTCTCAACATTTTTCTGAAAATCTTTATCATTTATACGACAATCATTAACTAGATATAAGTTTAAAAGATGAAGTTACAAGATACTCCAATATACTTATATCTTTTCCGAATACTACTTGAACTACCACCGTTCAATGTATAAATAGTTCATCCCATAGATTAAGCTACAAGACAAAACTTGTGTAGAATTAATCTTTAAAATATCATCAAAATAAAATGAAGTTACGAGATACTTCATTTGATGCAAACATCATTTTGAAAACTTGACCCTGCCAACACTCAAAAATCGCCCAACCGTAGCCTTTCTATCGAAGTGCTCTGGGTAGTGTTGCAGAAATATCCAATTGGATGATGAACTCATTACGGGAGTTTACCGCGCCAGGAAGACCACTTACGATGATCAGTCGTAGTAGTGCAACCCCACCATTTTCTACATGTAGAGGAGAACCTGTCGGATTTACTTGTCAACCGAACACTGGACTACTAAGGAATGTACCGTCTTACCGGAACTTCCAGGCCAATTGGGCCAATATAATAAGGCTGGGCCGGCACCACTCGACCACTTACGCCACTCCTAGTTCAGATGAAATCCATGACTGTGAAACGTAAAGCTCGTCCCCACTTTCCCCAAGTAGAAACTTGTTGATACGGCTCCACCAAGAAGTCGTATCTAGTTGGAAAGGAAAACTCACCGATATTTCCCAGGCGATGCCTGCTAATGGATTAACTTGTTCCAAGAATTTTACTTCCCGAGTATTGGGTAAGTAATCAAAACTCTTTTATCAAAATAACAACCTTGTTGCGAATATAAAACATACCACAGAGCCGGATCCCTCAGGTTTTGAGCGAATATTTAAATCCCCTTTGAAAGGAAGATCTTAAATATATAAAAATGAGTTTTGGGATCCGCTCTAACTTTTAAAATTATTTTAAAGACTCGCAAAACATTTTTAAGAATGTTTGGAGTAATGCTGATTTAATAAAATAAATCAGTCCCAATATATTAGAAAATATCTGAATATTATTATTCAAATAATATTCCCATAAAGAATAATCTTTATAAAAATAATTGAAGTAGAAGTTGTAAAACTTATACTTGAAATGAATCTTAAATAATCAAAGATGTACTTATACGAAAGTAATATCCTTATTTGAATAATCAAGAGTAAGTTTGATTATCGACACATTATTCTTTAATAAAATAAAGAATATTATTTAGTAAATAATCGGAGTCATAAGTCCTCGAATGAATATTCAAAATAATATTCATTAATAAAATAAACGGAGTCATAAGCCCTCGAATGAATATTCAAAATAATATTCCATAATAATTAAACGGGGTCATAAGCCCTTGAATGAATATTCAAAAATAATATTCATTAAATAAAGTAAGCGGAGTCATAAGTCCTCGAATGAATATTCAAAATAATATTCATTAAATAAAATAAAGTTATCGAATAAACCTTATTCGATTAATAGTTTTGAAAACTATATCAATATATATATATATATATATATATATATATATATTAATACTCGGGAGCCTCGACTCCCGGTTTTAGAAAAAGTTCACCTTTGGGTCCCCTATACTAAGGGTATATGCCAATTATCGCTTATCTCTAGCATATGTATTATCAACTGAATCAACAGATATATGTATCAAGATACGAAACAGGCATGCATATATACCATATCACATGCTACAATATATCGCAAGAATTTGCTAATTAACCAATATGCATTTATCACAAGATCATGCATATACACATATACATCACAACAACAGTTATACGGGTAGAAAACTTGCCTAAGCGACTGGGGGTTACAAATGGCTCGGGATGAGTCTGGTAACCTATAAACAACATGTAAGTTGGAATTAAACCAAAGTCACTTGTAAATCTATACTTTAACCAAATTAGACTCTAACGCTCGCTTTGCGCTTACTGATTCTCTTAAGTCGCTCGAGTACCCTCGGCTCCACCATTTTTAATAAATTAACCATTACGAGTTTTAAGGCGATTCTTTCGCGAGTACCTTAACAACTTCCTAATCCATTTAACATAATTGCTTCATACTCCAATTAGTCCTTTAAGGTCTTTAACCTATGTTTCAAAGTAAGGCGAGGGGTAATGGTTCCTTCGCGAAATGTCGTTACTTAAAACGGCCGTTTCTCCTAAACCGTACATCGGAATCAAACGAACCACATATCAAAACGAAGCTCGTAACATGAACTATCTAATCATGGCAATGGTCAAAACCTATCAGGGAGTTCTCGGGTCCTAATGTTATGAACAAAAGCAGTCTAAAGTAAATCGGACATTACGACGGCTATGTTTACGCGATTTCCCAAATTTATACCATTCCAAAACAACCACCAATCAATCCCAATTCATTCATACAACCAAAATCCATCCATATCACACTACAACAGCCCCAACACCTCAAGTTCTCCAATTCATGTTATTCTCAACATGAATTTAAAACTATACTTAAGTCCTTTACTAATCAACAAGATTCAACATTCAATTCACTACAACTCCAACCCAAACTCTAAACCTACAAGCATCAAGCTACTCTTTTACCATAACAATCAAAATCATCCTAATATACAAAGTAAAGCTAGGGTTTGGAGATGTTATACCTTCCTTGAAGTGATTGGAGTAGCTAGGAAGCCTTAAGAAGCCTTGAGATGTCTTAGGGATGCTTGGATCTTAAAGGAAAAACAAGAAAAATCAAGTTAAAAATCTTGAAATCACTATTCATTATCTTCTTCATTGATTTCTTGGAGAAGATTTTGAATGATTTGGAGGCTTAAACTTATAGGATAGCTATATCTATGCATAAGGAGTACTAGATAATTATCTTACCAATTAAGGAAGCTTGGAACTTGAATTTTGAAATTCTTCTTCTTGAAATGGAGAGAAAAGCCGAGAGCAATGGTTGAAGAAATGAAATGATTTTGTGTTTGTGATTTGTTTAGCTTACCTTGGTTGTTTTTGATCAGATTTTGGTTAATTACCTTATTAACCTTGAACTTTGTGTGGTTATCATTCATCCACACCTCCTTCCCCCTATGTCATGCTTATGTCACCTTGTGATGTCATCATCCCTTACTTGCCCTCTTCTTATTGGTTGGATGATCTCATCATCCCTAACCTCCTTGATTAACTTCCTAATTGTTTGCCTAATGACCGCTGATCTGTTATACGGTTCGCTTAACTTTCGTTCTCGTTTCCCGTTTGAGGGATCATACCCGGGATCTTATTACTTGGGTTTCCTTAACCTTTCTCAATACATTATAATCCTTTTACGATCCTCTCTTATAATCCTTTAATTTAAATCCTTTTTATCCTGTTACCTTATACTCAATTCTTTCCGTATCTAGTGGATTTCTGGGAAAAATCAAAGTGTTCAGATTTGGATTCTGACGATCTTTACATACACTTATATATCACATAGAGTACTAATAAGATCTCAGAATAACAATAGAAGAACCCCTACATAGTGTGGCATGAAAAGTTTTCTTATTCAGCAAAATCACTATTCATAAGGGTTTCAAAAATTCCAAAATTTGGGGTTATTACAGTCTCCCCTCCTTAAAAGGATTCCGTCTCGGAATCAGATAGAAAATGAATAGGGATACTTTCTTAGTATTACACTTTCTAACTCTCGAGTAAATTTTCCCACATTGTGGTTCTTCCATCAAACTCTGAATAGTTTGATAACCCTTCTCCTAAGCACTTGTCCATTTTTCAGTCTATAACCCTTTCTGGTTGCTCCATATAGGTTACGTCTGGTTGCATGTCTATGCGCTCATATGCCCCTATTTATCTGGCATCCGAATTATACTTCCTTAACATTGATACGTGGAACACGTTATCACTTGCTACATGTTCGAGGGTAGGGCTAGCTCATATGCTAACTTCCCAAAACGTCTTAATATATCCAAGGGTCCAACAATTTGTGGACTTAGTTTTCCTTTCTTTCCGAACCTCATCAATCCTTTCCAAGGGATACCTATAACATTACTAGGTCCCCTATTTCATACTCTTTGTCCTTTTGAGTCAAATCAGCATACCTCTTATGTCCATCTTGGGCTACTCCCAGCCGTCCTCTGATTAGATTTATTATATTCTTGGTCCTTTGGACCACTGCTGGTCCGAGCATCTTATGCTCTACAACTTCATCCTAACATAAGGGAGATCGACATTGCTTCCCTCAAAGATCTCATAAGACGACATCTCGATACCTAACATACGATCTATTATCGTGAGAAAACTCAATCCATGTTAAGTGATCATTCCAAATTCTTTCAAGTCTATTGCACAGACTCTCATTTAGCTTTTAGCATTAGAGCTTTTGCTTCTCAATACCCATTCTTTTCCAGTTTGTAATCGCTACTACCTTCCGTTCCTAATATTATACTGGTTATACTTTTGCTTGTTAGCGTTCTATAACCTTTTAATAACCACGTCAACCTTAGTATCACGAATGTGCTTCCATTCTGAATACCACCATAACTTTACTACTCCTTTTTCAGCTGTTTCCATTTTCCAAAGTTTGATAAATCATATAGAAGTAAAGAAATTTGTTGAGAGATCACTATGATCATGAACATTTGTTATATTGCATCATTAGTACAGAAGGTGGCCAACCTTTAGTACTTGACAAGCAATTAAACAACAGCTGGTATCCTACTCGGCTTCTATCACACAGATAGAAAGACATTCGGCAATACCTCCCCTTCTGGAAGAGTTGTTCTTCTCAGTTTATATGAAATAAAAAGAAGAGAAAAGAACGAATTGAAGAGAATTGTATATATGAAAAAAAATATACTGCCACAAAATATCTGGCTTGGAACCTACCTCTGAACTATAGAGGTTTATCATAGGAGAACAAAACATATGTGTATATATATCAAGTATTATCGCATCGCATTTCACATGCTTAAATATTTTTGCTATTCCGTCCATCATTCTATGGACCCTTGCTCTTCCTCGAGCTTATACACAATCACCTTTGAAACTCCCTCGATATCGAAAATCGAATCTGGGATCTCATTCTAGACATCATCGTTACCAGAATTCTATGCTTGCACCGCAACCTTCCTCATATAGTAATACGACTCTCTTTTCATAAGAGGGAATAAATATTCAATAGGTAGATACTCTACTTAATTAGTCTATCAATGATAACTTATACACTACCACGACCCGATTAGTGGTACTCAATCTCAACATCCATTCCAATACAACTCTCACGATTGTAATCAGCTCATTACTCGCAGAATCATTGCTGCATTACTATGGTCCACTACTGACCTACTTTCGTCATTCACATTCCATGAAATCTTAATATCTAACCATACGGAGTCCATACATGGCGTATCAAATCCTTCTAAGGAGGTAACACAATCACCATTCATGATTCATGAAGAACACTCCTGATCCTGACATACATACATGAAATGAAGCAGATAAAATTACAGAAGAGCTTCAATCAAAGCAACGATAGCAGGTTAATACCATTCTTAATCATATGCCTTCGATAGAAGACTTAACTCAAAGGTTCGTTTAGTCCTTTTTGAAACATGGTCCAGGCTCATTCTCAAGATAGTACCTTCTAAGATAGATAGCCCGCTCATGGCGATTACACAAATTAAACCTTTACCAAACTACTATTATAGTTGGGTATTGCACAGTCATCAGAAGCAATGTCAATCTTTCAAACCATAATACAACCTTTACGGCTTCAACCATTATCACTGTATTCCTCTGGCACGAGCACCTGTAATTGTCCTCTTACACTTAAAGTGTCGGCCACCTCTTTGGCCTTTCCTGATAGTAAAATTTCCTTACAGTCAATGTCATTTTAACCACCTCCAAATAAATTTTCTACCTCATTTCAATCACTGCTTATGTGAAGATGTTTTCCTTAAAATCTGATGAGTAAAAAAAAAATATCACCATTTTTCCATAAGTTATTGCCTCAGTCTTTAGAGGTTAATCACTGTCACGACTGACTCTCAATCATACTTAGAACATCTTTAATCTTAGGTCCTAATTGCCCTGAACAATTTCGACCTTTACTGGTTCGATCCATACTTTCTCGTGGTTTAACACGTACCCCACTTGGCATCATTATAATTATGTCATATTTCCTTTATCAATATTTCTATTTTTGAGAATTTTGAATATTACCTTTCTCCTTGTAAAACCTCTAAGGTTATCCTTGAATCGTTCCTCCTGTATTCCCTAGATACAGGGCATATCAAAATACCATTTACTAATACTAGAACCATTGTCTATATACTTCTGAAAAATTTCCCCACTGATTCTTAAAGGTTGTTATTACCTTAATCCTTTCCAATTCATACTGTCAAAACTCATACTATCCCTATTAAGAATGAAATGCCAACCTTTATGCATTCCCCTAGGATTTGTTTTAAGTTACCGATGTTCTATCCTTAATTCCACCTTTAAGAAGGTACATGCATCCTTCCATGGATAAATCAAGTCATATATCCCTGATAAGGGTGTCTTATTCAATCATTCCCACCTCGATAGTATATGCCTAATTTCACAATAACATCTGTATTCAAAATGAGGTCAATCAATATGGCCTCCAAAAGATAACAACGGTTATCCGCTTTTCTTGCCTAATTTAGTAACGATAACAAGGATGTTCTGGAAGATATTGGTCGTGTTCGACGTGAACTTCTTCTTAATAATTCCTTATTTACTTTTGTTGTTTATCTCAATAGTCATCTCAATGTTGGGATATCTTTCATACCTGGCGTCTCCCCTTCTGGGTATCAAGCCACCGGTCTTACACTTCACATTCTTGAAGGTCACTTCATCCAATTTTCCTAATTTCTTACTTTCTTGTCTCCTCGGTCCATCCGCGTCTCATTATTTATCCTTCGAACTACCTCAAGGTTTCCTCGAATCCTCCCAACTTACAGGGGATAAAATATATGTATCTCTTATTCCCTCGATCATCAACTATAACTCATGGTGAATCACCCTCATCCTGACGATTACATACTTTTCTATTTCTATTGCTACGAGTCTTTAGGGTTTCCTCATACCCAACTCCCTTATCATTCCTCAAACTCTATTGCCTTTATATTCCTTTCCACTTCAATTCCATTTTATTTTCCTTTCTCTTATCATTATTTCATGAACCAACACAACATAAGAATTGGTTTCAAACATCCCGTCATTCTGGATTCGTGTCCTCAGAAGGAATCTTGACAACTTTTATAATCTTAGATTCATAATTCATCATACTCGTCCGCCTTTGTTCTGGCTCTAAAGCTTTTACACTATCTCCATAACCTTGGGAAGTACTTTCATGAAAACAATTGACTGAACTTTAATCAGTTTATTGTAACCTCTTGCTCCGTGCTTTTCTTGGTCTTTCACCAGTGGGTGGTCTCTCTCTTAGGAGGGTAAGTGACAAAAACAGTCTTTTGTGATTCATCAATCATTTAGAATCTCAAATGATTCCTATATTTCCTTTAGCCAGGCTCTTGCCTCGACTGGGTCTGCTTGTTCCTTGGAACTCTAAGAGATTAACGACTTAAAGGTCCTGAAAGAATTTCTTGCCACATTGTTTCCTTAGGGTGGTGGTTGGGGATAATAGTCTAAGTTCTGTTTAGGCAGGTCCATGAATTGCCGTATAGGAGTACCGTCTCGGGTCTCCTTTCCTTACTCGACTTTCTGTTTCCTTAGTCTGAACGTTCCCTCCTCCTCCCCATAATCGGGGTCATCCTACATGTTTTAAATCCTCATTTTCCATTTCATTATGTTATGGGTTCCTTCTATCTTGATGGCGACCTCCCTGACTATCATGTTCAGGGTTTGCTCTAATCTTATTCCTCAAACTAGCTTTCATCTAAGATCTCATCTTTAATCTCTTGAACATTTGAAACCCAAATTCTGTAGGAATACCTCATTATTCCCTTATCAACTTTCTCGGTATTAATTGCTTATCTATTTGTTGGCTCTCTGCCTTCATTCATCACTTTTTCTGGCACAATATGTTCTTTTCTAGTAATTCGGGCTGTATTGCAATCTCAAACAGCATTTCGGTACCAGCTCCGGTTACCTTCACTTCTATTTCCATTTTCTCAAAATCTCTTATAAACTCTCTCAAATACATTATCATCTTGAGTCTCTCCTTTTTACTAAGGGCATCAGCCACCACATTGGCTTTCCCCGAATGATAAAGAATCTCATAATCGTAATCCTTGATTAGCTCTAACCACCTCATTTGGCGCATGTTGAGCTCTTTCTGCGTGAAAATGTACTAGAGCACTTATGGCTTAGGTAATTCTCGCACTTCTCTCCATACAAGTAGTGCCTCCAATCTTTAGGGCAAAACTATTACCATGAGCCCAAGCTCATGGGTGGGGATATCGAATTTTATATTCTCTTAATTTTCTTGACGCGTACGTGAGTACCTTGTTGTGTTGTATAAGAGCACCCTAATTCCTTATGCGAAGCGTCAATAAAAATCACAAAATCTCCTTTTTCCATCCGGCAATGCCAACATAGGGGCCATCACCAATCTTTGCTTCAGTTCTTGAAAGTTGTTCTCGCATTTCTCTGTCCATTCAAACTTCTCAGTCTTACGAGTAAGCCACGTTAAAGGGCTACTATCTTTACAAACTTGAACGCACCTCCGGTAGTGACCGGCCAATCCTACCTCTGGTAGTCGCCCTAACCATGGTTATCAATTCCTCAGTGGTCATCTCTTCAGTCTTGTTAGGATCCTCCACGAGATCCTTCTCAACAACAATCCCTTCTAGGACAACATCCTCTACCGCTACATCCTTAATATGAATATCATCCGGTCCCTCATTAGGGTGTTCCATTGGATCCACAATCCGATCCCCAATCAATAATAAAACATCATCGCGCTGTTGCTCCTCACCCTCAGGGTTCGGAGTCCCGCTACTATATACGATAACGAACTACGCTCCTATCACGATATTTATAAGGGTTCCCATAAGGGTTTTAACTGTCAGTACTACGTTTGGTAGCCCAACTATAAACTTGGCAAGAGTTCTTATTATCTTAGTGAACTTATTATCTTAACGTCACATCATCTCTGAGGTTTATAACGCTTGGCTCTGATACCATTTCTGTAACACCCCCAAATCTGGGGTCAGGGATCCGGGTTGTCACGAGTTCCATTTCCCTTAATAACACCCAATCTTAATAAATAATCAACTATTCTGTACTATGACCCCACCATAAACACACACACCATAAGTTATAGTATCAGAGGTGAATATCGAAAAATAATCACAAGTCGTTTTATTCCACAATTATATGCCAATACACCTTAAAAGGGTTTCTGAATAAATTTACATTTCTTTGCCATTATTACAATTCATAAATATACATAAATCTAGTTCATCAATAGTTGAAAACCTAGCCTATTGGTAGTTCCTACCTCAGCTACGGCGACATCAACGCTTCCAGAAAACTACGGAACGTTTCCTAACCGTTTGCGAATGAGAAGCTTGGTCCTGTTCATCTTTTTTATCTGTTATTGTGTGATGAAAGAAGAAAGCAAGGGTGAGCAATAAGCCCACCAAAATAATATGTATAATGATTAACAATATATGAGCATTCTCATAGTACTCACGAAAGTCTTGGTCAAGAAGAAATGAACCAAGCTGATATCTTAACGCGACCAAGTCGCAAAATATTCAGTATATATATACATATATACTTTTTACAATCTTTGAAATCTTCTGACATGTATATTATACACAGAGTTCCAGTTTATAACTGTATAAAAATATCGTTGCAAGGTGATCTCATATATCTAACCTTGTCTCAACGTTTTTCTGAAAATCTTTGTCATTCATAAGACAATCATTAACTAGATATAAGTTTAAAAGATGAAGTTACAAGATACTCCAATATACTTATATCTTTTCCGAATACTACTTGAACTACCACCGTTCAATGTATAAATAGTTCATCCCATAGAATAAGCTACAAGAAAAAACTTGTATAGAATCAATCTTTAAAATATCATCAAAATAAAATGAAGTTACGAGATACTTCATTTGATGCAAACATCATTTTGAAAACTTGACCCTGCCAACACTCAACAATCGCCCAACCGTAGCCTTTCTATCGAAGTGCTCTGGGTAGTGTTGCAGAAATATCCAATTGGATGATGAACTTATTACGGGAGTTTGCCGCGCCAGGAAGACCACTTACGATGATCAGTCGTAGTAGTGCAACCCCACCATTTTCTACATGTAGAGGAGAACTTGTCGGATTTACTTGTCAACCGAACACTGGACTCCTAAGGAATGTACCGTCTTAGCGGAACTTCCAGGCCAATTGGGCCAATATAATAAGGCTGGGCCGGCGCCACTCGACCACTTATGCCACTCCTAGTTCAGATGAAATCCATGACTCTGAAACGTAAAGCTCGTCCCCACTTTCCCCCAGTGGAAACTTGTTGATATGGCTCAACCAAGAAGTCGTATCTAGATGGAAAGGAAAACTCACCGATATTTCCCAGGCGATGCCTGTTAATGGATTAACTTGTTCTAAGAATTTTACTTCCCGAGTATTGGGTAAGTAATCAAAACTCTTTTATCAAAATAGCAACCTTGTTGCGAATATAAAACATACCACAGAGCCGGATCCCTCAGGTTTTGAGCGAATATTTAAATCCCCTTTGAAAGGAAGATCTTAAATATATAAAAATGAGTTTTGGGATCCGCTCTAACTTTTAAAATCATTTTGAAGACTCGCAAAACATTTTTAAGAATGTTTGGAGTTATGCTGATTTAATAAAATAAATCAGTCCCAATATATTAGAAAATATCTGAATATTATTATTTAAATAATATTCCCATAAAGAATAATTTTTATAAAAATAATTGAAGTAGAAGTTGTAAAACTTATACTTGAAATGAATCTTAAATAATCAAAGATGTACTTATACGAAAGTAATATCCTTATTTGAATAATCAAGAGTAAGTTTGATTATCGACACATTATTCTTTAATAAAATAAAGAATATTATTTAGTAAATAATAGGAGTCATAAGTCCTCGAATGAATATTCAAAATAATATTCATTAATAAAATAAACGGAGTCATAAGCCCTCGAATGAATATTCAAAATAATATTCCATAATAATTAAACAGGGTCATAAGCCCTTGAATGAATATTCAAAAATAATATTCATAAAATAAAGTAAGCGGAGTCATAAGTCCTCGAATGAATATTCAAAATAATATTCATTAAATAAAAGAAAGTTATCGAATAAACCTTATTCGATTAATAGTTTTGAAAACTATATCAATATATATATATATATATATATATATATATATTAATACTCGGGAGCCTCGACTCCCGGTTTTAGAAAAAGTTCACCTTTGGGTCCCCTATACTAAGGGTATATGCCAATTACCGCTTATCTCTAGCATAGGTATTATCAACTGAATCAACAGATATATGTATCAAGAATACGAAACAGGCATGCATATATACCATATCACATGCTACAATATATCGCAAGAATTTGCTAATTAACCAATATGCATTTATCACAAGATCATGCATATACACATATACATCACAACAACAGTTATACGGGTAGAAAACTTGCCTAAGCGACTGGGGGTTACAAATGGCTCGGGACGAGTCTGGTAACCTATAAACAACATGTAAGTTGGAATTAAACCAAAGTCACTTGTAAATCTATACTTTAACCAAATTAGACTCTAACGCTCGCTTTGCGCTTACTGATTCTCTTAAGTCGCTCGAGTACCCTCGGCTCCACCATTTTTAATAAATTAACCATTACGAGTTTTAAGGCGATTCTTTCGCAAGTACCTTACCAACTGCCTAATCCATTTAACATAATTGCTTCATACTCCAATTAGTCCTTTAAGGTCTTTAACCTATGTTTCAAAGTAAGGCGAGGGGTAATGGTTCGTTCGCGAAATGTCGTTACTTAAAACGGCCGTTTCTCCTAAACCGTACATCGGAATCAAACGAACCACATATCAAAACGAAGCTCGTAACATGAAATATCTAATCATGGCCATGGTCAAAACCTAGCAGGGAGTTCTCGGGTCCTAATGTTATTAACAAAAGCAGTCTAAAGTAAATCGGACATTACGACGACTATATTTACGCGATTTTCCAAATTTATACCATTCCAAAACAACCACCAATCAATCCCAATTCATTCATACAACCAAAATCCATCCATATCACACTAAAACAGCCCCAACACCTCAAGTTCTCCAATTTATGTTATTCTCAACATGAATTTAAAACTATACTTAAGTCCTTTACTAATCAACAAGATTCAACATTCAATTCACTACAACTCCAACCCAAACTCTAAACCTACAAGCATCAAGCTACTCTTTTACCATAAAAATCAAAATCATCCTAATATACAAAGTAAAGCTAGGGTTTGGAGATTTTATACCTTCCTTGAAGTGATTGGAGTAGCTAGGAAGCCTTAAGAAGCCTTGAGATGTCTTAGGGATGCTTGGATCTTAAAGGAAAAACAAGAAAAATCAAGTTAAAAATCTTGAAATCACTATTCATTATCTTCTTCATTGATTTCTTGGAGAAGATTGTGAATGATTTGGAGGCTTAAACTTATAGGATAGCTATATCTATGCATAAGGAGTACTAGATAATTATCTTACCAATTAAGGAAGCTTGGAACTTGAATTTTGAAATTCTTCTTCTTGAAATGGAGAGAAAAGCCGAGAGCAATGGTTGAAGAAATGAAATGATTTTGTGTTTGTGATTTGTTTAGCTTAGCTTGGTTGTTTTTGATTAGATTTTGGTTAATTACCTTATTAACCTTGAACTTTGTGTGGTTATCATTCATCCACACCTCCTTCCCCCCTATGTCATGCTTATGTCACCTTGTGATGTCATCATCCCTTACTTGCCCTCTTCTTATTAGTTGGATGACCTCATCATCCCTAACCTCCTTGATTAACTTCCTAATTGTTTGCCTAATGACCGCTGATCTGTTATACGGTTCGCTTAACTTTCGTTCTCGTTTCTCGTTTGAGGGATCATACCCGGGATCTTATTACTTGGGTTTCCTTAACCTTTCTCAATACATTATAATCCTTTTATGATCCTCTCTTATAATCCTTTAATTTAAATCCTTTTTATCCTGTTACCTTATACTCAATTCTTTCCGTATCTAGTGGATTTCCGGGAAAAATCAAAGTGCTCATATTTGGATTCTGACGATCTTTACATACACTTATATATCACATAGAGTACTAATAAGATCTCAGAATAACAATAGAAGAACCCCTACATAGTGTGTCATGAAAAGTTTTCTTATTCAGCAAAATCACTATTCATAAGGGTTTCAAAAATTCCAAAATTTGGGGTTATTACAGAAGTTCAAGATGCCAACTATAAAAGCTTATGACGGCACGGGAGATCCCGCTAATCATGTTAGAACATTCTCTAATGCACTGCTGTTGCAGCCCGTGAATGATGCTATTAAGTGTCGGGCCTTTCCTCAAACCCTGTCGGGTATGGCTCAAAGGTGGTATAGTCGTTTGCCCCCGAACTCTATTGGGTCGTTCAGAGAGTTAAGTCAGGCTTTCATTAAACAGTTCATAAGTGGGAGAGTGCATGAGAAAAGTTCAGCATCCCTCATGAGCATTGTGCAGGGAGCAAAGGAATCCTTGAGAGACTATCTGAATCATTTCACAAAGGAGGCTTTAAAAGTCCCAGACCTTGATGATAAGGTAGCCATGATAGCACTGCAATAAGGAACTAGGGATGAGTTTTTCAATAAGTCCTTAGCCAAACGCCCCCTGAAAGCATGTTGCAGCTCCAGGATAGGGCAGGGAAGTACATCAAGATGGAAGAAAGCATGAGGAAGACCGTAGTGAGTAATGAGCCCACTGGAGGCAAGAAGCGGAAAACTGATCTGGAGTATATCGCTAAGGACAAGTATCCTAGAACCGAGCAAAACCCTGATTCAACCCCCAAGAAGGGAGGACCTGGGCAAAAGTTCATTGAATACGCTAAGCTGAATGCTCCTAGAAGCCAGATCTTGATGGAAATCGAGAAAGATAGAGATATTCGTTGGCCTAAGCCTGAAGGCTGATCCTGCAAAGCTAGATAAAAACAAGTATTGCAGATTTCATAAAGATGTTGGTCATGACATCGATGAGTGTAGACAGCTGAAAGATGAATTTGAGTTCCTCATTCGATAGGAAGATTGAACAAATACACTGGAGAAGGAGGGGATAGGAATAACAATAGAAGAAAGAACTTTGAAGATCGTAGGAGGGACCAAGATGATCAGGGGCGGAATCCCCAGCCTAGGGGACCTGTGTTAAATACAATTTTCGGAGGACCCCGACCCCGAGGGCCTGTGATAAACACAATCTTTGGAGGACCAACTGCTGCTGGGTTATCCAAGAACTCCAGGAAAGCGTATGCCCGAGAAGTTATGAATATTGTTGGGGAAGCCCCGAAGAAGGCCAAGACAGGAGTAACAATGTCTTTTGATGATTCTGATCTGGAGGGTGTGAAATTTCCCCATAACGATCCGTTGGTTATAACCCCGATAATAGGGAACAGCCCAGTGAGAAGGGTCCTTGTGGATAATGGTGCTTCAGTGGATATCTTGCTCGATGACACCTTTTTGAGGATGGGATATAATGACTCCCAATTGACCCTAATCGACATGCCAATATATGGGTTCACGGGAGTGGAGTGCCCCATAGAGGGGATAATCAAGTTGCCAACAACCATAGGACAGGAACCAAGGTAAGCCACTCAGATATTGGACTTCGTGGTGGTGAAGGCTAGTTCGACTTACAACGCTATTATGGGAAGAACAGGGATACACGCCTTTAAGGTAGTCCCTTCTTCCTACCATTCAGTTATGAAGTTTCCAACACGGGATGGGATCGGAGAAGAGAGGGGAGACTAAAAAATGGCTCGAAGCTGTTATGTAGCCTCTTTGAGGGCAGATGGAGTTGGGGGGCAGGTTCTTCCTATTAAAGATCTGGATATCCGAGAGAATGATGAGAAAAGAGGAAAGCCAGCAGAAGACTTAGTTTCAATTCCTTTAGCCCCCGAAGATCCTGAGAAGGTGACTTTTATTGGAGCAACGCTCGAGGAGCCCCTTAGAGGGAAGTTGATGAAATTTTTGCAAGAAAATAGTGACGTATTTGCATGGTCAGCAGCTGATATGCCAGGCATAGACCCGAAACTGATTACTCACAAGCTGAATGTGGACCCAAATCGGAAGACAGTGAAACAAAAGAAAAGAAGTTTTGCTCCAGAAAGGCAAGAAGCTATAAAACATGAAGTGGAGAAGCTCTTGGAGGCTGGTTTCATTGAGGAGATTCAATTTCCAGAGGGTTAGCAAACCCTGTAATGGTGAAGAAGGCCAATGGAAAATGGAGGATGTGTGTGGATTTTACTGATCTAAATGATGCCTGTCCTAAGGACTGTTTCCCGTTACCAAGGATCGATACTTTGATAGATGCCACTGCTGGGCATGAAATGCTGAGCTTCATGGATGGATTCAGTGGATATAATCAAATCAAGATGCACAAGGATGACATTCCAAAGGTATCATTCATCACTGACTTTGGTGTTTATTGTTATCTAGTTATGGCATTTGGTCTTAAGAATGCAGGAGCCACCTATCAAAGGTTGGTAAATAAAATTTTTAAGAATCTTATTGGCAAGACTATGGAAGTTTATGTCGATGACATGTTAGTCAAGAGTCTGGGAAAGACTGACCATATAACCCATTTGAGGGAAGCTTTTGAGGTCCTGAGGTACCACAAGATGATGTTAAATCCTACAAAGTGTGCTTTCGGAGTAGGGTCTGGAAATTTTTTGGGATTAATGGTCTCCAAGAGAGGGATCGAGGCTAACCCCGATAAAATAAAGGCAATCCTGGACATGGAACCACCAAAAACTGTCAAGGATGTTCAGAAGCTCACAGGAAGGGTTGCTGCGCTGGGACGATTCATCTCCAAGTCAGGAGACAAATGCTTATCATTCTTCAAGTCACTAAAAACATTAAGGACTTTGTATGGAGTGAGGAAAACCAGAAGGCTTTCGAGGAGTTAAAGAAATACATGGCCCAGGCCCCGTTGTTGGACAAACCAGCTTTGAATGAAGTTTTATACTTGTACTTGGCCGTTTTAGAGAGTGCTTTGAGCGCTGTGTTGGTTAAGGAGGAACTGAAAATCCAGAAACCCGTATACCATGTCAGCAAAATTCTGCATGGTGCTGAGTTAAATTATTCAACTATCGAGAAATTTGATCTAGCCTTGGTAATGGCTTCAAGAAAATTACGTCCTTACTTTCAGGCTCATCAAATTGAGGTACTAAAAAATCAGCCCCTGAGAAATATCATTCATAGTCCTAAGGCTAGTGGGAGGTTGATCAAATGGGCAATAGAGCTGAGAGAGTTCGACATCAAGTATAAGCCACGGACGGCAATAAAAGCCCAGGCATTAGCTGACTTCGTGGTGGAATGTACCATACCCAACCAAGAAGTCGGGGGGCAGGAAGATAACATACCTCAAGACAAGGAAGATAAGGGGGATAAAGAGACGGTTAATAAGGAAAAAGAATACCGGGTTCTCTATTTTGATGGAGCATCAAAAATGAATTCAAGTGGAGCAGGTTTGGTTCTACAAAGCCCTGATGGGTTCTTAATTGAGTATGACATGAAGTTAGACTTCCCAACCATAAACAATGAGGCAGAATATGAAGCTCTGATAGCTGGTCTTGGCTTAGCAGGGACACTTAGAGTCAAGAACTTAAAAGTCTGTAGAGACTCGAAGTTGGTCATATCCCAGGTGAAGGGAGAGTTTGAGGCAAGGGATGATACGATGGCTAAGTATGTCCGCCTAGTAAGGGCCGTGATGACCCAATTTGATGAATGTCATGTTGAGCACATTCCAAGGGAGGAAAATGCTAAGGCAGATGCATTATCAAAGTTTGCTTCATCTGAGATGGAAGAAAGTTCTGGAAGTGTATACTATCGCGTTTTGAAAACACGGAGCATTGATGTTAAGCTTGTGGCTCCTATAGGCCTGGGGACATCATGGATTGATCCCATTAAGGCTCACATTCAAACCGGCTGGTTACCAAATGATGCTACTCAAGCACGGAAATTGGCTATTCGAGCACTAAGATATTCTTTGATAGATGGAATTCTGTATAAAAGATCTTTCGTGGTTCCCTACTTAAGATGTCTCAGGCCCGATGAGGCTCGCTTGGCTCTTGAAGAAGTACATGAAGGCATATGCGGGCAACACTTGGGGGGCAGGGCCTTGGCTCATAAGATAACCCGTTTAGGCTTCTATTGGCCAGAAATGATGGCTGATGCCGAAGAATATGTGAAAAATATGGCCGTTATCAGAAGCACGCACCAGTTGTTAGATAACCCCCCGAGATGCTGACCTCTATCAACTCGCCCATCCCCTTTGCTATGTGGGGAATGGATATACTAGGGCATTTCCACATGGCCACGACACAAAGGAAGTTTCTGATTGTAGCCATTGATTATTTCACCAAGTGGATTGAAGCCAAACCCTTGGCCAAGATCACAACTAAGCAGGTTGCACAATTCTTGTGGGAAAGTATTATGTGCCAGTATGGAATTCCCCGCATCCTAGTCACTGACAATGGAACACAGTTCAACAACGAGGAATTCAAGAAGTATTGTGAGGAAAATGAAATTGAGTTACGATTCACATCTGTGGCTCACCCACAAGCCAATGGGCAAGCGGAAGTGGCAAATCGAATAATCCTGGATGGACTAAAGAAGAGGATCGAGAAGTCAAGGAATAACTGGGTGGATGAAATACTCCCCATACTATGGGCCTATAGGACTACCTGTAGAGTCACGACTGGAGCAACTCCCCCAGGATTCAAGCTTTCAATGTTAAGGAAAATGAAGAAGGGCAAAGGTTAGCCCTGGATCTAATTGATGAAGTACGAGATGAGGCACATGCGAAGATAGTGGAATATTAGAAAAAAGCTTCATTCTACTACAACCTAAGGGTAAAATAAAGGTTCTTCAAACAAGGTGACTTAGTCTTGAGGAAAGTGGAAGCTTCTGGTGTAGGACAGAAAGGGAAACTTGCCCCAAATTGGGAAGGGCCGTACAAAGTCAAGAGTGTTCAGGGTAGAAGAACCTACAAGCTGGAGACTATGGATGGTTTTGAAGTCCCGAGAACTTGGCATGCGCAAAACCTGAAGGTTTACTATGTGTAAAACAGTTGAATCATGATTCTCACTTGTCAGAATGACAAGTAGGTTTAAAAGCATCTTGAAGCTTTGCTTGCTTAGGATTTTTTTATATAGAAGATATGTTTAGATTTTATCAGGGTTGAACCCATTTCATGTAAGGTTTTAAGAATACCAAGTTATAATATAAAGCCTTCGACTTAATCTTAGCCTATTAGATTGATGCATTGTGAAAGATAAAACCAAGTTATAAACTTGAGTTTGAAAAATCGAAAGAAAAATACGACGATACTTGGGCAAAATACGACTGAAAACAATTAAAGTCAATTACAAAGTTTAATATTGCCTAAAGAAATACATAAAAAACTTAGGCCTTGGAAGGCTGGGATTCTTCCGAACCACTATCCGAAGTCTCTTCAGTCGGTCCCTCGGAAGTCCCCTCGGAAGTCTCCGCAGAGGTTCCCTCGGAACTATCTTTGGACGCTTTGGATGCTGCAGGAGACGCTGGTTTAGGAGACGCTGCCTTTGGAGGCTCTTCTACCCTGGCTTTCTTTATAACGGGCTCAGGCTCCTCCTCAGAAGAAGATTCCTCCTCTTCAGAGCTAGACTCGAGCTCCTTCCTCTTTTGGCCTTGGCCTTGACTCCCCGATGGGCCGTCTTTGATCAAATCGGCAAGCTTGTCTGCAACGCCCCCAAGTGCTGGAACTCGCACATGATAAGGGAAGGAAGACTGTTCAAGGACTTCTGGAAACTCGTCCTGAATAGCCTCCACCGCGGCGTCCCAGCCTTTCCTATAGCTGACTGGATGAAGGAGGGCATCATGCTCCACCATTAAATCCTTGAACTTCTGAGTGTCCATCCAGCCGTCAAAGGCTTTATCCTTTTGAGCCTTGAGGATAACATTTTCAGCCCGGGCCATTTCCAAATCAGAAGTAGATGAGGCAAGTTGGGCTTCAAGGGCCTCTATTCTTTGGTTGGCCTCCTCCAGCTTCTTGTTCGCATCCTCGAGGCCAACCTTCCAAGCCTTGGCTTGGTGAATCGCCCCTTGAAAATGGGCGTTCGTCTACAAGAAACACAGCAAAAGTAAGAGATGGGAAAAATCAAAAAGGCAACTATGAACGGCTAAGGAAAAAGACGTATCGTCGCCAAAGCCTGAGCTCCGAAAAGCTCCTTACCCTCCAAGTCCTGTTGAAGGACAAAGTCTTGATAGTCAACCGGGGAAATGGAATGCTTAGACCATTCCTTGGCAAGCGTTGTGTTGCCAACAATCGAATCCTTTCCCCGGATTCCCCAAGCAGGTTGGAAGTAAGACCCTGGTTTTTGCTTGGTACGTAAAACTTGGCTGGGGCCTTCTTCGCCTGGTTCCATTGCCTGGAGTAGGAACTCCGGGAAACGATCCCCAAGGCGCGGGTCTTTAAAGACCTTTCCAGTACGCTTCATCCTGGTCATTTCCAGGTCTTTAGGCTTTGTAGCCTCCTCAATTTTCTCAGCCACTGCAACAAATAAGATAAGTGAGTTGAGAAGTTAGCAAAGTAGAAGATAGAAGGAATGAAAACAACTAGACAAGGAAGGAAACGTACTCTTCTTAGGGATGGGAAAAAGGCCGCGTTCTACAAGAACGGTCTCCCTGATAAGATCCCAAGAATGGGAAGTCCCATTATCTTGCGTAAAGAGGTTGAAAGCTCTGGTCTCCTCCTCAGACAAAATTATATCATTTGGGCTCCCATCTACGGCTAGCCCAAAAGACGAGCGAAATAGGGTGCCCCAATCGCCACCCTCCCAAATGACGAATAAAATATCTTTCTTCCACCCCAAGTTGTTGTCAGGGATGGACTTCCCGTTCACTATGCGGGGAACGGTTGGGTGCTGGTTTAAAGAAACCCACCCCGGATTCTTGTCAGGACTGTTCTTGAAATGGAAAATCTTTCTAAAAACAGCAACAGAGGTAGAGACATTATGCTTGGCGCATTGCGACAGATAGCACAGAATCAACCTCCACGAGTTAGGAGGGAGTTAGCAAGGGCTGATGTGAAAGAGATATGTCCTAAATCCAATCATGTATGAGGATTTAGGAATAACTTTTATGTAATCTGTTTTGATTTCATTGATAAAAATAAAAGACTTGTTTTGTTTTTATTGCGGGCTCTATCTATTTAAATGTTTAAATAAGATATACCACAGTTTAGAGTAAAGCTTTTTATGGATTGTGATGAGATCATAATAATGAGACCTAAAAGATGATAACTCTAAACTTAAATAGTTCCTAGTCGTAGGATTACTAACTGGTAATTAATAATCCGCAAAGATCGGTACATACTATGCTTGCTTCATTATGAAGGATGTCTGTTCTCATAGACATTTGTGTGGTGACACTATAGCTAGTATGTAGGTGCTTATTATAGAATAAGTTCACTGAACATGACTCACACAGCTGAACAACTGATGGAGTTCACTCACGTGTCAACAGTTGTTCACATAGTGATAGTTGTACAAGTATCCTTAGACTTGAGGTCATCATAGTCATCTTGTGTACACTGAACTATGCTTTGGTTTAGTTCTTAGTCTCAAGGGACAATTATAAGGGCTCTACTGGGTATAGGAATTTGTACACGAAGATAGTGTATGATCAATAAAGGATCTACCCCTTCTAGTAAAGGAAGAGAATGTTCAATGCTGATCCACTTATGCTAGTTCAGGAATCTCCGGCTAGAGTGAATGAAATTAGAAAGGAGTTTCTAATTTACATTAAATAGAACTAAGCATAGTGAATGGGAAAGCAAGTGATTAAATAAGATAGGCTTGACACAAGTTCCATACCTTGTATTTAATCGTGACATTGCAGGGTAGAAGGAATTGATTGTACGGTAACTACTCACTGAATAGGTTCTTGGTATTCTAAGCAGTGAATTCGTATTATCCGGATAGTCGCGATATGCTGAGAAGTATCACTCACGATGAAGAATAAATATGATTAATTAATTAATCATATTTAATAAATTAGAGAATTTATATAAATAATGATAAAATAGTTTTATTATTATTTATTTCTACTACCGGCTTAATATTGAACCTACAGGGTCACACCATAAAAGAGAATGATATAATGGTGGAGAAATTAATTAATAATGGCTGATAATTATTTATTTATGAAATAAATAATTAATTGGAAAATTTAATAATTGATTAAATGAGATTTAATTGATTATAAATTAATTAAGAAAAGGTTCTTAATATTATTAATTAAGAATTTAATTTTTGGAAATTAAATCAAGTGAGAGAATTATTTCTAAAGAGTTTAGAAAAAGGATTAATAATTAAAAGGTTTTTTAATTATTAATGAGAATAATAAAGGGTTAATAATAATAATATTTTATGGGAAAATTTTTAGCTGAAAATTTGCCTATAAATATACTATTATAGACCCTATTTTTGCCTCAACTAAGAAGATTTACAAAACCCTAATTCTCTCCATCTCCTCCTCCTTCATTACATCGTTTTCTTGGTGGATACCGGTGGAGTACTTCACACTTGAGGAGCAGCTGCTAAGGATCTCCATTCATCATTTTTGGATCGCCATTAAAGACCTCCATCTTTCCATTAACGTAAAGCTTCTTAAGGTAAACATATTGAACTACGAATTAAATATTATTTTTCGCATGGATCCTGCGGAGGGTTTCGGTTTTTTTTAAGATTTAAATTTACGTTTTCGCTGCATTTATGTGCTAAAAACCCTTCAATGGCATCAGAGCTACTTGCGAAAAGTTTTTAATTCGTTTATGTGTTTAACTGTTTTCGATATATGAGCATGTACGTGATTCGCCATGATTTGATGTTGATATAATATGCTTATATATGTATGGTTTTGAATATATGATATTCATGTGAGTTGTACAATCATAAGATGATTATGTAATCTGTATATATACTGATATATACATGATTTATGTTTGTTTAAATTATGAGAATTATATTAGATACAGATTCTGAATTGGCTGCTGCAGATTTGCTGAAATCTGGGTCTGGTGTCCGATTTACGCAAACGAATACCCTATTCCATAGGTAAACGAGCGTATGAACAAAACTGATAGCAAATGCTATCAACGACTCATCTGTAAGGCGTTTGACGTCGTTTACTGCCCGTAAACAGTGATTCTTGTTTTTCTGATTTGATTCTGATTTTTGTCATATTTTCTTTTTATGATTAGATCATAGATTATATGATATGTTAAGATCAGATTATGTGTTTTAACATACTTTTATGTGTTGTATGAGCATGGTGGATGGTTATGGCCTTTCGAGCTTAGTGTAATGGTTTTGGTTTTAAATACGACTTGCATGTCGTCAATCTTTGTAATCATAAATCTCGAATGTAACTCGAGTTATTCTTGTAAGTTCATTAGATTAGTTTTACTTTCAATCATGTAATGTAATTGAAGACTCAAGAAGGCTATCCAATGGAGGTGATACAAAGAAGAAGACGAGGCATACAAGAAGTCTAAACAAAGAAGAAGACTTATGTAATAAGTAGTTGTATTTATTTCCATCACCATATTAGATTGACCTTGATCTTTATCATGAGCTTGATAATGATCACATAGGATGGGGCCACAACCAAACACATTTACTTTATTGCACTTTACATTTACTTGTTCATTTAATTTTATATATGAGATATATGCCTATGTTTACCATGCGATGATAGATTTAGGTGAACTTAAATCAATATAAGGCGTGCTCTAGAAAATCTAGAATAGGAATCGTTTCTTGCCTTAACAATAAATATTATGAATACGATCATGAGATTCTTGTGTTTATGAAACACGTAATTGAATATGAATTTTCAATATTGAGAGAAAGGATGATTCTGTCAACAACAGATTTCTATCTGTAAGAAAGGGTTATTAAGTGACGCCTCTTGACAATGCTCCACCCGATCTGGGAATCATCTGATTATCGATTATTTATTTGAAATATTTAATTTAAAAGGAAGAATCTCTTTATAATATGATTATGATTGTAACGTAATATAATCCCTCTAAAATTAAATAATATCAAGTAGTAGTTGGCCAATGACACAACGGGCTTGTGTCAGTCATAGCCTTCCAACATGGTAGAAAGTGGTTCTTATTTTTAAATCATTGTCGTTTCGTGCTACAGCCGAGTGCTTTGACTTCGAAATAAGAAATACTTTTCTATTACATAAAGATGTGTACATTGAATTAGAATCTAAAGGTCCGTACGTGCTACAGCCGTGGGCCGTTGGAGACTGATTCAATTGTAAGAAATATGAATGAGACAACCATATTGGTATTTAAGATGGCTAGTCTTTCATACCATATGGCATACAACACATGATTAGGTGGCGTCCCACCCGACTCTTCGTCTTTCTGACAAAGTGTCTTACCATAACACTGTTTGTCCCAATCAGAAAGCAAAACTTGAGAGAAACAATTAAATTTGAAAGGAATGTAATATCCTCCTTTTCGATATCATAGCAAAGAGTTTATTTAAGAAAAAAGATTCATACTTATTTAGGAATCAAAATGGAATATATGCTATAATATTGAAGACGAGAACGATATCATTGGTCACCATCCACATTTCACTTGTATTCATCTTTCGAGCTTGTTCGATCATATTCCCATTGTTCTATATAACAACTTTATAAAGTACGTTGAAATGCCTTCGCAAATTAAGCATTATGGTAAATTCTTACTTGTCACGTCTTGCGTCTTTAACATCGCACCTACACGTATAATACTTTCACAATTCCATCATAATGGCGTCCTTATCAGATAACCTCGAGTTGCCTCTTTTCAATTTAGAATAACCACGAATCATTCAACATAACGATCCTTTTGTTAATAATATTCTTCTTTTGGAAAGATCTGGAAATCTTCCCAATCTTCTTCGATCATGCCCCGGCTTCTGTTAAATCAATGAATTCTTCGAACTCTGATAGTCCTAGTAATTGGATGAATAGTTACTCCGTACGCCGATTCTGTTGTTAATCTTATCAAACAATATTTGTACCTAGGAATAATCAGCTTCTTCATAATCGTGGACCACTTTATTCTCTGAATTAACAATACCAAGTCTAAAATAAATATCCTTCCAGGTAATCCGGGTCTTTTAACAAACAAAAATTCAAGTAGTAACTTGACAACCAATGTTTAAAACTTATTTTATTCAAAAAGGTTTTTAAAATTTTATAAGAAAAAATCTTTTTCGAAAACTTGTTTAAAAATTTTGAAAATCACAATTCTGGTTGTCCTTACTATATGAGTTGGTTGTTGTCATTCCGACCTATAACAAGGTACCAAATTAAGGAAACAATCACATAAAGGTCCGTTCACTTCGATCTACCTTTTCTCCTTTATCGAGTCCATTTGCCTTCCTTAATTGATGAAAACTTCAGTTGTCGTTGCATTTTACGTTATTTGTAGCTTCACATCAAAGCTCCCATACTGGTAAAGGTTCCATCATCAACTTTGCAATTATTAAGTGGAACAGACTATCCAATAGTCAACAAGTCTATTTTATAGAACCAAAATTTGCTCATATCACATCACATCACTACTTTACATATCGCATTTATCATAGCACCGTCATTTAATTCTATAAATATTCCAGATTTATACTTTTCTCTCTAACTTTTTCATAATTTATCTAATCCATCCCATAACTAATCACGGGTGGCCTAATCACTAATAGCTTCTTGTAACCTGATAACAGCTATCCTCCGGAACACTTGAATCTTTTTCCTAAACTTCTTCTCACCTTTATTTGTATCTCAATACTCACCATTTACTGCAACTCCCGAATCCATCCTCATAGGTGCAATTACTTCATAGGACAAGTTCTAAACTGAGGGTATAGAACAAGGTGTAGGGTAAACTAAAGAGATACACTCACAGTCGAATGTCCAGTAAAACAAAATTAAACAGAGGGAGATTCTTGAATAGGTGGTCTCGTATCAAAAGGTGGTAGAATAGCGTAGAATAGCTTGAAAAGGTGCAACTGTCATAACGGAAGGTAGTACCATTAATATTGACGGAAGAACAAGGTGCAAATCAAATCTGATAGAAGATGATGATCCTCGAACGAAAAACTCCAAACGATCTGATGATATAGGGAAATCAGGATCTGCCATTATCGTTGTCTGGAAATCACGTCGCAAGCTAAGAATCCCGAATCGCAACACGAACCGTGCCGGAGACCTACTATATAGTCGCACTCATCCTCACGACGTCTTATCTTTCTATTTCCTATTCCTAATCCTAACCCTCTACCCAATCCCGACAATCTAGGCTTGTTTTAGTGACTTATAACCGGTAGCTCCGATACCAACCTGTGGCGCCTTCCAAACCCGGGTCAGAAGTTTGGGGTCCACAACACATACACAATATATAAACATGTATAGGAAATAATATTTGCAATGACCCTGCTTCACATAACCACGGATCGCAGCAGGTTAAAGTATGAAAACAAGCCACAATCCTAACCTTTATTACAACGTACCAAATCCCAACTAATTTAACTTACAACTGATAATAAAATCATTCTTACAATCTGACTATCTCTTTACCGCATGAAGCTTCTGCTAGCTCGAACCAACTCAACTGGAACCTTAGCCCGCACTTTGGACTGAGGAACTTCACTATCATCTATATTCTTTTCAACTGTAAAATATATAAAAGAATCGCAATGGTGAGCTAACTAGCTCAGCAAGTCTTAATAGGGATAACTGAGGTTAAGTAATAATCAAATGAAATGATTCATAGGAATCAAGTTTCTTTTTAACTAATCATTAGAATTGGATATTCATTTTAAATTGTAAAAAAACCAAGGTTAGGCTGCTGATCAGTCACGCACTAACCCCGAGCAAAGCACACAACACTGCTCTAATTACTGGATCCAAGGCACACATTGGCCTATAATTGACCACGAATCTGGTCTGACCACGAATCTGGTCCACGTTTAGAAAATTATCCAATCCTAAAACAATTCAGTGTAATAAACAATTTAATTCAATAAGCAAGATCATAATCAACATTGATAAAGCACTTGTACAAAACCGTAATGCAGTTCATGAGTATCACAAGGGTATATCAAGGTATATATAAGAAACAGTTTTCAGTTTGTAAAAGCATCAGGTATTAAATCAGTAATAATTTTTCAAGATATAGTTCTTTGATGTTATAAGGAATGGTTGGGGTATAAAAGTTTCTGTGTTTTCAAACAATTTTCTTCCAGTGTTTGGTGTTTGGTAGTTAAACATTTGGGGAGCAATATCATATTTGGGTGGCTGGGTATCTGAAAATCAACAAAGGATAGTTTACAAAGAGTAAGGCTTATAGCTCAAGATCAAGAAAAATCAGGGTTCAAGGTTAAATAGCGTAAAACACTTGCAATATAAAAACAGAAGTTATTTTGAATAATAGCAACATGTTAGGAAACAGTTCGAAAATATTTGCGATAGATCTTGAAGAAAAGTTCAGAAGTACTTGCCTTACAGGACTTTACAACTATTACTGATCAACTCTAATCCGACTCTGCCGCTCAGGCTTTAACGTCCAACCATTAGATCATATTAGATTCGACTTCGACACTCAGGTTTTTCTGTTGAAATTCTACTGAGCTCGTCGGCTGACTACTAGGTCATTTCTAGTCCAACGTCCACTTTCGGTTGCCCTGACTAGAACCTACAGGGTTAAAATGCCCTATGTTAGATGTTCAGGTATGCTTGACATATCCCTAATACCAATCCTACATAAACAATAACAAATCCGACTCGTACTTATATGGATTATTATAATATAAAAACACACCCAATAGTCAGGGTTCGCATTCTCAAGAAATAGGTTTGGTGTTCGTTTTTCGAAGATAAGTATACTCGAAATTTTACAGAATCAGGGTTATGGATTTTAGAAAATTATTTCATCACATCGTGCAATCAAGTTTCATATACAACACATATATATCTATATAACCATTCGACGTCCCGATAATCGTTGGATACGTTCCCATATTTTCGTAGGTAAATTTCCCGGAAATCGGGCAGCGTCTACTTTGTTTATTGGACTACCCGTCGAAACATCAATCGACGTCAAACCAACAACAATCAAATTCACAACACCCACAATCCCAAACACCAGCTCAACCCAACAATCAATCCGATCATAATTCGTCAACTAAATTAAGTACTCGACTTTAATGTAAAATCAAATTCTCGTTTCAAAGATAATTTCACGAATTAATTTATTTATTTTAAAATATTAGGACTCAGAATAAACATCATAGTCCACCGTCGACTCGCCAAGGCTCATCGCCGACGGCGGTACAATTTATTGGTGCCCGATATAATACGGGCTTCCAAATAAATTACACCGATTTATTTGATTAAAATCAATTGCACGAAATTATTTATATCACGAATTGTATTCATAATTCCCTGTAATTAATAAAATAATACGAATTAATCCAATCAATCGAACCAAACGCAGTCAACGAAGCAGGGCAACACGCACAACGCGCTATCACAGAACCGTAGCAAAGCCATCGGAAAAACACAGGGATGGCCGGGAAGCACAGTCACACACACACAAACACCAACACACGCACACATATCGTACACATATATACACAGATATATATATATATATATATGCATATAAAAGAATCACCGAGACAGCCAAGCCAAGCACAAGGCGGCGGCTCACCGTAATTAGGCCGGAAGCAAGCAACCGTAGATGATTAAGAGCAACAGGAAGAAGATTGAAGAGAGAGGAAGAGAATAAATTACGAGAGAGATATGACAGATATTGTAATTGCCAAAGAAGGAGAGGAGCAGCGAAACCGAATAAACATGAGCGAAGAAGGCGGTGGTACCGCCTTTAGTTTTATTTCTGTCAATAGAAATCTTCTACTGCTGCCACTGCCACATTGCAATTTAATACCTAAAACTTAACACGTGTCCTAATTTATACTGCAGTCCCTGATTTTGCTCGTGTTTCGCAAAATAACGAGCAAGTTTATTGGTAAAATTTTACCCTAAAATTGCCAAAATAGTTTTAAAATATCACAAATAATTCATAAATATTAAAAATAATTTTTTCGTAATTTTCAAAGTATATTGAAACGTAACTCATATCTGCATTTAACCATTAATGATCCGAGCTATACTTAAAATAATTTTAGAAAATCACGAAAATAGTCTTAAAATGGTACAAATATCCCGAAATTTATAAAAATATAAATTTTGAAATTTTTAAACAATTTCTAAAACATAACTTGTACCTGCTTTTATCAATTAAACGAATCGACGCGCGAGTGAAACTAACTTCGAAAATTCCCAAAATAATTTTAAAATTCTCAAAATAATACGAACTTAATAAAATATAAGTTTCATGATTTTTGAAGATTCTCATAATTAAATATGGATTTTACCATTAAACACACCCAGCAAAATCATTTATAAATAAATAATTAATGAAATATTGATTTCTCAGTTTTATAAAATCCTACAAATAATTAATGTAATTATAAAATCATAAAAACAATTTTAGAGACACTTCAAATATTTATACACATAAATTTGCATTAAATCCACTTTAAAAGTGAAACAATTGAATACAATTCCTTAATTAACCACGCGGACAACCCGATACATCATAAATCACACCTAGATAATAATCAAACAACATATAGCGGTCAAAACCAATATACATATTTTATTTAATAATTTTCATAATAATCACATATTTAAACAATTCAAAAATACACGAGTCGTTATAAACGATACCAGAAGAATTATACAGGGAATTTCAGAAATTGGAATTGGAGGTCAGAATTTGCAAACCTAGTGAAGTAAAGATGTATAGCATGACGTTTTAGCCAGAATTACTAGAGAAAATAAGAAAATTCTAGGAGAAAATAATGGATTAAGATATCAATCGTTTGGTTGGAGAGGAGTTATGCACTCAGAAGGACGATCAGGGTATTCTTAGATTTTCATCCAGAATTTGGATTCCACCAGTGACAGAATTGAAGAATGAAATTCTACACGAAGCTCACAATTCAAGGCATTCCGTTCATCCGGGAAGTACCAAGATGTACAGGGATTTAAAAGAAAATTATTGGTGGCCGGACATGAAGAGGGAAATTGCGGAATGGGTCAGCAAATGTTATACGTGTCAAAGAGTTAAGACGGAGCACCAGAGACCCAATGGGATGTTACAACCATTAGAGTTTCCAGAATGGAAGTGGGAGCATATTGCTATGGATTTTATAGTTGGATTTCCAAGAACAAAAGCGAACCATGATGCTATCTGGGTCATGGTGGACAGACTAACCAAATCAGCTCATTTCTTACCTATCAATGAAATATTTTCACTGGATAAGTTGGTCCACATGTATTTGAAGGAAATAGTAGTTCGCCACGGAGTCCCTGTGTCTATTGTATCTGATCGAGATCCACGATTCAATTCAAGATTTTGGAAAAGCTTTCAAGAATGCTTGGGAACTAAGTTAAAATATGAGTACGACTTATCATCCACAGACGGACGGCCAAAGCGAGAGGACAATCCAGACTATTGAAGATATGTTACGTATTTGTGCTATCGACTTCAAAGGAAATGGGACGAACATTTACCCTTGGTGGAATTTGCTTATAATAATAGTTATCATGCCAGTATTGGAATGCCTCCCTATGAAGCTCTTTATGGACGCAAATGTCGATCACCAGTATATTGGGACGAAGTCGGAGAGCATAGAATACTTGGACCTGAATTGGTGCAGCAGACAAAAGAGGTTGTGGAAGTCATCCCGAAAAGGCTAATTGCAGCACAGGATCGTCAAAGGAAGTATGCAGATCAATCCTGAAAGGACATGGAATTTGAAGACGGAGATCTAGCGTTATTAAAAGTGTCGGCAAGAAAGAAAGGAAAGCTGAATCCTAGATACATTGGACCTTTTGAAATTCTAAAATATGTCGGCAAGGTAGCTTACGAATTGGCGTTACCCCCACACATGGAGCATATTCATAATATTTTTCACGTATCAATGCTTAAGAAATATAATCCAGATTCTAAGCATGTAATCGAGTATGAGCCAGTAGAACTTCAGGCAGATTTATCATATGTAGAGAATCCGATAGAGATTCTAGAGAAGAGAGAAAAGATACTGAGAAATAAAGTTGTAAAGTTAGTAAGAATATTGTGGAGAAACCCAAAGGTTGAAGAGTCAACATGGGAACTAGAAAGTGATATGCGAGAAAAGTACCCTCAGTTGTTTACTTAGCAGATTCTGAGGACAAAATCCTTTTAGGGGGGAGGATGTAATATTCGGGATATCGTGTGTAATTATTTTTATCAATAAATGATTTTTATGTAATTATTATGTGAATTTTTGTGAATTATCTGCTGATTGATAATAATATTTAGATGCAAATATGTGATAAAATGTGAGTGTGTTAATTTTATTATGTCCAGAATAAAATATAGATAATTAAGGTATTTTTCTGGTAATTTTTGGAGTATTATATGATTTTATATTGATTTATGAATTTATTAATTATTCTCTGAATCATTACAAAATTATTTTATAAAGCCGGAAATCGTCCAACCTCAACCGTTTTTACGTTTTTACGGCCCAAAACTCTTCCGAAAACTCCTTCCTAACCTAATCTGGTAATTCCGGACATTTTTCGTGTTTTGACTTTTTCAATCCGGATTACGGTTTGACCCGTGCGCGTCCCGGAACACAATTTTTGATACGATAATTGTTTCGATATATCAACAAAACCCGTATTCTCGAAAGATGGGATAATATTAAATTATTTTCGTATAAAGTATTTTATAAAAGGCCCGGTTGGGATAATTATCCAATACGGGTATTAAATCAGATCATTTTTGCAGTTACTTAGTGGCTAAGTAACTAATTTAACGATCCAAAATGATCCAATACGAACCAATATTCCATAAATATATAGTCCTTTTATTATTTCATTTTACTTGTAATAATCATAACCAATCAGTAACAAAATAAGAAATACAGAGAAAACCCCTAAAACGATACGTTCTTGAGAATCAAATGTCCGATCGAAGGCGTTATCGAACTCCGATTCGGGCGTACAACATATCTAAACGAAGCTCTCGAAAAACTCTACCTTAATCCACCATCTGTTTTTGCCCAGAAATTAAGGTATTTTTCTGATTTAATTATTTTATTTCAAATTAATTATAAATTAAAATATGAATTTTTGTTCTTGGTATTTTTGATATGATTTGATGGCATAATCGTGTAGATTATTTCTTTCTGGTCAATTTGGTATATTATATGTCAAAAATAGAGTTCAATATCATATAGAAATTGATGTTTTGATTCTCGGGTTATTAAATTAGGGTTTTGAAGCTTTGAATGTTCTTAATCGAAATTTAGGAGTTTTTGATTCAAGGATTATTAGTTAAAATTGATTATACAAGGTTGTAGATCGTGATAAGATGAGTTTATTGATGTATATATGGAGAACAGACGATGTCGAGAAGGCGGTGATCGGAAAACGGGTCGAAACGGAGGCGGAATTTTCAGGCAACGATTCCGGCCGTTTCGTTGATGTATTGAAAATTTTAGCTGCGTATATGAGTTCCTGGAAACGTAACGAACAGTCCCTGTAAATTTGAAGCATTTCTGGGCTGGTTTGGTGTCGCCGGAAAAGCTCGGGATCGCCGTTAATGGCGATCGCCGGCAACCGGCGACAGTGATGACAGGGACGGGAACGGTTAATTACGGAAACGTCCCTGTAGTTTGCCCCGGTTTGCATGTTAGTCCCTGACATTTTTAAAATCTTATAAAAATTAGATTTCTGTTTCTAAAATTTATAAAAACTATATTTCTGTTTATATTTATTTTCAGAAAATTGTTTTAATTATTTAAAAATCCCAAAAATTTATGATTTAATTTCTGAAAATTATTTTTAATTCTAAAATAAATCCTAATTATTTAATTAATTAATTTTAGTTGATAATTAATTATTTAATTTTTTAATTAATTTAAATATTAATTGTTTAATTAATTTAATTAGTTATTAATTAATTTTAATTGATTATTTAATTGGATTTAATTATTTAAAATTGATTTAAAAATTCTGAAAAATAGTTCGGAGCTTTAAAGTACTATTTTAAATTATTTTTAAGGCTCGATAATTATTATAAAATTATTTTAAAGCTAGAATCGGGTGTTCGAATCCTATTATTTAATTATAAAATGATTCGGAGTCCCGTTTTAATTCCGAAAAATATTCAAAAATTCTTATTAAATACGTGGAAAATCGTTTTAACCCCGAATCTTCTTTGAATAATTATTTTAATTAAATATCTTATGTGCTACGTGTTATATGTGATCTAATTGATGTATAATATGATTGTACGTGTGTTGTTTGACTATTTTATTCATAACTTTCAATCCGTACGTCGAATTTGGGTGAAACGAAGGGTAGTTAGAAGTTTGTAACGAATAAAACGAAATGAGAATGAGTATTGATAAATACATGTGATGTTTAACAGAGGAAGCAATATGTAAAATGCGAAAGCAGGTAGTCAGTGAGTGGGAATCTATTGATGAGTGCTAGTAAAGTGAAGGCGAATCGATAAGGCAAGTGTTTCTTTTCCTCTTGATTACCGCAAGTATTTTGGAACTTTCTTCATTGTGTTGCAATTACTATAAACAGTTATTATTCTATATTGCAAGTACTTTGAAGTACTTAACCTAAACCCTGATTCTTATTGATCTTGAACCATAAGCCTGTTTCTTCATAAACCGTTGATTATTGAATTCACATATACAAACCACACCTATATGATACTACTCCACAAATACATACCTACCACATACTGATCCCAGCTACAAAATTGCTTATCATACCAACCCTTATATCTTGTGTAATAGAAGACCAATTCTTGTAAGTCTTGAACCCTTGGGTGTTCTGCTTTCTGTTTCTTTCCTTGATTGGAACCCAACCTTTATGATTTCTTGGTTAATTCATAGAATTACAGATCATCCTACGTTTCAAAGTAAATGTTATTTATGATTCACTATTGAGTTATATTGCTTATCATATTATGATTCTAGAATTGGATTGTTTTTTATATGGACCAGATTCGTGGTCGGACCAGATTCGTGGTCATAATAGGCCAATGTGTGCCTTGGATCCAGTATATAGAGTAACGTTGAAAGCCTTGCTCGGGGTTAGTGCGTGACTGATCGGCAGCCTAACCTTGGTCTTTAAAATGAAAATGAATATCCAATTCTAATCATTGTTTATCAGTAAACTTGATTCCTTATATCATTTAAATTGATCACTGTTAATCTCAGTTACTGTCTTTGTGACTTGCTGAGCTAGTTAGCTCACTCTTGCAAAACTGTTCATATTCTTTTCCAGTGAAAAAGGAAACTGGTGGTAGCGAGGATCCCCAGACAAGTGTGCGAGCTAGGTATCCAGGTTGAGATGGAATAGACTAGCAGAGGATGTTTGGCTTGGTTGTATTGATAGTTTGTAATACAGTTTAAACTTCAGTTATGAGATAAATAAACTGGGTTTTGGTACGTTTATATAATAAATAAGATTAAGGCTTGTGGCATACTTTAAACTGCATAGATCCGTGGATTATGGTAAGTAGGGTCATTTCATATACATATTATTATATTCATAACATGTTTAAATATGGTGCGTGTGTGTTGTGGGCCCCAAACTTCTGACCCGAGTTTGGAGGGCGTTACAAAAGAGGTAGAGGATACACCTATTTTTCCCCTGTATTACCCTCAGGAGGAGTGTTGACAATAGCTGTCTTCCTTGGTTCTACTTCTGCTTCATTCGGCTCCTCTTCTTCAGCCACAACTTTAGATTCTGGAGCTTTAGCTTTTTCAGGATTCGCAACCTTTCCAGACCTCAATATAATTGCCTTAACCTGCTCTTTAGCTTCCCTCTTTCCTGGAACTTCAGTATTACTAGGAAGTGTGCCAGGTTGACGATTCAGAAATGCATTATCAATCTGCCTAATTTAATTCTCCAAGGTCTTGATAGAAATGGCTTGGCTCTTGCATATGAGTCTCAACTCCTCCAATTCAGATTTTTCATTAGCTTGAGGTAACTGCTGAAGCTGAAGTTATTGCCATGGTGTATATTGCGGTTGTTGAAAACCAGGAGGGTAATACTGCTTTGTTGTGTAAGGATGATAAGATTGTTGCACCGCATTCTGATTGTTGCTCCAGCTGAAATTAGGATGATTGTGGTTGTTGGGATGATAAGTGGCTGGAGCTTGCTGTTGTGATCTCTGAAAGTTGCTCACAAACTGAACTGATTCACTATAAATAGCACACTACTCAGTCTCATGTGCCCCCCGCACAAAGCTCACAAACACTAGTAATTTGATTAAGTCCATAATTAGCCAAAGAATTAACTTTCATCGTCAAAACTTGAAGTTGAGCAGCTATAGCAGTAGCTGTATCCACTTCCAGAATTCCTGCAACCTTGCCTTGCGACATTTGTTGTGTTGGATTCTGGAACTCATTAGCTGCCATAGCTCAATCAACTCATAAGCTTTATTATAGCTTTTGGCCCATAAGGCTCCACCAGACGCTGCATCGAGCATAGGTCTAGACTGTGCGCCTAAACCATTATAGAAATAGTTTATGATCATCCAATCAGGCATGCCATGGTATGGGCACTTTTGAGTAAGAGCAATCCTGATTGCAGCCGTCTTTGCCATATGGAAGAATTTAGTGAGAAACTTTTGAGCAAGATCCTCCCAAGTAGTAATAGCGCCTGCTGGAAGAAAATGTAACCAACACTTAGTCTTATCCCTTAGAGAGAATGGGAAAAGTCTCAGCTTGATAGCATCTTCAGTCACGTCATTGAACTTGAAAGTATCGCAGATCTCGATGAAATCCCTGATGTGCTTGTTGGGATCTTCTGTAGGAGAACCCCCAAACTGAACTGAATTTTGTATCATCTGAATCGTGCTTGACTTGATCTCAAAGGTGTTAGCCGAGATGGCTGGCCTGATAATGTTGGACTGAATATTATTGATCTTAGGATGAGAATTGTCCATCAAAGCCTTCGGATTTTCTGCTTGATCTCCCATCACAACTAGTGCTTCTTCCTCAAAAACTTGCTGATGAACCACAACTTCTTTCTAGGCTTGATCCAGAGTTCTCTTATGAGACCACGAACACGTATGCATACACGCTCGCTAGAGAACCTGAAACACGACAAGGAAACCAACAAGTAACAATTTCCGAGTTAATGAACTTTAACGATCACTAATGACAAACACATAAACTAAAAATTAACACCGAGTCCCTGGCAGCGGCGCCAAAAACTTGTTAGAGCAAGATCATGCGCTAATAATTCACGCAAGTATACGTGTTCAAAAGTAATATAGAATTAATTCTAGTTCGTTCCCACATAGACTCTTTTGGTTAACTTAATGATTTATGCGCTTATGCAACAATGATATGGTTATTATTCAATGCTAAGACGAATAACAAGTTGAGATTTTTTATAACTAAGGTATTAACTAACATGCAATTAAATAAGAGAATAAAGGATTGAATTATTATATGAGACAAACATGGGATTCTAACTTTATTAAATACTTCATTCAAAGTATTTTTGTTCTTAACCTTAGCATGTAATGGTGATGAAACTAACCAGATAACACAAAACTGATAAACGCCAACTTCCGTTGCACGAATAACATACTACCAGACATCCACAAAAGAGATAGAAACTGAAATAGACACCAAGTATGTTGAGATCCTATATGTCTATAGAATTTGACAACACAAAGGTTTAATGCGCAAGTTATCTATCTTGATTACATAGAGCAAGTAAGATGGTTAAAATTACCTATGAATCATGCATAACAAATACATGAACCTATGCTAGCATGGCAAGTTCTAAACCTCTAAATTCACTGTCGCTTCATTAGAGATTAACATGCTATCTTATATGTTCGCGATGCACATAAGACGAATAAGCATAACCAAAACTAGGTTATCATACAATCACCAGATACTAAGATATTGAAACAAGATTAACTACTGAAATCTATAAATAAATCTGTTAGAACCCCACGATAACGATTAGCCCATAATCAGACTCATCATCAACGTGGGTTCCTACGAAAGCATGGTATAATAAATGTAGTCTTTATACCGAATAAATAAGAAACCAAGTACATAAAACAAGAGTATAGGTCCAACAAATAAGTAAACTAGCATCCAAGGTTACAACTTAAAATAAAAAATCTCAAGAGTAAACTAGATCCTCTTCGCCTTGGTTGAATTGTGCAATACGGTCTTCTTACGCCTTCTCCTTAAGATCTAGTACATCTTGTTATGAAAAACGATCTTATGTTGTCATTATATAGCAGCCCATACAAATTAGAAGCCCAATAATCAGAATCAGAGGAGAAACAGGATTCTTGAAACCCGACCTGGCGCGACCGCGCGCTTAACCAGCGCGAGTGCGCTGACTCTCTGTACTTCGGGCACGGGCACGCTCTACTACAGCGTGTGTGCACCGTCCTTCTGGATAAACTTCTGATTTTGCTTCTCTTTAATTGCTAGTTCTTGACGGCCTTTGCACAAGCGATCTTCATGACACTTTCCTAACATCATTTTAGTATCAAAGCAATGCTAAATCACCTTGATTCTTTATTTATGCCTGAAATGCAAAACACTACAAAAACACATCAAAAACATAAATAACTTGAGTACAAAACATATATTCAAAGCTTTACGGAATGTCATAAGTTGACATAAATGCCACTTAACATACCCCCAAACTTGAATCGATGATTGTCCTCAAGCATAAATAGACTCAAAAACAAGAAATAAAAATGCATGAATGCAAACTATATGATTGCGATGATCCCAATAGAATAACTTAAACAATCGACAAGCAACATCTCAACAACTGAAGTTATTCGCATAAGTTCAATCAAATCTCACAAGTCAACTCACAAACCAGAAGCGTGCGTGTGTGCAATTGCTTACAAGATATACTAACGCAACTAGATTAATAATCATGACTCACTACTCATCAAGGAAATCACAAGGTTATAAATAGAATAAATGCTAAACTCAAAATGACTTATAACACTTCAATTTTATTATCGGAGTTATACATGGATCCATGCTTTTATTGCTAACACATAACAACACATATATGCTTATTTGATCATGCCATGAGTGAGGTCGACAAAAGATTATACTATAGTACCCATGTATCGAGCATTAGGTTAGCGGATCCCAGAATATAAAAGCCTTAGGTCACTATGCACAAAGTCCCCTAAGAACTTAATAACTCGAGTACTCAAGAGCCCACTCATGATCAATTATACATAACACATTTTTTTTCTTTTCTTTTTTTTTTCTTTTTTTCCATATCTGAGCAAGTGCGTTTCGCTCCATCTCGCGAAACCCTAGACTACTCAAATAAATATGAGCCGGCTACTAGCTATTTGACACCTAGCCACTACTAGCATTGAAATCCTACATTTTTCTCCAATTTTGTTGAACATCCATGTTATTTTACCATTAAGAGAATACATACATTCTAACTATAAATATGTGATTAAACCTCGACAAACAAACCATGATCATGATCTAGCACGCAAGCAAACTATAAGACTTGGTGAAAAAACCTTACTTCTAGAATGCAAATCAACTCGATAAGACTTAACATTCCTAAATACAACATCACCACACTTGTATCAATATCACAAATCAATAGGCAAATTAACTAAGGGATCATGTTATAATGCAAATGCATGAACTATATGCAACATACTATAACAAAAATAAAAAAAAACTACATGATAAATATGCAACTATATGAACTAAACTATCATGAATATGCAAACTATATGGACTCACACAAACATATTATTTAAATTATCACCCCTAACTTAAAATTTTCATTGTCCTCAGTGAATGTAATAGTAAGGAATCAGGCATATCTACTCGGAATCAGGATCCTCACCCTCAACGGGTGGAGTGTCAGGAGTGTCTGGAGGTGGATACACAGAGTTCTTACCAAAAAATGGCCACTGGCTATCAACTCTGGTAGCTCTGATGCAGTCCCCAACGCCTGGGTGAGATCGTGTACAAACCGACTATGGATGCCATGTATCGCATCCATCCTCCTCGCTAAGCGCCTATACTGCGCTGAACTCAAACCAGCACTAACATCTGCTTCCTCCTGCTGCTGCTACTGTGACTGGGAAGGACCGGCTTCCCCTAACTGAGATCTTCATGCAGCTCTGCTCGCCTGAGTCATCCCACCAGTTGGCCTTCCACCTGGAAAATGATCATAAGAGTACCCAAGCCCTTTCAGATCAGGCTTACATTCATCCCACTTTTGCATAGTCAACAACGTAGTACTGTCGATAGGAGCACTAGGAAGCTAAAGCTGCTCGTGTACGGGCCACTGAACTCCAATCGCCATACATAGCTTCATCACAATCGACGCATAGGGTATAGAACCCGTAGTACTCCCACGAAGAAACCTCAAAATACCCTGATGGATAACCACCCCAAGATCCACATAGTCTCCCAGAAGAATGCCCCACAACAAACGTGCACGATCCATAGTAACATCATGCACATGAGAAGATGGCATGATGTTGGCATAAATAAAAGAATTCCATGCACGTACAAACCTATTCATGACTCATTCGTGCCCCTCTTGAACTTCCAATGAGTCTCGGGCCACACAGCGTAGCAACGATCAAATCCAAGTTAAACTCCTTCGGCGTCTTCTCGTTCCAATTATCCTGATCGGGCCTCCTCTCAGGCTGCTCAATCACCCTCCGAATCGCCACATCACTATACTTCAGTATTAACCCCCTCACCATAGAAAAACCATTATTCTCCACCTTCGCATTCGCGTAGAACTCACGAACCACCTTCATGGGAACAGCAACAGGTGCCTCGCAAAAAGCAACCCAACCCATCTCCAAGATCATTTCCAACAACTTACCATCTCTCCCCGATGGCAGAAAACCTCACTTCTTAGCTATAGGCTTCGAAAGCAGCCCCGTATACTCCGCCTCAGCCTCGGGAGTTGCAAACCTTGCCCTCATACCCCAACACTCGAAGAATCGGTGGTGTTGCTGCTTACTTGAGTTCTTTGTCTTTTGGGTGCCATTGAGATTGAATGGGTTGAGAGAAAAGATAAGTGTTTGAGAGATATTTGTGTTTGAGAATTTGAGAAGTGATGGAGAAGTTGTGTATAAATGTGTGTATAAATAGGAATTTGGGAGAGAATTAGTTATGGAAAAGAAGTGGGATTAATGAGAGTAATGGAGACAATGGTATTGATTTGGAATAGAAATTATGGGAAGTAGAGGAGGGAAATTCAGGTAGGAATTGATGTTGCATTCAAAGTCCCAAAATTTTGTTATTTTTCTGTCTTTTTTTTTCGACTACAGGGGTGCAGCGCGAACACCCCTCATGACAGCGTGAGCGCGCCGTATTACTGAAAAACCAGCCTGGCCACCCCGCTCATCAGCGAGGGCGCGCGCAGCTATTGCTGTTTCAGCATGGCTGCCCCGCTTCCCAGGGCGCGCGCGCTGTGCTACTGTATTTGGTAGTGAAATTTTTTGTTTTTCAGATTTTTTTTTATGTTTTTCTCCTTGCTTTCTTCTTCCTCTACCTACTAATGTACAATAAAATTGGGTTGCCTCCTAAGAAGCGCTTGCTTTATGTTGTTAGTTTGACGTAGAATCGCGAGATCAAATGGCCAACAAAACAACACTAACCACCTCACGGTTTTTCGTGTCACCATAGTAATGCTTCAATATTTGTCCATTTACCTTGAATGCTTGACCCGAATCATTCTCAAAAATCTTCACCGCTCTATGTGGAAACACAGTTTTGACAACAAACGGCCCTGACCACCTCGACTTCAATTTCCCAGGAAAAAGATGGAGACGAGAGTTGAACAAAAGAACTTGTTGCCCCGGCAGAAATGATTTGAGCACTAGACCCCTATCGTGCTACCTCTTGACTTTCTCTTTATACATTTTATTTTTCTCATACGCTTGAAGTCGAAACTCGTTAAGTTCATTTAAGTGAAGCATCCTCTTCTTACCAGCTACATCCAAATCAAGATTCAACTTCTTCAAAGCCCAATATGCTTTATGCTCTAGCTCCATAGGAAAATGACATCCTTTCCCATAAACCAACTGAAATGGCAAGATGCCTCGCAGAGTCTTGTACGCTGTTCGATACGCCCAAACAGCTACATCCAGCTTCAAAGACCAATCTTTCCTCGATGGACACACAATTTTTTCTAAAATACGCTTGATCTCTATGTTAGATACCTCAGCTTGACCATTAGTCTGAGGATGGTAGGCTATAGCAATGTGATGATTCACATTATACCTTTGCATCATAGCAGTGAACTTGCGATTGCAGAAATGTGATCCCTCGTCACTGATTATGACTCTTAAAGTCCCATATCTTGTGAATATCTACTTATGAAGAAAATTTAGCACTACCTTCGCATCGTTCATTGGAAAAGCCTTGACTTCCACCCATTTCGAGACATAATCAACCGCCAACAAGATATACTGATTATTACAAGATGAGACAAATGGCCCCATGAAGTAAATTCCCCAAACATCGAAGACCTCAACCTCTAGAAGCACATAAGAGGCATCTCATCCCTCTTTGATATATTACCCACACGCTAGCATCGATCACATTTCAAAATTAACTGATGAGCATCCTTAAATAAAGTCGGCCAAAAGAATCCTACTTGAAGGATACGAGTTGCTGTCTTTTCTCCACCATAGTGTCCTCCATAAGTCATTGAATGGCAATCTCGCAAGATCCCCCCTCGTTTCGCTGTAAGGAATACATCTCCTGATGATTTGGTCAGCTCCTTGACGAAATAGAATCGTCTCATCCCACATGTACCGCTTCACTTCATGCAGAAATTTCTTTCTTTGAGCATAAATCAAATCTGGAGGCATAACGTTGTTCACAAGGTAGTTCACTATATCGATGAACCACGATTCTTCTGCTTGCACTCTAAATAGTTGCTCATCGGGAAAAGACTCGTTAATCAAAGACTTATCTTGTGAAGTTGCACTTGGATCCTCTAAACGAGAGAGATGATCGATGACTTGATTTTCATTCCCTTTTCTATCTTTGATCTCCAATTCAAACTCCTGAAGTAAAAGAACCCATCCAATTAGTCTAGGCTTCGAGTCCTTCTTCGAGACGAGATAGTGAATGGCAGCGTGATCAGTGAAAACTATCACCTTCGTCCCAAGTAAATAAGGTCGAAACTTCTCAAAACCATAGACAATAGCCAAAAGTTCTTTCTCAGTAGTAGTGTAGTTCAGTTGAGCACCATTGAGGGTCTTACTAGCATAGTAGACCACATGAAATATGTTGTTCTTCTTTTGCCCAAGAACTGCTCCAACTACATAGTCACTTGCATCGCACATAATTTCAAACGGTTCAGACCAATCAGGTGCAGTTATGACAGGTGCCGTAATCAAACTCTTCTCTAAGCTCTCAAAAATAGCAAGGCGCTCGTCATCAAACTTGAAAGGAACATCTTTCTCTAGCAAATTGCACAACGGCTTCGAAATCTTAGAGAAATCCTTGATGAAACGCCTATAGAAACCCGCATGACCAAGAAAACTGTGAATTCCCTTAACATAAATTGGTGGAGGAAGATTTTTAGTAACCCCCACCTTGGATTTATCCACCTTGAGACCCTTACTAGAGACCTTGTGACCAAGAATGATGCTTTGGCGTACCATAAAATGACATTTCTCCCAATTGAGAAACAAATTGGTCTCAACGCACCTTTTTATCACTAACCCGAGATTGTGCAAGCATTCATCATAAGAAGTTCCAAAGATAGAGAAATCGTCCATGAACACTTCTACATTATTTCGAATCATATCGGAGAAGATAGCCATCACGCATCTCTGAAATGTGGTTGGTGCACCACATAGCCCGAAAGAAACTCTCATGAATGCAAAAGAACCAAAAAGACATGTGAATGTAGTTTTCTATTGATCTTCTGGAGCGATACAAATCTGATTATAACCCGAATAGTCATCCAGAAGACAGTAGTACTCATGCCCAGTCAATATATCAAGCATCTGATCAATAAAAGGAAGTAGGAAGTGATCTTTCCTTGTAGTTTTGTTCAGCTTTCTGTAGTCCATGCAAACTCTCCACCCCGTGACTGTTCAAGTAGGAATGAGCTCATTCTTCTCACTCGCAACCATAGTGATACCTTCTTTCTTCGGCACACACTGAACTGGGCTCACCCAAGAACTGTCAGAAATGGGATAGATGATCCCTGCATCTAGCCACTTGAGGATTTCCTTCTTCATAACCTCTTTCATGATCAGATTTAGCCTTCTCTGTTGCTCAGTAGTAGGCTTGCTTCCTTCCTCTAGCAGAATTTTGTGCATATAATAAGAAGGGTTGATTCCCTTGATATCTGTTATAGTCCATCCAATTGCCGAATTGAACTCTCTAAGAATTCTCAAAAGTTTTTCCTCATCACTACCTGAAATGTCAGATACAATAATAACAGGCAAAGTAGATGTATCACCTAAAAACGCATACCTCAAGTATTCAGGTAAAGGCTTAAGTTCAAGAGTAAGCTTCCTCAATAGATGGCTTGAAGCGCTTTGGGGAACTTTTTAGCTCCTCCAATCCAAGAGATTCAAAAGGCATTTCCAATCTTCGCTTCCAAGGAGAAGCATTGAAATATTGTAACTGCTGGTCGCTTTCATCATCTTCACTATCGGAATCCCCCAATAAGGCCTTCTCCAAGGCATCTGATTTTAGCACATGATCCAATTATGAAGTAACCACAGATTCGACCAACTCCACCTTAAAACACTCCTCTTCATCTGTAGGGAATTTCATGGCATTAAAAACATTGAAGGTGACATCCTGATCCTGAACTCGCATAGTGAGCTCACCCTTCTCCACATCAATCAATGTTCGGACAGTAGCTAAGAAACGTCTTCCCAAGATTATGGGAATCTTCTTATCTTCCTTGAAATCAAGAATAACAAAGTCAGCAGGAAAGATGAGTTTGTCCATTTTGACCAATACATCTGCCACAATGCCTCACGGATATATAATAGAGCGATCGGCCAACTACAAGGACATATATGTAGGCTTTGGATCAGGTAGACCCAACTTCTTGAAGATAGAAAAAGGCATTAAGCTGATGCTAGCTCCCAAGTACATAAGCATTTGTCGAATGACACTTTTCCAATGATGCACGGAATAGTGAAGCTTCCGGGATCTTTAAGCTTCGGAGGCAACTTCTGTTGCAGCACAGCACTGCATTCCTCCGTTAGAGCAACGGTCTCTAAGTCATCGAGCTTCACTTTCAGAGAGAGAATAATTTTCATGAACTTCGCATAACTAGACATTTGTTCAAGAGCTTCAGCGAAAGGTATGTTGATATGAAGTTTCTTAAAAACTTCCAAGAACTTAGCAAATTGCTTGTGCAGCTTTTGCTTCTGCAGCCTCTTAGGAAAAGGGGGTGGAGGATAGACCTGTTTTTCCCCTGTATTACCCTCTGGAGGAGTGCTGATAACAACTGTCTTCCTTGATCCCACTTATGCTTCCTTCGGCTCCTCTTCTTCAGCCACAACTTCAGATTCTGGAGCTTTAGCTTTTTCAGGATTCACAACCTTTCCAGAACTTTATGTAATTGCCTTAACCTGCTCCTTAGCTTCCCTCTTTCCTGGCACTTCAGTATCACTAGGAAGTGTGCCACGTTGATGATTCAGCAAAGCATGAGAAATCTGCCCAATTTGATTCTCCAAGGTCTTGATAGAAGTGGCTTGGCTCTTGCACATGAGCCGCAACTCCTCCAATTCAGATTTTTCATTAGCTAGAGGTAACTGCTGAAGTTGAAGTTGTTGTCTTGGTGCATATTGCGGTTGTTGAAAACCAGAAGGGTTATACTTCTTTGCTTTGTAAGGCTGATAAGATTGTTGCACCGTATTCTGATTGTTGCTCCAGCTGAAATTAGGATGATTGCGGTTGTTGGGATGATATGTGGTGGGAGCTTGCTATTGTGATCTTTGAAAGTTGCTCACAAAATGAACTGAGTCACTAGAAATAGCACACTGCTCAGTCTCATGTGCCCCCGCACAAAGCTCACAAACATTATTAATCTAATTAACTCCATAATTAGCCAAAGAATCCACTTTCATCGTTAAAGCTTGAAGTTGAGCAGCTATAACAGTAGCTGTATCCACTTCCAGAATTCCTGGAACCTTGCCTTATGACATTCGCTGTGTTGGATTCTGGTACTCATTAGCTGCTATAGCTCAATCAACTCATAAGCTTCATTATAGCTTTTGGCCCATAAGGCTCCACCAGATGTTGCATCGAGCATAGGTCTAGACTGTGCGCCTAAACCATTGTAGAAATAGTTTATGATCATCCAATCAGACATGCCATGGTGTGGGAACTTCCTAAGAAACTCCTTATAGCGATCTCAAGCCTCACACAAAGATTCTCCAGTTTGCTGCGCAAACTTAATAAGAGTATTCCTGATTGGAGCCGTCTTTGCCATATGGAAGAATTTAGTGAGAAACTTTTGAGCAAGATCCTCCCAAGTAGTAATAGAGCCTACTGGCAGAGAATGTAACCAACACTTAGCCTTATCCCTCAGAGCGAATGGGAGAAGTCTCAGCTTGATAGCATCTTCAGTCACGCAATTGAACTTGAAAGTGTTGCAGATCTCGATGAAATCCCTGATGTGCATGTTGGGATCTTCTATAGGAGAACCCCCAAACTGAACTGAATTCCATATCATATGAATCGTGCTCGACTTGATCTCAAAGGTGTTAGGCGAGATGATTGGCCTGATAATGCTGGACTGAATATCATTGATCTTAGGCTGAGAATAGTCCATCAAAGCCTTCAGATTTTCTGCTTGATCTCCCATCACAACTGGTGCTTCTTCCTCAACTTTCTTTTCTTCCTCAAAAACTTGCTGATGAACCACAACTTCTTCCTTGGATTGATCCAGAGTTCTCTTACGAGACCACGAATGCGTATGCATACACGCTCGCTAGAGTTCCTGAAACACGACAAGGAAACCAACAAGTAACAATGTCCGAGTCAATGAACTTTATCGATCACTGATGATAAACATATAAACTAAAAAATAACACCGAGTCCCCGACACCGCCACCAAAAACTTGTTAGAGCTTGATCATGCGCTAATACTTCACGCAAGTATACGCGTTCGCAAGTAATATAGAATTAATTCTAGTTCGTTCCCACATAGACTCTTTTGGTTAACTTAATGATTTATGCGCTTATACAACAATGATATGGTTATTATTCAATGCTAAGATGAATAACAAGTTGAGATTATTTATAACTAAGGTATTAACTAACATGTAATTAAATAAGAGAATAAAGGGTTGAATTATTATATGAGATAAACATGGGATTCTAACTTCATTAAATACTTTATTCCAAGTCTTCTTTTTCTTAACTTTAGCATGCAATGGTGATGACATTAACCAGACAGAAAACTGATAAACGCCAACTTTCGTTGCACGAATAACATACTAACAGACATCTGCAAAAGAGATAAAATCTGAATAGACACCAAGTATGTTGAGACCCTATATGTCTATAGAATTTGACAACACAAAGGTTTAATACACAAGTTATCTATCTTGATTAATGTTATTCCCAAACAATGCAACAAGAATTACAAAAGGGGGGTTGAATGTAATTCTGGCTTCTTTTTCTGATTTTAAGAATATTCTTTCTTAATACATAACTATGTTTGATTTTACAAGAAGTGCGGAATAAAAGTAAAATAGAAATCAAAATACAAAGCAATAAAACACGAGGCTTTAAAACTCTCTGGTGGATTTGAACTTATCCACCAGAGATACATATAAAGATGAGAACTCTGTGATGCTTGAATAGCACACAACTGCTTACAAGTTAACTTATAGAATTACAAAGAGATGCTTAACAAATACAGCTTTTTCTATCTCTCTAAAAATAATTCTAGCTATCTCAGTTATTTGTTCTACTTACTACACTTGGTTTATATACCGCCAAGTTACATTGTTACGACCGGCATTTTGTGTAATATTAATTTTGGACTTGGTATAATATTAGAGCCGAATGTAAATATACTTAATGGTTGTACGTTTGTGTGAATGAAAATTTCTGCATTATAAATTTTCTTTATGTAGTATATGATTTTTCAAAGCAAAAGTTTATTTATTTCCTTTATTTTTGATTTATAAGGAATATTCTAGACCTTGGAAAATTTTCTTTTAAAAGTTATTTTGTTCACAAATTTCGAAAGTGATTTTATAAAATTTCTGAAAATCCAAGTTATTTTATGGTATAAATTTTATAATTTTTTGAACTTGTATTTTATTTTATAAAAATAAATCTTTACAAATTTTAGTTGTAATAATTAGCAAATTACAAGGAAGCCCTTGCATGCAAACCACATTTCTATATTCTTCAAGGACAAAGAAGACATTTCTAAACCCACTAACTCATGATTTATTAGCTAAATTACCTCCTTGACCTTGCATGCAAAATAGCCTAACTCTAGCTAGAAGGTTACTCTTGTCATTACCCAAACCCATTCACATTATAGTCAAATCAAGACATAAAAATCAATCAAGGAAGTGATCACCACTCCACTTTCACTCCACCACTTCCCTCTCCTCTTCTTCTCCTCCTCCCTCTCGGCTTTCTCCCCTCCCTCTCGGCAATCTCCAAAACCGAAGCCCCCATCCCCTTCTTTCTTCATTTCTTCACTCAAATAATCATCCTATAATCAAGTAATCTTACTCCCTACATGTTTTTCATGTGTATCTCAAGAGTTGAGAGTAGAAAACTTATGTGTTGACTTTGCAAGGTGATGTTTTTTTGTTAAACTCAAAGTGAATATCCTTGATTCTTGTGAATTCAAGGCTTTCACCATAAGTTATAGTATCATAGGGCTGAGAATGGCTAAACATGAGTGTGTTGCACTTATGAAAATGTTGTTTTCACCCTAATCCATTCGGCCATGACTTGATAGGAGCCGATGACTTGATAGGAGCCGAATGGATGGTGCTTTGGTTGCTTTATTTCATTTTGTGTGTTTTTTAGATAATAACATGAAAATCTTAGTAAAATCTTGGTAAAAACCTTTGCATGCTAGGTGGTCATTTAGATATAATCCATGATAGGCTTGCATGTTGATTTATAATGAAAAATTTATTTGGAAATCATGTTGTTTTGGTTTGAAAGACTCGAAGTCATGCATGCATGTAGATTTCTCTTGAATTTTGGAAGCTATTGATCATTCCAAGTGATATTTTGCTAGTAAACCTTAATTTTAGTTAAGTTAAGATATTAATTAAGAATTGTGCTCCTTAATATGTGATATTATCTCATTTATACTTATCAAAAGGGTTAAAGTTGTTGTCCTTGAAAACTTGATGACTTGTAATTTGTGTAATGTGATTTCCTTTGTTTTGCTATGTTGCACCCTAGGTAAGGATGATCTCCACTAAGCCTATTTTGTGTGTAAGGAAGTTAGTTCAGTAGATCACCATAGTTAAGTTATGGTTTGGGTATTTTGGTTGTTGGTGGTTTGGTTTGTTAAGTGAGAACCTTGGAGAAAGGAGAGTCTTAGTTTCTGCAGAAAATCAGTTTGGTACCCTGAGGTTTAGAGTGAGTTTTGACCATGTCATTGTTGTGCACTTTGAGGCCCAAGCCACCAGAAGCTAGCATTAGGAGTATATAAAAGGTTTTAGGTGTTTGTTGGAGATTTACAAGTCGTTTGGTTTAGTGCACGAGCGGAATCACAAAATCTGTCCAGTAGGGGACAGTTTTGTTGCAACATAGAAATAGGAAGTTTTGACCATGTCATGGGTAGGCCCTCATTAGGCCCTGTTGGGCCATAGTTATAGGGAGTGTCAGAGGAGTTTTTCCAACCATAGTTCATTGGATTTGAGTTAGAACCATGTGTCACAAGTTAGTTCAAGTCAGGGCGTTTTCTACCCAGAAAAACAGGGGAACCATGGACTTTGAGCTTAGGCCCAAACTAGACCCTTGAGCCACATCGAGTTTGGGAGATGCCTTATGGTCAGAAGAGTCTAGTGTAGAAGTTTTGGAGGTAAACTTGTAGTTTAAGAGTGTCTAATGCACTCAAGAAACCATAGATGTCATTCTGAAATTTACTCCAGTGAGCACTTTCACTTACCATATAGTTTTAGAGCACCTATGAGTAAGACCTGGGTTGACCACTATGGTTGCAAGATAGTATAAAGACATTGGAGTTAAAGTCCCAAGTGAGGGTCAATAGGTTTTGGATAGTTAAGTAAAGGCACATCGAGTTAGAAGACCCAATTTGGAGACTTTGTCTAGTTTAGCGATCAAGTGACTTAGTTGGGGATCGAGATCATCCAAGCCTAGTATTGCATTATGATATGTGTGATATTATTTAGTATTAAAATATGGTATGTGATTATATGTGGCTATGTGTACTATTGTATTTATGAGGTGATTATAAATTTCGCGCATATAGGCCTAAGTGCCATTTGTGTTTAATTTCGGGTTGTAAATAGGTTGAGTTGGTGAGAGTATATTATAATGAGGTTATTATTAATTGTGTAGGATCTCGAGACGAGGGTAAACTTGCCATAAAGGTCGAGTAAAGCTTCCAGTTGCTCCTACCAGCCAGACTAGACCAGCCTTTTTCAAGGCAAGTGATTCAACCTGTTTTTCGTTTACACTGCAAATATGTGATAATTAGTTCATATATATTGATGCGATTATCCTGAGTTATCTTGATATACTTGAACCAAGCAATTCTTAAATATATCTTTATATTATATAGAAATGCCATGAACCCTCAAGTACATATTGCAAGTAGATCAAAAGTCGTATCACGCTAGTATATCAAAGTAATTGGAATGCCATGATAAAATAAAGATTTGATATAATACTTGATTGATCCTCTTGATTAACATGCTATTGATTCCTAAAATATTGACATCTCACCCTGATGCTTGAACCCCAATAGAAACTGTACCTTGATACCTAAAAGCCAGATATTCTTTAAAGTTGTTCTTAATTGATTGATAACCCTTTTTCTTGCCCTAAAGTCCGACAATCCTGATATACCCTGAGCTAAAGATCATTTCTTCATACCTTAACACCCCTAGTATTCATGAAGCTTATCTTCTTGATGTTCTAGTACTTGTACCTTGTCGAAAACCATTGTTTTAAGCCTAGTTTGGCATTACTCTTTCATAATATCCAATAGCCTCGCTAAATTTCCTTGTCAAAGTTCTTGTATATGGAAACATTTCAATTATCCTAATATAGTAAAGTCTAGTGGATCATGGCCCTGAGATTTGGTGACATATTTCCAGTATTTCATGTTGATCTATAATCCCTTGATAAAAATGTTTACTACTTAAGAGATTTTATCATAAATCAACATCAATTTTTGAAATAATTAAAATGTGGATTTTCAGTCCCAAAGGGGGATAAATGTTTTCTTTGAATAGTGGATCTGGACTGAGATGCGAGTCATTTCCACCCTTATATTGTAGGCTTAAAAGTTGCCTAGGGATCCCATTAATATTTTAGAACCCAGCGAGGTTCGGGATTACTTCGCGGATGATCACCGGCTGTAATCCGTAGCGTCATAAAATGATTTTGTTTAAGTTATGATTTTGAAAATGTTTTGATTCAAGAAAATGATGCCATCACTCAAAGTTTTATATCTTGATAATATTGGTTACGTCTTCGCATTGTCATTCTTTTATATATATCTCAATTTATGCTTTGTGCCGTATTATTTAGCACTTGTTGAGCATTTGGCTCACTCCTTGCTTTACCCTGAAATTACAGCTAACAGCTATGGTTAGATTCAAGTAGACAGCATGTAAGACCTGTGACGCCGATGCGTATGTCCGAGCTCAGGTAGAATAAGAGATAGTTTTGTGTGAGGACTCGATAAAAAAAATCAGTTGTAATAGATGGTAGTGTTGGGCTGTTCCAAACCCTAAACTGTAAGATCTTTGATTCGGTAAAGTTTACTTTCTTTTAAATATTGTAAAAGTTATTTATTTTGTATGTCAAGTTGGGGGTGTGATAAGTTTTGTAATCAGAGCTAAGGTTTAGAGTCCCTGGACAGCCCAAATAGGTTATAGGATATATGTATAGGCTATAGATAATATGCGAGAGAGTAGGTTAAGTAAATTTATTATTATTATTATTAATACTCCTCTAATTGGTTTGTCAGCAAAGGGCGCATTCCTCGTCATCCTCTGGGTCGGACGACACTATTGCTTTTTCCGTGTATGCTGAGTTGAGGCACGAGTTTGATATGCTTCAGGGCAAGTACGACCGACTGATAGACCGACTGAAGAATGTGTACCCGGACAGCCAAAACTATGAAGGGAAGCCTAAGGAGCAGATGACTGCGAGACTTGATACTTTGGTTCAGTACGTCAACACTAAGCTTGAGGAGATGCCATCGCACCGAGACCGCACCAGCCAGTATATCATCCAGATGGTGGCGGATGAGCTCCAGAGCATTGTGAAGACACTTCGAGAGGAGAAGACTACCAAGCCTCGTTCTGATGGAGTGGAGCCTTAGTTCTTTCCATTATCTACCTTCCATGTTGTTGTATTATCAGACTTCGTAAAATTCCCAGTTGTTTCCTTTAAATAAGCATGTTATTCCTAGAATCAGACTTTGTCCTAATCCCGATATATTGTGACCTTAAAATTTCAATTATTATGCACTATCATTCCATTTACTCTCAACTGTTATTTTACGCCTTTATATGCATCACCATATCTGTTTAATTTGAAACTTGACCTCATATGTAAATAAGAATGCCATGCGATACCCTCGAATTATTTCATTATTCATACCTGTTTTGATATAACTCTTATTTCAGGATCATGCCACCCAAAAAGAAGAACCCAACAACCACATCTACCACAGATCCAAATATTCTTCGATTACTGGAAACTTTGCAACAACAAACCGATGCTATAGCTCAACAACAACTAACTCTTCAACAACGATTTGAAAACCAAGATAATCGTGAACCACACCAACCACCTGATCCACCAGTACCACCTCGACAAGTTGTCACTTTTAAGGCTTTTCAGAATGTGAATCCACCTAAATTTCATGATACCACTGATCCAATAATAGCTAACACATGGATTAAGGAAATGGAAAGGGCTTTTGAGTTGGTACAGTTAGGGGACGATCAGAAGACCCCATATGCTACTTACTTCTTGAAGGGTGAAGTCATCTATTGGTGGGAGTCAGTAAAAGCTATGGAAGCAACTCAGCAAGTTTCTTGGGAAAGATTTAAGAAGTTATTTCTGGAAAATTATTACCCTAAGTACATGCAGAATCAGATGGAGCTTAAATTTCTTGAGTTGAAGCAAGGGAATATGTCTGTACTGGAGTATGAGAAGAAGTTCACCGAGTTGTCAAGATTTATGACAAAGTATACCAGCACTGAGGAGGAAAAAGCGAAGAGATTTCAACAAGGATTGGAGCCTTGGATCAGAGATAGAGTGGCTATGTTTGAGCTTGATACTTATGCGGGAGTAGTACAGAAAGCTGCTCTGATTGAGAACAATGGGATGCAGTCAAGAAAGGAAAGGGATAACAAAAAGAGAAAGGTTCCATTTTATGGAGAAAAGTATGAAGCCGAAAATTCACAAGATCGGAGTGTAAAGAGGATTGGATTCCATAAGGGCGGAAATTTTCAAAAGAAGGGAAATTTGGGCAAAAGACAAGAATCGAAGGGGAACAACCAGGTAAGCCAAGGACAAGTTGGAGAAAACAGATTCCAGAGACCGGAATGCAAGCATTATGGAAAAAGGCACCCCGAAGTGTGTAATAAGCTGAGCATGACATGCTATAGGTGCAACCGGAAGGGACATTTGGCAAATGATTGTAAGATGCCGAAGCCAGGAGTTACATGTTACAAGTGTGGAAAGACTGGACACATAGCTAGGGAGTGCAAGACAACCGGACCAGTCAAAGCTTTAATAAATATGGCAAGTACCGGTGCAAGCATGCCAGCTGAGGTATTGGCATTACCTCCACCACCTACAACAACTCCGCAAGCAACAGCAAGGACATTCGATTTGAAAATGAAGGACGCTGTTCAGAACTCTGAGGTGATAGCAGGTACACTTTTACTCAATAATGTCAAAGCTAAAGTTTTGATTGATTCGGGAGCAACAAGATCTTTCATATCAGAAACTTTTCTTGATAAACTTCAATGTGATAAAATGATTATGAGTGAGGTAGTAAATGTGGTAATTGCGAACCAAGAGAAGATTCCTGTGAATCAATTCTGTCCGAAGTGTGAGATTGATATTTCGGGGCATAAGTTTACAGCCGACTTGATACTCTTCAAGTTGGGAGAGTTCGATATAATTTTAGGTATGGATTGGTTAGGGAAGAATAACGCCCAGATTAATTGTAAGACCAAGAAAGTGTATTTAAAGATGAAGAGTGGAGAGAAGGTAGTATTTAAGGGACAGAGGCAAGAGCAATTATTTCTTACAATCGTTCAGGCTAAGAAGCTACTTTAAAAAGGTTGTGAGTTGTTCCTAGCTTATGCAGTGGATTCAGAAAAGGGCAATCCCAGCATAGAAGATATCCCCGTAGTTAACGAGTTCCCAGATGTGTTTCCAGATGAACTATTAGGCTTACCACCAGATCGACAAATCGAGTTTGAGATCAACCTTGCTCCGGGCACAGAACCAGTTTCAAAGGCCCCATATAGGATGGCACCAGCAGAAATGAAAGAGTTGGCGAGCCAGCTACAAGAATTGTTGGATAAAGGAGTGATTCGGCCAAGTACGTCGCCATGGGGAGCACCTGTTCTGTTTGTAAAGAAGAAAGATGGAAGTATGCGGCTATGTACAGATTATCGGGAGTTGAATAAGATAACGATCAAGAACCGCTACCCGCTACCAGGAATAGATGACCTATTCGACCAGCTGAAAGGAGCAAAGTTCTTTTCGAAGATTGACTTGAGATCAGGATACCATCAATTAAGGATCAAGAAAGAAGATATTCCCAAGACAGCATTCAGGACCAGATACGGACATTATGAATTCTTAGTAATGCCGTTTGGATTGACTAATGCCCCGGCCATATTTATGGATCTGATGAATCAGGTATTTATAAAGTATTTGGACAAGTTCGTAGTGGTATTCATTGATGACATCCTTATTTATTCAAAGTCGGAAGAAGAACATAAGCAGCATCCGTGGATAGCATTGGAGATACTCCGACAAGAGAAGTTATATGCCAAATTTTCTAAATGTAAGTTTTGGTTAAAGGAAGTTCAATTTTTGGGACACGTCATTGGAAATGAAGGAGTTAAAGTAGATCCGGCAAAGATTGAGGCGATTATGAGTTGGGAGAGGCCAAAGACACCTACGGAAGTGCGAAGTTTTCTAGGATTGGCAGGGTATTATAGAAGGTTTGTCAAGGATTTTTCGAAAATCGCCACGCCATTGACTAAGTTAACCAGGAAGAATCAGAAGTTCGAATGGAGTGCAGAATGTGAGGATAGCTTTCAAGAGTTGAAACAGAGATTGGTAACGGCTCCGGTGTTAGTACTACCAGATGACCAAGGAAACTTTGTGATTTTCAGCGACGTTTCACATAAAGGATTGGGCTGTGTGCTAATGCAACACAATAAGGTGATCGCGTATGCGTCAAGACAGTTAAAACCGCATGAGTTGAAGTACCCGACGCATGACTTAGAACTAGCCGCCATAGTGTTTGCACTTAAGATTTGGAGACATTACCTCTACGGAGAAAAGTGTGAAATCTACACGGATCACAAGAGTTTAAAGTACATTTTCACTCAGAAGGAGCTCAATATGAGGCAAAGGAGATGGTTGGAATTGATCAAGGACTACGATTGCTCGATAAATTATCATCCTGGAAAGGCGAATGTTGTAGCCGATGCTTTAAGTAGGAAGGAGAGATTGAATATGATGGCAACACCAAGGGAATTGTCTGAAGAGATTAAGAAATTTGGATTAGAACTTTGTGATTGTGGAATAGTTGAAGAAGTTTGTCGTGCAATGACTTTTCAGCCTACACTAGTGGAAAGGATAAGGAAATGTCAGGAAGAAGTAATGGAGAAAGAGAAGAATCAGCTAACTGGAGAAGAGATTGGCACTCAAAGGGATGAGCAAGGTATACTAAGGGTTTCCTCAAGAATTTGGATTCTTCATGTACCTGAATTGAAGAATGAGATCCTACAAGAAGCCCACAATTCAAGATTTTCAATCCACCCGGGAAGCACCAAGATATATTGGGACTTAAAGCAGAACTTTTGGTGGCCAAATATGAAGCGAGACGTGGCAGAATGGGTTGCAAAGTGTTATACTTATCAGAAAGTGAAGGCAGAACATCAACGACCAAGTGGATTAATTCAGCCCCTAAAGATTCCAGAATGGAAATGGGAAAATATTGCTATGGACTTTATAGTGGGACTACCGCGAACAAAATCCGGACATGACGCTATATGGGTTATAGTTGATCGCCTTACAAAGTCGGCGCATTTCCTTCCAATTAATGAGAAGTCATCATTGGACAAATTAGTTCATCTGTACGTGCGTGAAATCGTACTAAGGCATGGAGTACCCATATCGATAGTTTCAGACAGAGATCCCCGATTTAACTCGAGATTCTGGAAGCAATTTCAAGAAAGTCTTGGCATGAAGTTGAACATGAGTATGGCGTACCACCCGCAGACCGATGGTCAGAGCGAAAGGACAATTCAAACAATCGAAGACATGTTGCGCAGTTGTGCAATCGATTTTACAGGAAGTTGGGACGACCACTTGCCATTGATAGAATTCTCTTACAATAACAGCTATCACTCCAGTATTGGCATGCCACCATACGAAGCTTTGTACGGACGAAAATGTAGATCACCGACAAGTTGGAATGAAGTAGGAGAAGGAAGGATTCTAGGCTCAGAATTGGTACAACAGTTGCATGAAACAGTCAAGTTAATTCAGAAGAGGTTGCTTGCTGCTCAAGATAGACAGAGGAAGTATGCGGATCCAGCACGTAAGGATGTTCGATTCCAAGTAGGCGAAGCTGTTTTGTTGAAGGTGTCACCAAGAAAAGGGTTGTCTAGATTTGGAAAGAAGGGGAAGTTAGCACCTAGATATATAGGTCCTTTTGAGATTTTGAGTCAAGTGGGGAAGGTAGCCTACGAGTTAGCCTTACCACCTCAGTATCAGCATTGCATAATGTCTTCCATGTGTCGTTGCTTAAAAAGTACAATCCTGACGCCAGCCATGTGATAGAATATGAACTTGTAGAAATTCAGGCAGACCTGTCATTTGTGGAGCAACATGTCAAATTACTCGACTGGCAAGTAAAGAATCTTAGGAATAAGTCGGTAAAGTTAGTGAAAGTACTTTGGAGGAACCCAAAGGTCGAAGAATCAACTTGGGAGTTAGAGTCTGATATGCGTTCCCGGTATCCTCATCTGTTCTCTTAGATTCTGGGGACAGAATCCCTTAAGGGGGAGAGGATGTAACGACCGGTATTTTGTGTAATATTAATTTTGGACTTGGTATAATATTAGAGCCGAATGTAAATATACTTAATGGTTGTACGTTTGTGTGAATGAAAATTTCTGCATTATAAATTTTCTTTATGTAGTATATGATTTTTCAAAGCAAAAGTTTATTTATTTCCTTTATTTTTGATTTATAAGGAATATTCTAAACCTTGGAAAATTTTCTTTTAAAAGTTATTTTCTTCACAAATTTCGAAAGTGATTTTTATAAAATTTCTGAAAATCCAAGTTATTTTATGGTATAAATTTTATAATTTTTGAACTTGTATTTTATTTTATAAAAATAAATCTTTACAAATTTTAGTTGTAATAATTAGCAAATTACAAGGAAGCCCTTGCATGCAAACCACCTTTCTATACTCTTCAAGGATAAAGAAGACATTTCTAAACCCACTAACTCATGATTTATTAGCTAAATTACCTCCTTGACCTTGCTTGCAAGATAGCCTAACTCTAGCTAGAAGGTTACTCTTGTCATTACCCAAACCCACTCACATTATAGTCAAATCAAGACATAAAAACAAATCAAGGAAGTGATCACCACTCCACTTTCACTCCACCACTTCCCTCTCCTCTTCTTCTCCTCCTCCCTCTCGGCTTTCTCCCCTCCCTCTCGGCAATCTCCAAAACCGAAGCCCCCATCCCCTTCTTTCTTCATTTCTTCACTCAAATAATCATCCTATAATCAAGTAATCTTACACCCTACATGTTGTTCATGTGTATCTCAAGATTTTAGAGTAGAAAACTTATGTGTTGACTTTGCATGGTGATATTTTTTTGTTAATCTCAAAGTGAATATCCTTGATTCTTGTGAATTCAAGGCTTTCACCATGAGTTATAGTATCATAGGGCTGAGAATGGCTAAACATGAGTGTGTTGCACTTATGCAAATGTTGTTTTCACCCTCATCCATTCGGCCATGACTTGATAGGAACCGAATGGATGGTGCTTTGGTTGCTTTGTTTCATTTTTTGTGTTTTTGTGATAATAACATGAAAATCTTAGTAAAATCTTGGTTAAAACCTTTGTATGCTAGGTGGTCATTTAGATATAATCCATGATAGGCTTGCATGTTGATTTATAATGAAAATTTTATTTGGAAATTATGTTGTTTTGGTTTGAAAGACTCGAAGTCATGCATGCATGTAGATTTTTCTTGAATTTTGGAAGTTATTGATCATTCGAAGTGATATTTTGCTAGTAAACCTTAATTTCAGTTAAGTTAAGATATTAATTAAGAATTGTGCTCCTTAATATGTGATGTTATCTCATTTATACTTATCAAAAGGGTTAAAGTTGTTGTCCTTGAAAACTTGATGACTTGTAATTTGTGTAATGTGATTTCCTTTGTTTTGCTATGTTGTAACCTAGGTAAGGATGATCTCCACTAAGCCTAATTTGAGTGTAAGGAAGTTAGTTCAGTAGATCACCATAGTTAAGTTATGGGTTGGGTATTTTAGTTGTTGGTGGTTGGGTTTGTTAATTGAGAACCTTGGAGAAAGGAGAGTCTTATTTTCTGCAGAAAATCAGTTTGGTACCCTGAGGTTTAGAGTGCGTTTTGACCATGTCATTGTTGTGCACTTTGAGACCCAAGCCACCAGAAGATAGAATTAGGAGTATATAAAAGGTTTTAGGTGTTTGTTGGAGATTTACAAGTCGTTTGGTTTAGTGCACGAGCGGAATCACAAAATCTGTCCAGTAGGGGACAGTTTTGTTGCAACATAGAAATAGGAAGTTTTGACCATGTCATGGGTAGGCCCTCATTAGGCCCTGTTGGGCCTTAGTTAGAGGGAGTGTCAGAGGAGTTTGTCCAACATTATTTCATAGGATTTGAGTTAGAACCATGTGTCACAAGTTAGTTCAAGTCAGGGCGTTTTCTGCCCAGAAAAACAGGGGAACCATGGAATTTGAGCTTAGGCCCAAGGAGTGCCAAGCTAGAACCTTGAGCCACATCGAGTTTGGGAGATGCCTTATGGTCAGAAGAGTCTAGTGTAGAAGTTTTGGAGGTAAACTTGTAGTTTAAGAGTGTCTAATGCACTCAAGAAACCATAGATGTCATTCTGAAATTTACTCCAGTGAGCACTTTCACTTACCACATAGTTTTAGAGCACCTATGAGTGAGACCTGGGTTGACCACTATGGTTGAAAGATAGGATAAAGCCATTAGAGTTAAAGGCCCAAGTGAGGGTCAATAGGTTTTGGATAGTTAAGTAAAGGCACATCGAGTTAGAAGGCCCAATTTGGAGACTTTGTCTAGTTTAGCGATCAAGTGACTTAGTTGGGGATCGAGATCATCCAAGCCTAGTGTTACATTATGATATGTGTGATATTATTTAGTATTAAAATATGGTATGTGAGTATATGTGGCTATGTGTACTATTGTATTTATGAGGTGATTATAAATTTCGTGCATATAGGCCTAAGTGCCATTTGTGTTTAATTTCGGGTTGTAAATAGGTTGAGTTGGTGAGAGTATATTATAATGAGGTTATTATTAATTGTGTAGGATCTCGAGACGAGGGTAAACTTGCCATAAAGGTCGAGTAAAGCTTCCAGTTGCTCCTACCAGCCAGACCAGACCACCCTTTTTCAAGGCAAGTGATTCAACCTATTTTTCGTTTACACTGCAAATGTGTGATAATTAGTTCTTATATATTGATGCGATTATCCTGAGTTATCTTGATATACTTGAACCAAGCGATTCTTAAATCTATCTTTATATTATATAGAAATGCCATGAACCCTCAAGTACATATTGCAAGTAGATCAAAAGTCGTATCACGCTAGTATATCAAAGTAATTGGAATGTCATGATAAAATAAAGATTTGATATAATAATTGATTGATCCTTTTGATTAACGTGCTATTGATTTCTAAAATATTGACATCTCACCCTAATGCTTGAACCCCAATAGAAACTGTACCTTGATACCTAAAAGCCAGATATTCTTTAAAGTTGTTCTTAATTGATTAATAACCCTTTTTCTTGCCCTAAAGTTCGACAATCCTGATATACCTTGAGCTAAAGATCATTTCTTCATACCTTAACACCCCTAGTATTCATGAAGCTTATCTTCTTGATGTTCTAGTACTTGTACCTTGTCGAAAACCATTGCTTTAAGCCTAGTTTGGCATTACTCTTTCATAATATCCAATAGCCTCGCTAAATTTCCTTGTCAAAGTTCTTGTATATGGAAACCTTTCAATTACCCTAATATAGTAAAGCCTAGTGGATCATGGCCCTGAGATTTGGTGACATATTTCCAGTGTTTCAAGTTGATCTATAATCCCTTGATAAAAATGTTTACTACTTAAGAGATTTTGTCATAAATCGGCATCAGTTTTTGAAATAATTAAAATGTGGATTTTCAGTCCTAAAGGGGGATAAATATTTTCTTTGAATAGTGGATCTGGACTGAGATGTGAGTCCTTTCCACACTTATATTGTAGGCTTAAAAGTTGCCTAGGGATCCCATTAATGTTTTAGAACCCAGCGAGGTTCGGGATTACTTCGCGGATGATCACCGGCTGTAATCCGTAGCGTCATAAAATGATTTTGTTTAAGTTATGATTTTGAAAATGTTTTAATTCAAGCAAATGATGCCATCACTCAAAGTTTTATCTCTTGATAATATTGGTTACGTCTTCGCATTGTCATTGTTTTATATATATCTCGATTTATGCTTTGTACCATATTATTTAGCACTTGTTGAGCATTTGGCTCACTCCTTGCTTTACCCTGAAATTACTGCTAGCAGCTATGGTTAGATTCAAGCAGACTGCACGTAAGACCTGTGACCGATGCATATGTCCGAGCTCAGGTAGAATAAGAGATAGTTTTGTGTGAGGACTCGATAAAAAAAATCAGTTGTAATAGATGGTAGTGTTGGGCTGTTCCAAACCCTAAACTGTAAGATCTTGGATTCGGTCAAGTTTAATTTCTTTTAAATATTGTAAAAGTTATTTATTTTGTATGTTAAGTTGGGGGTGTGACATACATGATAAAAAGACAAACAAGTAAAATAAAATTATTTCCAGTCTCTTTTCATGCTGCTTCATTATAGTGTGCAGCATCTTTGAATATCTTCATATTTGCATGGAAATGGTAATGCTTCTTTGTCCTCTAAATCCTGTAATTAGGCTGCCACATTCCTTTTGCAAACGGCCTACACATGTGACTGTGTTGTCACTGTCAATAACTATTTTGAATTTGATCATCCTTCGGGACTATGTTGGTCATCCATCGGTTTCCTTGTTGATCATTTGTCGGGAGCCTTTTCTGCCACTTGACTATATTTCACTTATACAGAATTATAAGACATCTTATATTTTCAATTAGTCATCCTATTCTGTATATCAAACTAGTAGACAACATGACTTGAAGAATCCTACAGAATCTACTCAACTAATACATTGTTGTTTGCAGATATGTGATACATGACTTATTATTACATAAGCTACACTCTCGATGGATGTTTAAAGGTCATCCGTCGGGACTATTTTAGAACATTCGTCGAGAGCTACAAAACACTAAGTTAAATCTACTAAGGTGTTTTGTTTAACTTATCATCAAGTTAACAACATATTCCTAACAATCTCCCCCAATTTATGTCTACTGGAATTGTAGCCATAAATTAAGAGAAACTTGATGATAACAAAACACCCTAAATGTACAGATTGAATTATGGTAGATAAAACTAGTAAGTGCTACAGTTTATTTGAAAATTGAACAAAGTAAAGTGTACAAAGAGTTCTCACAGTCATTTTCGAGGTGCTCCTCTAGTCTGAGAAGATTTGTTCTATCTCCTTGATTGTCTTGATTTCTTCCCGAGCTTTCTGTTGTTTTCTTCTATTTGATTTTGGAGTTGTCTGTGAAATTCAAGTTCTTCAGAATTTGATAGATCCAGCTCTTCTTGCATTTCCAATAGAGTCTCATTGCTTGAGATGCTCAATTGGTCCTCCAATCTGAAGAATCTCCTAACACCATTTGCATCCTTGAACTCCATCAGTCAATAAAGCCTCCAGTGCACTCTATTTCATGTGAAGGGAATTATTAGAGTCCTTGGGAGTGCATCTGAGGCTTTATTACTCCTTAGTTCTTCAATCTTCTTTAGAATCATTCTCTTAGCAATTACATTGAATCCAAAATCTTTCTTGAAGGATGAGAAGATCTTTATTAGAACAGAACATCTTTCTTGAAGAATCATGTGAAGGGGCCATGTGAACTCTTTCCCATCCTTATATTTGAACACTAGTCTTTCAGGGAGATTTCTATGAGCATCAATTGCTCTTGTTTCTTCTAGCTCATCAATGTAGAGATTTATATCTGAAAATTCCTTGATGTTACTGATATATAGAAGATCTCCCTTGTTGACAGTTGAATGAGTTTTTGTTAAGGTTTTGGTTTTGAGTCTCACAGGCTTGACCTTTTTGATTTCTCTTGTCTTTGTCTTCTTTATATTGTTGAAAATTGGTAAATTGAGCTCAGGAAGGGGCAAACTATCCCAGTCTATTGGCTCACCATGAAAGTTCCTTGTAGGATCCATCTCAAATTCTGTGTGCACCACAGATGGATTAGATGTTTGAGTTGTAGATGTAGACTGGATAGGAATGAATTCTATTTCCTCATCACTGAAATCCAATTTTCTTTTAATTTTTTGTTTGATTCTTGACTTCTTTGTCTGTTGAAGTTCCTTGAGCATTTTCTGATCCTGAGCTTCAGATACTACAGGTTGCTTTTCAGAAATCTCAGTTGTAGTTATCACAGCTTGGAGTTTGGCTAATATAGCAGCTTGCTTCTTATTTTGTTTGAGCTTTTTAGCATCTAAAGCAGCTTGCTTCTTTTCTTGCTTAATTCTCTTATTTTTTTCCTTCTTGGCTTCTGTAAACTGAGGGTGTCCAGCCACCACACGGATTTCTTTCCCATTCCTGTAGATCTTGGCAATTCTTCTCTTTAGAACAGAGTCAGTTGGATCTTTGAATAATACAATGGACCTTGCCAACAGCTTCTTTTTATCTGGCCTTGGAGTCTCAAATATGAGATTCAAGGGATTTTTGTCAGATGACTTTTGATAGTTTCTTTTGGGCTTCAAAACCAAATTAGCTTTTGGAGTCTTTTTGCATGAAGTTGGCCCTTTTCCAAATTGACCAGACTCATTTCATTCACTGAAACTTGCTTGACTTGAGATGAGTGATGAAAGATCTTGTATGGTTTCTTTATTTATCCAAACTTTTCCTTGATGTTTTCGCCAAGCTTCTGCCACTGTGCATCTGGTGCTTGTTCAACAGCTGTTACATCAATTTGCTTGAGGTGTTCATTTGACTTCAACTTGGCAGCTGCTAATTGGATTAGATCAATTTATCCAAGGCTGGTGGCTTTGTGAAAGCAATTGCTGGAACAATTACTTTACTGACTTGTATACTTAACACTTGCTCCCCCTTACTTGTTGACCCTCCTTGACTAACTGGGACAATAGAACCTTCGTTTCCCCCTTTTTATTAGCATCAAGTTGAGTAGAAGTAGGGAGTTGTAAAGCCACCAATTTCTGTAGGAGTTGAGTCTGTTGAGCCTGATGCAGATGGATTGTAGTTAGAGATGTTTCCAGTGATTTAGGTCTTGTATCCAGGGAGTCTACCTTCATGGTTAGATCAGTATTTTTCCTGAGTTTTCTCCGTATGTCAGCATGGTTGTGTTTGGAATCTTGGCATCCTATCTCTCAGAAACATCCTGCTTGACTTGATCTATTTCAGTTTTAATGGCAGTGACATCATGATTGTATTGAAGAGACTGAATTTTTTGCAGTTGGAGAGAGTTGAGATGTGCTTGAAGAAGCTTCTTGGTGTTGGCATTTGTGGTGGCTTGAAGGGCTGTCTGAGTCTGTTGAATGATATGGAAGAGAGTGGACTTGAAATGCTGCTCATCACATTCCTTGGAAAACACCAAAGATGGAGTATTGGAACTGGAGCTAGGGCATGTTTCTCCCCTATGTCCATAAACCCTTCTTCATCATCATCTTCATCCCCAAATAAGTCTTCAGAGCCACCAGGTGGGTAATCAACACCATCATCAACTTTGGGTGGCATGGTTGTGATGGCATCCTTGGCCCTTTGCATAGAAGAAATAGTATGCACCAAATTAAGCATCATTTCAGCAGCCATATTGTCATGTTCAGCTAGCACTTGATATGCTGAGACAGAGTGAGTAAATGCCTCAGCCTCATAAGAAACAGAGTCTAAGACAACTTGATATTCTTGCTGAATTAGCTGTTTCTTTTCATCCTCATTGACATCAATTAACTCACTTATAATGGCCTCTTCCATTCTTCTGTACCTGCTTTTCTCTTATTCTCTCTCTCTCTCTTTTTGCATCAAGGTCTCTTCTTGGCTCACCACCCTCACACCCTCACCTTCACCTACTAAGGTGGAACTCCCCTCACTCACTTTTTCCAGGATGGAAGAAATAGCCTGCATAGTTTCTCTCATTTCCTCTCCTTTTTCCTGAGAGCAACTCAGCCTCTCACTCTTTCAATCCCTTCCCTCAATCCTAGAAGTGATTGTACAACTATTAGCCCATATACACTTGTAACAATTGTTGAAAATTCAGCATGTGTAGTGAGTACTAACGGATGAGGAACATCCATCGGGGTAGTAGTTATGATAGCCGACGGATGACTGCTGTTAGGCACATCTATCAGGATACAATCATTAGCCGATGGATGAAAAATATCTATCGAAATAGAAGAAATGATAGAGTTTGGAGTAGAAACTATTATGGAATCTGTGCAGATTGATGATAATTTAGGCACAGAAGTCTCAATAGTTCCTGAAAGAATAGGCAAGTTAGCCAACAAATCATCTAGAAGATGATGCTCACTTGCACTGAATTTTGGCTTCCCCAATAGAGTTAAAGAAGGGGAATCAGGAGTTGATTTATGAATCATATCCATATCCAGAGAATTTATGGGAGAGTTTTGTGTGTGAGGTTCTTCGATTATTAAAGATTTTGGCTGTGACTCCATATTTACAAGAGCCGCATCAACCTGACTTTGAGAAGTGCATGTATTGAGTCTTTGACTGCAGTAGGCACTGTGTGTGCACCCTGTGTATCCCCAATGTGTTTAGATTTCTTCTTTCTAGCATAGGTTTAGGGTGAGCTTGTGTCCCTTATCCTTTTGGCCTATGCTCTTGGTTGAGAGTTTTGTTCAATAGTTACATCCTTTTGGGAGGATGCAACTAATAATGAGCTAATTTTCTTATTAATCACTCAGTTTGTTGGGAAACTGCAGTGTGGCTAATATGGGATTCACTCACCCCTCCAACCTTATTCTTAGGGTTTATTTGATGTTCACCCTGTCCCTCACCAATCTTTCCCACCTTCATACTCCCCTATTTGGTTTTGGTAGATTTTGAAACTGGCATCTTTTGAGAGACACCAGAGTGTGGTTTCTTTGACTTGGATTTTGAAGGTTTGGATTTTGTGGCTTGGGTAGGCATCTGTTGCGTGAAAGGCACAGATTCCATTGCCACAGTCAATGGCAAAGAAATTTGAGAGGTAGAAGGAGTAGGGACAGATGTATTTACCTCACTTACCTCAGGGCCCTCCATGATAGGAAAATAAACCAAGGGCACCTCCTTGTGGTGATCAGCTCTTTTTAAATCTGCAATTACTCTTCTTTCTTGAACCCAACAATCCAGTTTGTTGGTTGGGTTCTCAATCACAAGATCCTCACAGACATGGTTAGCAATAATCATAAGGAATCTAGCATAATAAACATGCCTAGATCTCTTTTTAATCTCCCCTAACTTGTATCCTAACTCAAACATGATGGCATCACTAAAATTATAATACTTATCAGTAAGTAACATGTAAAGCATGTTAAGCATTATAGTGTTGACAAAATCAAAGTTACTTATTTTACCAGAAAACACCTTGGTAACTACATCACACAGATAACTCCACTCTTTCCTAAGACCTAGCCTCCTAATTTTACTTAACTTAGTGGTAGGAAGTGCATAGCCCATAAAATTAAGCAAATTAACTATATCAGCATCTGTGTGCGGTTTAATAGTAGTGTTATCAGGAATTTTAAAGCATGCTTTGATATATTACTATTAATGCAATGTTCCTTACCTTTAATGGAGAGAGTAATAGTTTTGTCATTAGCCTGATATACAGCAGTAGTCCACATTTCATCCACAACTTCACAGTATAGTGTGGGTGATTCCAGCATGGCATAGCTAAGCTTGCATCCCTTCAAAAAACCATCATTTTGTGATAATCTTCAAAGGCTGAAATCCCTTTGTTCACAAGACCCACAAAATTGTTCTTCTCACAGATGAATCCTGACTGAGACATGATCTTGACTACTGGTGCCATTGATAGAGCAAGGAAAGCTGCAGAAAGAAAGAGGGTTTTGCTTTGAGGAAGAAGATAACAGTTAATTGCAATAGAGAAAGAAAAAAGCTGAAATGAACTTAAAATCAGGCTTTTACATTTTATCAGTTAAAATGAGACAAAAATTAAAGGTAAAAATTAAAGACCCAATGAGAATTGTCTAAAATAGCCGTTTTAAAATAAAATAAACTGTCAAGCTTCTGTCAATTATCTGTCATGATATACTTACAGACTGTATGTAAATCTGATGGATAATGTTTAGAACTTTAACGGCTAGGATGTAGACAATTCGACGGATGAGAATAAAACAATTTATCTGTTGGGTTTAAAATAATCCAGAAAAGTAATTGATTTTTACCAGGCTATTCTATTTCGACGGATGATTAAACTTGATGGATAATGGACATCCGTCGAGATGTAGAATTTGACTTAGCCAAATTTTCATTTAAAAACATAAGAATCAATTAAGTTTCTGGTTGCATTTCAACTTGCAAAAATATCAAAAATGATTTAAGAATAAATAAGCATACCTAACTCACATACCAACCTAGAGAAGATGGATTCATCAAGTGGCTTGGTAAAGATATCTGCAAGCTGTTTCTCACTTGGAAGAAAATAAAGTTCCACGGTACCATTCATTACATGTTCCCTAATGAAGTGGTACTTAATGTCTATGTGCTTTGTTCTTGAATGCTGTACTGGATTTTCAGTACTGGCAATTGCACTTATGTTATCACAGAAAATAGAAATTTTGTCCACTTGCAGACCATAGTCCAACTATTGATTTTTCATCCATAAAATCTGTGCACAGCAACTACCAGCAACAATATATTCAGCTTCAGCTGTAGATGTAGAAACTGAATTTTGTTTTTTACTGAACCAGGATACTAGCTTATTTCCTAAAAATTGACAGGTTCCTGTTGTACTTTTTCTATCAATTTTACAACCTGCATAGTCTGCATCTGAATAACCAGTTAGATCAAAACCAGAATCTCTAGGGAACCGAATGCCAAGTTTTGGTGTACCCTTGAGATATCTGAAAATTCTCTTAATAGCTATTAAGAGAGATTCTCTAGGATCAGCCTGAAATCTAGCACAGAGACAAGTAGCAAATATTATATCTGGCCTACTAGCTGGTAAGTAGAAAAGTGAGCCAACCATGCCTCTATAACTTGAAATATCAACATACTTTTTAGTAGTGTTTAATTCAAGTTTAGGAGTAGTGGCCATGGGAGTTTTTGCAGATGTTAAATCAATTAGTTCAAACTTCTTTAAAAGATCATAAATATATTTGGTTTAAATAATGAATATTCCAACACCAATTTGCTTAACTTGTAAACCAAGAAAGTAGGTTAGTTCTCCCTTCATTCTCATTTCATACTTACTTTGCATTAATTTGGAAAACATTTTACAAAGTTTTTCATTTGTAGATCCAAATATAATATCATCCATATATATTTGAACAAGTATGCTAGAGCCATCAACATTTTTAAAGAATAAAGTTTTGTCAATAGTACCTCTTGTGAAGTGATTTTCTAAGAGAAACTTTGACAAAGTATCATACCATGCATTAGGTGCTTGCTCCAATCCATAAAGTGCTTTCAGAAGATAGTAGACATATTCTGGAAAATTTGGATCTTCAAAACTAGGAGGCTGACTGATATAGACTTCCTCCTCCAAATCTCCATTCAGAAAGGCACTTTTGACATCCATTTGATAGACTTTAAAATTGGCATGGGCTGCATAGGCTAGGAAAATTCCGATGGCTTCAAGTCTTGTAACAGGAGCAAAAGTTTCATCAAAATCTATTCTTTCTTGTTAAAAATAGCCCTTAGCAACCAATCTAGCTTTGTTCCAGATGACTATGCCATTTTCATCCATCTTGTTTCTGAATACCCACTTGGTGTCAATTGGATTCTTTCCTTTAGGCTTGGGTACCAGCTTCCATACCTTGTTTCTCTCAAATTGGTTTAGCTCCTCTTGCATAGCTAAAACCCAATCAGGATCCAACAAAGCTTCTTCTACCTTTTTAGGCTCTTCCTTAGATAGAAAGTTGCTATATAGACATTTCTCTTGAGTTGCTTTTCTTGTTTACACTCTTGAGGATACATCACCAATGATCAGTTCAAATGGGTGATCTCTAGTCCATTTTCTCTGTTGGGGTAGATTAGCTCTAGATGAAGAGGCCTCATTGTTGTCTTGATGTGTGACTGAGTTTTGATTAGAAGAAACTCCCCCTGAGTTTGTGTATCTTTGATTTGAAGAGGGAGTTTTTTCTGTAAGTGATCTGCAGTGACTCCCAGCTTCTTTCATTGTTCCGACGGATGATGTTCTTTGTATCCCAATGGATGAAGCTGATTGTCTTCCAATGGATGATGCATTTTATATCTCGACTGATGCTGAATTTTGAACATCATGGGAGATAGTCTTTTCTGCATTATCCTTAGCTACTATTTCTTGATCACTATCATCATCACTATCTTCACAATCTATTTCAACATTGTCAAATATGAGGCTATCATGGAAACCTTTATTTTTTAGTCCTTCAATCTTCTTATCATCAAACACAACATGTACAGATTCCATGACAATGTTTGTTCTAAGATTGTAGACTCTGAATGTTTTTCCAACACCATATCCAAAAAAAATTCCTTCATATGCTTTAGCATCAAACTTTCCATGCTGTTCAGTTTGGTTCCTTAGAATGTAGCATTTGCATCCAAAGACATAAAGAAAATTTAGAGTTGACTTCCTATTCTTGAACAATTGGTAGGGTGTCATGCATTTTGCTTGATTGACCAAGGAAATATTCTAAGTGTAGCACGCAGTATTCACAACTTCAGCCCAAAAATATGTTGGTATTTTTTACTCTTCTAGCATTGTCCTTGCAGCTTCAATAAGAGATCTATTTTTCCTTTCCACCACTCCATTTTGTTGAGGAGTTCTAGTTGCAGAAAACTCATGCATGATCCCATTCTCTTCACAAAATGACATCATCACCGAATTCTTGAACTCAGTTCTATTGTCACTCCTGATTCTTCTATGTTTGAAATCAGGATGATTGTTGACTTGCCTTATGTGATTGATGATGATTTCACTAGCTTCATCTTTGGATTTTAGAAAATATGTCCAAGAGAACTTTGAGAAATCATCTACAATTACTAGGCAATATCTTTTCCTTGAGATGGACAACACATTGACTGGTCCAAACAAATCCATGTACAACAGTTGTAAAGGTTCTTCAATTGTTGATTCAAGCTTCCTTTTGAATTATGCTTTAATCTGCTTTCCTTTCTGGCAGGCATCACACAATCCATCCTTAGAAAACTCCACTTGAGGAATACCTCTAACCAATTCTTTCTTGACTAGCTCATTCTTGGTCTTGAAGTTTAGATGAGACAGCTTCTTGTGCCATAGTCAACTTTCATCTTGACTTGCTTTACTGAGAAAACAAGTTACAGATTCTGCATTAGTTGAGTTGAAGTCAGCTAGATACACATTGCCTTTTCTCACTCCAGTGAGAACAACTTTATTGCTTTTCTTGTTAGTCACAACACAAGCTTCTACATTAAAAGTAACTGAGTTGCCCCTATCACAAAGTTGGCTGATACTCAATAGATTGTGCTTGAGACCATCCACTAGGGCAACTTCCTCAATAATGACATTATCCTTTGAAATCAAGCCATATCCCACAGTATAACCCTTGTTGTCATCTCCAAAAGTAATACTTGGGCCAGCTCTTTTCTTAAACTCAGTGAGTAGGGTAGAATCTCCATTCATGTGCCTTGATCAACCACTATCCAGATACAAAAGATTCTTTTTGTTTCCCTGCACACATCAAAATCAAATCAAGTTGATTTCGGTACCTGAGTTTCCTTGGGTCCTGCCTTGTTAGCTTTTTTCTTTGGTTTTATTGTTTTTTTAGTGAGAGATTTAAGTGTAACACGCAGGTGATATAACTCAGTAGACATGTGATTAATGGCATCATTACACTCAGTTTTAGATAAATGAGCTAGGTTAGTAGTGATTACCTGATTGCTTGATGAACTTGGCTTTGTTTCATCTGATTTGGCCATAAGTGCTAGATTGATATAGCTTGTATCTTCATCCTGTTCCAATCCATCTGCAGCCCAGTCATTTTCTTGTGTAATGAAAGCCCTTTTCTTTCGCTTGAGCAATTTAAAGTATTTCTGCTTATAACCAACAGGCTCAAATTTCTTTTTACCAGAATCAAGCTTTCTGCACTCACTAGAAAAATGACCTGCCAAGCCACACTTGAACATTTAAACTTAGACTTGTCAACCATGTTTCTGTTTGACTTGGCTGCTCCAAAATTCTTCTTGAATTTGAGCTTAGAAAATCTCCTGGATAGAAAAGCAAGATGCTCATCTATGTCATCCATGTCATCTTGACTCAGATGGTCTTCATGTTCATTTACTAGCCCTTTTTTCTTGCCTTCACAATCTCTAGGGTTTGGTGCAGAATCAACAGCTTCAACCTTTATCTCCTTCTCCTTTTCTTTCTCAACAACCAATGCAATGGATCCTCCTTTCTTTCTTCCTTTATCCATCTTCATATTGTTCTATTTCAAGCTCATAGGTTTTTAGGCTACCGTGTAATCTATCTAAGGTGAATTCCTTATAATCTTGAGAATTTCTCAATGATATTGTCATAGGTTTCCATTCATTTGGCAGAGATCTAAGTAATTTGAGGTTTGAGTCTTTTGTTTGATAGACCCTTCCATGCAATTTTAGAGCATTCGGTAGTTTTTGGAATCTACTGAAAATGTCAATGAGTGACTCGCTTTCTTCACTATGGAAATGCTCATATTGCTGAATCAAGAGTTGCATCTTGTTCTCCCTTACTTGCTCAGTTCCATCACATATTACTTGGATGGTATCCCAAACGTCCTTAGCAGTCTTGCAGTTAATGATGTTGTCAAACATGTCAGTGTTAACACCATTAAACAAAATGTTTATGGCCTTTTTATCCTTTTGAACTTGTTCTTTATCTGGATCTGACCATTCTTCTTAAGGCTTTGGGACTGATGCTTCATTTCCTGTAGCAGCTCTCATAGGGACATGTGGACCATTTTCAATACAGTCCACATAAGCTTCATCTTGAGACAGGAGATGCAGGTGCATCTTTACCTTCCAATGGTGATAGTTGTCTTTGTCCAGAAATGGAACCTTTACTCCAACATCTTTTCTGTTCATCTTGTTGATTGTGGTGATCTTTACACTCTTTGTACTTCAAGAGCTTGCTCTGATACCAATTGTTATTCCCAAACAATGCAACAAGAATTACAGAAGGGGGGTTGAATGTAATTCTGGCTTCTTTTTCTGATTTTAAGAATGTTCTTACTTAATATATAACTATGTTTGATTTTGCAAGAAGTGCAGAATAAAAGTAAAATGGAAATCAAAACACAAAGAAATAAAACACAAGGCTTTAAAACTTTCTGGTGGATTTGAACTTATCCACCAGAGATATATAAAGATGAGAACTCTGTGATGCTTGAATAGCACACAGCTGCTTACAAGTGAACTTATAGAATTACAAAGAGATGCTTAACAAATACAGCTTTTTCTCTGAAAATAATTCTAGCTATCTCAGTTATTTGTTCTACTTGATAAACTTGGTTTATATACCACCAAGTTACATGATAAAAAGACAAACAAGTAAAAGAGAAATATTTCTAGTCTATTTTCATGTTGCTTTATTACACTGTCCAGCATCTTTGAATATCTTCATATTTTCATGGAAATGGTAATGCTTCTTTGTCCTCTAAATCCTGCAATTAGGCTTCCACATTCCTTTTGCAAACACCCGATGCATGTGACTGTGTTGTCACTATCAACAACTATTTTGAATTTGATCATCCGTCGGGACTATGTTGGTCATCCGTCGGTTTTCTTGTTGATCATCCGTCGGGAGCCTTTGTAGATCAACCATCGGGAGCCTTATCTGCCACTTGACTCTATTTCACTTATACATAATTACAAGACATCTTATATTTACAATTAGTCGCCCTATTATATATATCAAACTATTAGTCAACATGACTTGAAGAATCCTACAGAATATACTCAACTAATACATTGTTGTTTGCAGATATATGCTACAAGACTTATTATTACATAAGCTATACTCTTGATGGATGTTCAAAGGTCATCCGTCGGGACTATAAAGTTCATCAGTCAGGACTATTGTAGAACATCTGTCGAGAGCTACGAAACACTAAGTTAAATCTACTAAGGTGTTTTGTTTAACTTATCATCAAGTTAACAACATATTCCTAACAATTACATAGGGCAAGTAAGATGGTTAAAATTACCTACGAATAATGCATAACAAATACATGAACCCATGCTATCATGGCAAGTTCTAAACCTCTAAATTCACTATCGCTTCATTAGAGATTAACATGCTACCTTATATGTTCGCGACGCACATAAGACGATTAAGCACAACCAAAACTAGGTTATCATACAATCACCATACACTAAGATATTGATACAAAATTAACTATTGAAATCCATAAATAAATCCATTAGAACCCCATGATAACGATTAGCCCATAATCAGACTCATCATCAACGTGGGTTCCGATGAAAGCATGGTATAATAAACGTAGTCTTTATACTGAATAAATAAGAAACCAAGTACGTAAAACAAGAGTATAGGTTCAACAAATAAGAAAACTAACATCCAAGATTACAACTTAAAACAAAGAATCTCAAAAATGAACTAGATCCTCTTCGCCTTGGTTGAATTGTGATATACGGTCTTCTTACGCCTTCTCCTTAAGCTCTAATACGTCTTGTTATAAAGAACGATCTTAAGTTGTCATTATATAGCAGCACATGCAGATTAGAAGCCCGACAATCAGAATCATAGGAGAAACAGGATTCTTGAAACCCGACCTGGCACGGCCGCACGCTTAACCAGCGCGGGCACGCTGACTCTCTGTACTTCTGGCGTGGGCGCGCTCTACTACAGTGTGGGCGCACCGTCCTTCTGGATAAACTTCTGATTTTGCTTCTCTTTAATTGCTAGTTCTTGACAGCCTTTGCACAAGCGATCTTTATGACATTTTCCTAACATAATTTTAGCATCAAAGCAATGCTAAATCACCTTGATCCTTTATTTATGCCTGAAATGCAAAACACTACAAAAACATATTAAAAACACAAATAACTTGAGTACAAAACATCAATTCAAAGCTTTACGGAGTGTTATAATTTGACATAAATGCCACTTAACATACCCCCAAACTTGAATCGATGCTCGTCCTAAGCATAAACAGACTCAAAAACAAGAAATAAAAATGCATGAATGCAAACTATATGATTGCGATGATCCCAATTGAATAACTTAACCAATTGACAAGCAATATCTCAACAAATGAAGTTATTCGCATAAGTTCAATCAAATCTCACAAATCAACTCACAAACAAGAAGCGTGCGTGTGTGCAATTGCTTACAAGATATACTAACGCAAGTAGATCAATAATCATGACTCACTACTCATCAAGGCAATCACAAGGTTATAAATAGAATAAATGTTAAACTCAAAATGACTTATAACACTTCAATTTTATTATCGGAGTTATACATGGATCCATGCATTTATTGCTAACACATAACAACACATATATGCTTATTTGATCGTGCAATGAGTGAGGTCGACAAAAGACTTATACTATAGTACCCATGTAGCGAGCGTTAGGTTAGCGGATCCCAGACTATAAAAGCCTTAGGTCACTAGGCACAACGTCCCCTAAGAACTTAATAACTCGAGTACTAAAGAGCCCCCTCATGATCAATTATACATAACACATTTTTTTCTTTTCATTTTTTCTCTTTTTTTTCATTTCTGAGCGAGTGCGTTTCGCTCCATCTCGCGCAAGCCTAGACTACTCATATAAATATGAGCTGGCTACTAGCTATTTGACACCTAGCCACTACTAGCATTGAAATCCTACATTTTTCTCCAATTTTTTTTAAACATCCATGTTATTTTACTATTAAGAGAATACATACATTCTAACTATAAACATGTGATTAAACCTCGACAAACAAACAAATCATGATCATGATCTAGCACACAAGCAAACTATAAGACTTAGTGAAAAAACCTTGCTTCTAGCATGCAAATCAACTCGATAAGACTTAACATTCCTAAATACGACATCACTACACTTGCATCGATATCACAAATAAATCGGTAAATTAACTAAGGGATCATGTTATAATACAAATGCATGAACTATATTCAACATTCTATAACAAAAATAAAAAAACTACATGATAAATATACAACCATATGAACTAAACTATCATAAATATGAAAACTATATGGACTCGCACAAACATATTTCTTAAACTATCACCCCCAAACTTAAAATTTTCATTTTCCTCACTGAAGGTAATAGTAAGGAATCAGGTAACCCTGTGATAGAAGTCACAATTTGACTCACAGTAGGAACTGTGGTTGTGACAGTGTGTTGTTCACCAAGAATGGGAACCTCCATTTGAATTGGAGGGGATTTGACCAGGTTACTGTCTTGTACCATGACCTCAAACCCTTGGTCTTCTTCTAGAGACTTGGAACCTGAATGTGCTGAACTTGCTTCCCCAATAGCAGGATCATTGGCAATTTTACTCCCACCTTCAATTGACAAGCAAATTTCAGTCGGGTTTTCAGGGGAGTTGTCCCTCCAAGAGGAACCTCCCATTGAATTGGAAAGGATTTAGATAGCTCCCCCTTAGGAGTACTACCCTAAAACCTATCAATCTGTGAAGATTAATTTGCACATGAAGGTGCTAGAGTAACATCCACAGGGTCTTCAGTTAAAACTGATGACACCCCTGTAGTTTTGATGGTGTCATCAAGGTCTATCCCAGCTAGTAGTCTCTCACCATCTAAATGTGGTTTCTGGGTGGTGATCATAGTTTCTTGAACTATGTCACTTGAAGTTGACAACACTTGAGAAGTAGATTCAAGTGCTTCATTTTTTGAAGAAGAAATTTGAGAGATTAGAGAATTGATATTAGCAGCGAGTGTTGGAAACTTCCCCTGCATGGATGAGGGAACTTCAAGTGATGTGCTCTTAGTGCTTGTGCCAACCTTATTTCTTCTTACATGTGCAGACTATAAAGCCCTCCAAACCCGGGTCAGAAGTTTGGGGCTCACAACACACACCATAATATTTAAACCTGTATATAAAGTATTATATACATTGACCCTTCTTTACACAACCACGGATCGCAACAGGTTAAAGTATGAAAATAAGCCACAACCTTAACTTTTATTATATCGTAGCAAACCCCAACTAGTTCAACTTACAATTGATAATGATATCATTCTTACAATCTCACATAACTCATCTACAATATAAGCTCCTGCTAGCTCGATCCAACTTAATCTGGAATCCTAGCTCGCACGTTGGACTGGGAATCCTTGTTATCAACAAATTTTCCTTTTCAACTGTTGAAAACATAAAAAGTTTTGCAAGAGTGAGCTAACTAGCTCAACAAGTCATAATAGCAACAATTGAGGTTAATCAATAATCAATTGAAGTAATTCAGTAGAATCAAGTTTCTGAATAAGCAATGATTAGAATTGGATATTCACTTTTCATTTTAAAACCAAGGTTAGGCTGATGATCAGTCACGCACTAACACCGAGCAAGGCTCCCAGCTTTTATCTATATACTGGATCCAAGTCACACATTGGCCTATTATGACCACGAATCTGGTCTGACCACGAATCTGGTCCGCACGTATAAAACCATCCAATTCTAGAATAATTCAATATGAAAACCAATGTAAATCAATAAGCTGAATCATAAACAACATTTATCTTGAAGCATAGGGTGATTCATAATACTATGAAGGCATAACAGGGAATTCAAAAAGGTTACAAATCAGCTCCCAACACACAAGGTTCTTCGATTCCAAGCTCACCAGTGCATGTTATTGAAACTATAACAGTGCAACAGCTCAGCCAGAAGATTAATTCTGATGACTTCGAGGTGATAAAATGTTGTTTTCAGTTTTACTTTACTTTTTTTCTAAGTTATAATCTTTAATTACTAAAGTAAGTTATATGCTGAGAATTACGCAGAAAACCTTTATGTGCTCCATCAAAATATCCGTTGTAGAAGAGTCCGAAAACTGGTGGTATTTGAGCTGCATAAAATGCGAGGAAGATGCGTACAAGTATGAAGGAAGGTACAAATGTTCGAAATGTAGTTATATCATGCCGGTGCTTGTGAAAAAGTATAGTACAATAAATAATTATGCATAGGTTATTTATTTTAATGCTGAGTTTAATATTTTTTCTCTACCTCTTATCAATCAGATACAAGATTGTTGTTCTTGCTGGTGATTCCAACGAGGCTTTTAACTTTGTACTAATGGACAAGCCTGTGAAGCGTATGGTTGGCCAAACTACAACCAAGATGATACTGGACAATCCTAAAGTAAACATAACAACTGTTTAAGTAAACTAACAGTCCTAACACCTTTCTCTATTTTCAATATAGTTTATCAATGCTTAAAATAAAATTAATGTGTAGACTGAAAATGGCTATCCAAAGAAAATCAAAGACATTGCTAGAAAGGAAGTTATATTTGTCATTCAGATAACTGACGACAATGTGAAGTTGGAAAGCCAAATCTATAAGGTCATTGACTGTTTTGATAAAGTTTATTCAATCTCTTCTCCTTCTAATGCTACAATGGCTGGCTTTGCTATATCAAGCTCTTCTGAGATAAACAGAAGACATATATTAATGCTGTTAATTAACTGTTTAAGGTATTCATTGTCCTAAATTATTTCTTCTTCTACTCAGAATATGGTTGATCTATCAAATCATTCTGAAACTCCCGGCTCTGTTCACTCCACTTCGAAGAAAATAAAAATGGTATGATGCCTATTTTTTATAAGGTTTTATTCTTCATAGTTGATAATGGAATTTTCTAAAATATGCCATAATTTTTTGTAATCAGGAAAAGTGAAAGAGGATGATGAATTCTTCGTCGGATTTGAATTGCAGCATTTGTTTGAATTAGATGGAACTATCTTCAGTTCGTAATAAGTTCTATTTGCTTTCCCATTAAGAAGATTGTTTTGATTTGTTTTTCAAACTTATTTCTTTTTAATATTGTCATAATTTCGTATTTTGTTGCGGATTCTTTGAGTAATGGAAGTTTTTCGTTAAGATTTCAAGATTTAATAATCCATTTATTTTGTATTTGTTTTACACTGCATATTTTTTGGTAATAGAGTAAGATCAGCAATAACTGTCTTTGCTAACAAATAAATCGCTCTAAGTTAAAAAATATTAAGAAAATTTTAATATTGTCATGTTTTTCTAATCTCCGTATATCACTAAAGAAGTGTACAAAAGCTAAGAATATGTTATATATTTATATAGTGTTTGTGTAAAATAGTAGTTTCTTTTATCATTATTATGTAAGAGTTCAAAAGTTTGGTCATGTATCCACACAATCTATTGATCTTTCTTTTACTGTTCCTTCTACATGTATACTTATATAGTGTTTGTGTAAAATAGTAATATTATGGTAATCCATGTCAATCATAGAAAAATTGGTTTAAAAAAAGTGAGAATGACATATCTCTTTAACTCTATGATGTCCATACTTTAAGATCAATACGATAAACACGTTATATTATTTTTACATTTTACATATAGCTTATGACTTTATATTTTTTGATAGTTAATCAGAAATTGTAAACATACGATAAAATAATCATCAAAATACATATATTCCATTTTATGTGTCAAAATGTACTTATAATTTTCTATTTTTTTAATATAGAAAGAAAGATAAACTACAACAATAGAATTTCTAACTACTCTGCAAAAATATAACAACAAAGATAAAATAAACCAACTTAATGCCAGTAATTAAATTCCAACAAAGCGTGACCGTCACGATAAAGTAGTTATACAACCATAGTAACGTAACATGTTAAAAAACATGATGAGAAGGAGAAGCAGTAGTCTGACACATTAACAGAACCGAAAAAACATAGTCTTAAAGTGGCTTATGTGGAAAAAACATCTCAAGGCCTGTGTGGGAAAGTCACTAGAAAAACTACAGCCTGATCTTCTTCCAACAATTCAAATATAATTGTTTCATGTAATGAGATCTCATTATCTCTAACAAACTGATTACAGCCACTTGAAAACCTAAACATCTTCGCCGATTTGACAACACCGACATACCAATTCCCGGCAGCAGTTCTCAAATTTACCATATCACTAGCTTTCCATTGGCCATTTGATTCAATGTAGCTCGGGATATACTACAATAGAGATGTAAAAAAATAAGTACAAGTTAAAGTATTAAAAAAAGTTGGGCAACTGTGTTATAAAATTTTGTAAAATATTTTCGTACCACTCCATGAGATATGTTGTCCACATTGGATGCTGTCATAATATGGGTAAAAGTCATGTTCTCATTGTTGTGAACATCAACTTCCAGGTTAACAGGAAGTTGAACAAGTTCCTCAGCAATCTCCATCTCTGATTCTGTAGTATAAATAACAAAAAATTCAAAAAAAAATAACCGAATATGTAAGTTTAAAAATAATTACATGCTTTTTAAAGTAGATATAACCTGAACTTGCGGAATCTTTGTCAAACATCATTGCTTCCATATTTGAATTATCAAATATCATAAAAAAAAGTTTCCTTCACCAAAGAAGGTAAACAAAACTTTCTCAGTCTCGCTTAAACCATATTCTTACACAAGATCTTCAAGGTCATACATTTTTCTCTCAGTTTTGGAACACGTTCCTTCATATCGACTTCCATTTCTCATGTAGAACTGGACTTTAGGTGGTAGCAGCTTCCCAAATGCTCTCCAGAAATGTGCAGTAATTGGCTATCAAAGATCAAAGATTAATTAAGTACCAGCTTTAACATTTTACTAATAAATGGATAAATCACTAAAGTGCACAGAATTATAGCCTCTGTACAAGTGGATATGGTCGATAATATAACGTGTTTATCGTATTGATCTTAAAGTATGGACATCACAGAGTTAAAGAGATATGCCATTCTCACTTTTTTACACCAATTTTTCTATGATTGACATAGATTACCATAATATTACTATTTTACACAAACACTATATAAGTATACATGTAGAAGGAACAATAGAAAGATCAATAGATTGTGTGGATACATGACCAAACTTTTGAACTCTTACATAATAATGGTAAAAGAAACTACTATTTTACACAAACACTATATAAATATATAACATATTCTTAGCTTTTGTACAATTCTTTATCTGTGATATACGGAGATTAGAAAAACATGACAATATTAAAATTTTCTTAATATTTTTTAACTTAGAGCGATTTATTTGTTAGCAAAGACAATTATTGCTGATCTTACTCTATTACCAAAAAATATGCAGTGTAAAACAAATACCAAATAAATGGATTATTAAATCTTGAAATCTTAACGATAAACTTCCATTACTCAAAGAATCTGCAACAAAATATGAAATTATGACAATATTAAAAAGAAATAATTTTGAAAAACAAATCAAAACAATCTTTTTAATGGGAAAGCAAATAGGACTTATTACGAACTGAAGATAGTTCCATCTAATTCAAAAAAATGCTGCAATTTTGACAAATCCGACGAAGAATTCATCATCTTCTTTCACTTTTCCTGATTAAAAAAAATTGTAGCATATTTTAGAAAATTCCATTATCAACTATGAAGAATAAAACCTTATAAAAAACATGCATCATACCATTTTTATTTTCTTCAAAGTGGAATGAACAGAGCCGGGAGTTTCAGAATGATTTGATAGATCAACTATATTCTGAGTAGAAGAAGAAATAATTTAGGACAATGAATACCTTAAACAGTTAATTAACAATATTAATATATATCTTCTGTTTATCTCAGAAGAACTTGATATAGCAAAGCCAGCCATTGTAGCATCAAAAGGAGAAGAGATTGAATAATCTTTATCAAAACAGTCAATGACCTTATAGATTTGGCTTTCCAACTTCACATTGTCATCAGTTATCTGAATGACAAATATAACTTCCTTTCTAGAAATGTCTTTGATTTTCTTTGGATAGCCATTTTCAGTCTACACATTAATTTTATTTTAAGCATTGATAAACTACATTGAAAATAGAGAAAGGTGTTAGGACTGTTAGTTTACTTAAGCAGTCGTTATGTTTACTTTAGGATTGTCCAGTATCATCTTGGTTGTAGTTTGGTCAACCATACGCTTCACAGGCTTGTCCATTAGTACAAAGTTAAAAGCCTCGTTGGAATCACCAGCAAGAACAACAATCTTGTATCTGATTGGTAAGAGGCAGAGAACAAATATTAAATTCAGCATTAAAATAAATAACCTATGCATAATTATTTATTGTACTATACTTTTTCAAAGGCACCTGCATGATATAACTACATTTCGAACATTTGTACCTTCCTTCATACTTGTACGCATCTTCCTCACATTTTATGCAGCTCAAATACCACCAGTTTTTGGACTATTCTACAGCGGATATTTTGACGGAGCATATAAAGGTTTTCTCCGTAATTCTCAGCATATCACTTACTTTAGTAATTAAAGATTCTAACTTAGAAAAAAAGTAAAGTAAAACTGAAAACATAATTTTATCACCTCGAAGTCATCAGAATTAGTCTTCTGGCTGAGCTGTTGCACTGTTATAGTTTTAATAACATGCACTGGTGAGCTTGGAATCGAAGAACCTTGTGTGTTGGGAGCTGATTTGTAACCTTTTTTAATTCAGAAATCAGTATGTGGTAGATATATATCTGTGGAGTAGTATCATATGTGTCTGGCTCGTATCTGGAAATTCAACAATCAATGGTTTATGAAGAATAAGGCTTATGGCTCAAGATCAATGAGAATCAAGTTTCAAGGTTAAATAGTTTAAAGTGCTTGCAGTATAAAACATGAGGTATTTTGAATAATAGCGACATATTATAAAACAGTTCAAAAATATTTGCAATATATCTTGAAAAAGGTTCATAGGTACTTGCCTTATCACCGACGATTTCCACTTTACTAGTACTCATCTAACGTTTTTACTCATCAACCACTTTTCTTCTCTTTCTATGCCTTGCTTCTATTTATCAATCACTTTCCTTCTCTTTCTACGCTTTGATTCTATTTATGGATCGCTGGTTTCCTTTTCTATACCTCACTGACTCTGCTAGGCATCACAAGTATCTATCAATTATTCATAGTCATATTATTTGAATCGTCACATAGACGTCATAAGCTTTTATCTACCCTTCGTTTCACCCAAATACGATTTACGGATCAAAAGTTATGACTAAAACAGTAAAACCATAACCACACAGGCATATAACACATCAATCAGTTAGCACGTAGCACATAGCACGCAAGATATTCGGTCAAAATAATTTTTCAAAGAAGATTCAGGGTCAAAATGATTTTCCCGATATTTATTACAAATTTTTGAACATTTTTTAGAATTAAAATTAGACTCTGGATCATTTTATAATTAAATAATAGGGTTCGAACACCCGAATCTGAATTTAAAATAATTTTATAATAATTATCAAGCCTTGAAAATAATTTAAAATAATATTTTAAAGCTCGAAACTATTTTTCAGAATTTTAATATCAATTTTAAATAATTAAATCCAATTAAATAATCAATTAAACTTAATTAATAACTAATTAAATTAATTAATCAATTAATATTTAAATTAATTGACTAATTAAATAATTAATTATCAACTAAAATTAATTAATTAAATAATTAAGATTTATTTTAGAATTACAAATAATTTTCAGAATAAAAATATTGATTTCTGGAATTAAAATAAATAAATAAAAACAATTTCTAAAAATAGAAATTCCAGGGGGTGAAGTGTAAGGTTTTGAAACTTGTGATCGTAATTTCAAAAGTGTAAGATTTTGCAAAGTTTGGTACTAAAATTGAAACTTGGAGAAACGTCAGGGGTAGAAATGAAATTTCTGCTACCCCCGTCGTCTTCTCCGGTGACTCGCCGGTTTTCTACCGGAATCCCGTCCCTGTGCTCAGAACTCGTTTAGCTTGTGCAGAATTAAAGGGTAGCTTCTTGGAAATTTGTTCCTGGATCGAAATCATCAAACGGCTTGTTTCCTGGTCGGAAATTGCAACCGAAGTTCGCCGGCGGAGGACTTCATTTCCAGAATCCGGTGATCAAAATCGAAATCATTGACTCAATTTGATTACACGAAACGACTCCTCTCAAACTGATACACACATTGGTGAACTCGGTTCCATCCCAGAATTCATCAATAAAAAATCCGGCCAAAACATAAATTTTTCCGGTGACTTTATTCAAGAACACCAAGAACATTCAAATCCAAAGATCAAACCAACTTTTCTACATGTTATTGAACTCGATTTATAACATATAATATACCAAATTGACCAGAAAAAAAGATCTACACGATTATGCCATCAAATCATATCAAAAACATCACGAACAACAATTCATAATTTAATTCATAATTAATTCGAATTTAAATAATTAAATCAGAAAACTACCTTGATTTCTGCACTGAAATGGATAATTGATTACGAAAGAACTTTTCGAGAGCTTCGTTTCGATATGTTGCACGCCCGAATCGGGATTCGATAACGCCTTCGTTCGTACGTTTGATTCTCAAGAACGCGATATTAATTCGACAGTTCCTCTGTATTTTACGGGATTTTACTGACTGATTATGATTATACGAATAAAATGAATTGATAGAAGGGCTATATATATATTTTTGGAATATTGGTTCGTTCTGGATCGTTTTGGATCGATAAATTAGTTACTTAGCTGCTAAGTAACTGCATAAATGATCCGATTTGATACCCGTATTGGATAATTATCCAAACCGGACTTCTTATAAAATACTTTATACGAAAATAACGTAATATTATCCTGTCTTTTAAGAATACGGGTTTTGTTGATTCATCGAAATGATTATCGTATCGAAAATCTTGCGTCGGGTCGCGCACGGGTCAAACCGTAATCCGGATTGAAAAAGTCAAAACACGGAAAATGTCCGGAATTACCAGATTATGTTAGGAAGGAGTTTTCGGAAGAGTTTCGGGTTGTAAAAATGTAAAACGGTTGAAGTTGGACGGTTTTGTAATTATTCAGAAAATAATTAAAAAAATTCATAAATCAATATAAAATCATATAACAGTCCAAAAATTACCAGAAAAGTACCATAATTGTCTATATTTTATTTTGGTCATAATAAAATTAACATACTTATACTGTATCACATATAAGCATTCACATATCCACGCCAATCATCAGATAATTCACCAAAAATCACATAATAATCATATAAAAATTATTTATTGATAAACTAATTACACGTGTTGTGCATATGTTGTGTACTTGATGATTTCATAAACAAAACATCTAAGTAGATTTTACTTAGTGATATTATGTAGCACTCGATGGATAAGAATTATAGTCCCGACAGATAACTCATTATAGTCCCGACGGATGATTAACTTATTATCCATCGAGTGAGTAGCTTATGTAATAATAAGTTTATAGCACAGTTATGTATGCACCTTTGTATAGAATCTGTAGTAGCATATAAGTCATGTTGACTTTAACTAGATATGCAGAATAGGTTGATTAATTGTACATAAATGATGTCTTTTAATTCTGCATAAGTGATATAGAGTCAAGTGCCAAAATAGCTACCGACGGATGATTAACAAAGCCATCGACGGATGATCAAATGACTATCAATGGATGTTTAATATAGCAGTCAACGGATGATAAATTAAATCATCAACGGATGTTCTGAAAGTCGACGGATGATCATATGAAGAATTCAAACAACAGTTGAACAGTGAAAGCTGACACACAGCCGTCGAGATGTATACAAACACACTGTGGAAGCCCATTAACTGGGTAATAGAGGATGAAAAGCAGCAAAGCTTAAGACTGTTAGATTTTATATTTGTTCATTCTTTTTGACTTTGTAATCTTGGTATTATATAAACCAAGAGAGTAGCAAATAGAAAAATAACTGAGATAGCTGAGAAACACAAAAACAGAGAAATCTTTGTAAGCAGAATCCTTAGCATTTCCTGTATTCTCAGTAGTTCCATTTGTAAGCAGCTGTGAGCATTTCTGCACACAGAGTCCTCTCGATATATTATATATATCTCTGGTGGAATTATTTAAATCCACCAGAAAGTTTTTAAAGACTCTTGTTTTTAATTACTTATGTTTTGATTCAATTAAGTTTACATTCTGCATTGTGCTAATCAAAACAAATATATCTATAATCGAGTTGAACATTTTTATTTCAAGAAAAAGGTTCAAGAATTTCATTCAACCCCCCTTCTGTAATTCTTGCTATATTGTTAAGGGACTAACAACACGTGATATCCCGGATGTTACATCCTTCCCCCCTTAAAAGGATTTTGTCCTTAGAATCACTCTAAGGATCAGACAATGATACCTTCAAGTATCTCATTCTCATTTTCTTGGGTGATCTCTCAACCTTACAACTTTCATAAACTTTTACTCGCAGCATCAATCATTACTTAACAACCTCTCGCTGACCTCATATTCTATCTGTTGCTTATATAACTCAACTCAAGTCTCCATTTTATATATAATAAAGCTAAATTACTTATCCCGAGTATACACGTATAAATACCGTATGAATCTACTAAACGTGTATCGGGGAAGCCAACTTACTTGCACTTATCCTAACTATTTTACTGCCTCAAAAGGACCAGCGTAATTCTTACTAATTATCTTTTCTTTACAATTCTAGTAATTCTTGCTCAGGAACCTTTTCAATAGCTACTGGTTGTTGAATATCATTCCCACATGTTTCTCTATTCAATTAACTAGTTCATAATCACTTACAATCTCATTCGAGGCTCTTTAATCGTTCTCTTAATCTTCCCTTCCATCTGCGAATGATATACTGAAACCATGGCGTATTCGATTTCTAACGTTCTCAAAATTATTCCAGAGTTAAGAATTAACGCAAAAATCTCCATTGGATATGACTAACGCACAAACTTATCACCATATCTTATTTTCCTTGAATCACAGTTGAGTATATCCGCCGAGCGAACAACTCTTACCAATTTGAAGAAATTACACCAACCTGGAGACATCACCTGTAATAACCCCAATTTTTGGAAATTTTTGAAACCCTTATGAATAGTGTTTTTGCTGAATGAGAAAACCGTTCATGCCACGCTATGTAGGGGTTCTGTTATTGATCTTATGGGATATTATTAGTACTCTATGTGGTATATAAGTGTATGTAAAGATCGTCAGAATCCAATTCTGAACACTTTGATTTTTCCCGGAAATCCACTAGATACGGAGAGAATTGAGTATAAGGTAACAGGATAAAAAGGATTTAAATTAAAGGATTATAAGAGAGGATCATAAAAGGAATACAATATATTGAGAAAGGTTAAGGGAACCTAAGTAATAAGATCCCGGGTATGATCCCTCAAACGATAAACGAGAACGAAAGATAAGCGAACCGTAAAACAAATAAGTGACCAAGAGACAAGCTTGTACAAGAAGCCAGGGATTGTGACATCATCAAACCACAAGGTGTGGACAAGTGGGAGCATTATGACATGTGCAAGGTGACATAGGCATGACAAGAAAGGAAGGAGATGTGGTGACTTTTTAACCACACAAAATCAAGGGCAACTAGGTAATTTACTAAATCAAACACAAAAACCAAGCCAACCAAGCCAAGCAAAATCATTTTCATCAAAAATCAAAAAGAAACCAAGGCATGGTTCATCATGCTCTCGGCTTTTACTATTGCAAATGGGCAAAAATTTCAAAAATTCAAGATCCAAGCTTCCTAAATTGGTGAGTAAATTCCCTAATCATCTTCATGCTTAGTTAGGGCTATATCATGAGTTTAAGCCATTAATTCCTTCTCAATCTTCTTCATTTAATCAAAGAAGAAGACTATGAATAGTGTTTTCAAGTTTTTAACTTGAAGTTTTTCTTGTTTTTCTTGAAGATCCAAGCTTTCCTAAGACTTCTCAAAGCTTCTTAAGGCTTCCTAGCTCCTCCCACCACTTCAAGGAAGGTATACCATCTCCAAACCCTAGATCCCTATGTATTATAAGATGATTTTAATTAGTAGGATGATATTGTAGCTTGTTGTTGTGATTTAGAGTTTGGGATTTGGAACGGTAGTGAAATGGAATGGTAAATGTTGTGGTTTTGATTAAAAGAACTTAAGTATGATTAAAGTTAAGCTTAGGCATAAGTATGAATGATTAAATTGAATTGGTTGGGGTTGTTATGATGTGATAAGGATGGATGTTGGTTGTATGTTGGATTTGAGGTTGGTTTGTGGTTGGTTTTGAATGGCTTAAAATTGGGAAATCGCGTAAACATAGCCGTCGTAACGTCCGATTTTCTTTGGACTGTTTTTGTGCATAGCATTAGGACCCGAGAACCCCCTGCTAGATTATGACCACTGCCATTTTTAGATAGCTCATGTTACCAGCTTCGTTTTGATATGTAGTTCGTTCGATTCCGATGCACGGTTTAGGAGAAACGACCGTTTCAAGTAACGGCGTTTCGCGAACAAAACTTTTTCCCTCGCCTTACTTCGAAACATAGGTTAAAGACCAAAAAGGGTTAATTAATGTATGAAACATTTATGGTAAGTGTGTTAGGCAGTTGGTAAGACACTCGCGAAGGAATCGCTTTAAAACTCGTAAAAGTTAAATTATTAAAAATGTTGGAGCCGAGGATACCCGAGTGACTTAAGCAAATCAGTGAGCGCAAAACAAGCGTTAGAGTCTAAGTTAGTTAAAGTATAGATTTACAAGTGATTTTGGTTTAATTCCAACTTACTTGTTGTTTATAGGTTACCAGACTCGTCCCGAGCCTTTTATCACCCCAAGTCGCTCAGGCAAGTATTCTATCCGTTATACTGTTGTTGTGATGTATACATTTGTATATGCATGATCTTGCGATAAATGCATATTGGTTAATTAGCAAATGTTGCGATATATTGAAGCATGCTGATATGGTATATATATATGCATGCCTGTCTCATATTCTTGAGTTATATATCTGTTGGTTCAGTTGATAATACCTATGCTAGAGGATAGCGGTAACTTGCATATACCCTTAGTATAGGGACCCAAAGGTGAAAATATTTTCTAAAACCGGGAGTCGAGGATCCCGAGTAGATTTTGTATATATGGATATGGATATATATATATGTTTATATATATATATATGGTTATAGTTTTCCAAACTATTAATCGAATAAGGTTTATTCGATAACTTTAACTTTATTTTATTATTGAATATTATTTCGAATATAATTCGAAGGCGTATGACTCCTTTTATTTATTTATTTGAATATTATTTGAATATTCATTCGAGGACTTATGACTGCTTTTATTTTATTAATGAATATTATTTTGAATATTCATTCGAGGGCTTATGACCCTTTTATTTATTTATCTGAATATTATTTTGAATATTCATTCGAGGGCTTATGACCCTTTTATTTATTTATCTGAATATTATTTTGAATATTCATTCGAGGGCTTATGACCCTTTTATTTATTTATCTGAATATTATTTGAATATTCATTCGAGGGCTTATGACTCAGTTTATATTATTTATTGAATATTTTTGAATATTCATTTGAGGATCTATGACTCCGATTAATTGCTGAGATATATTCTTTATTTTATTAAAGAATAAGGTGTAAATAATCAAACTTATTTTCAATTATTCAAATAAAGATAGTACTTTTATATAAGTATATCTTTGGTTATTTAATATCCATTTCAAGTATAAGTTTTAATACTTCTACTTCGATTATTTTTATAAGGATTATCTTTATGAGAATATTATTTAAATAATAATATTCAGGCATTTTTCTAAATATACTGAGGACTGATTTATTTCATTAAATCAGCTTTACTCCAAACACTCTTTAAAGTGTTTTCGAGTCTTCAAAATGATTTTTAAAAGTTAGAGCGGATCCCAAAACTCATTTTTATATTTAAGATCTTCCTTTTTAAGGGGATTTAAATACTCGCTCAAAACCTGGGGAATCCGGCTCTGTGGTGTATTTTATATTCGCAACAAGGTTGCTGTTTTGATAAATGAATTGATTACTTACCCAATATTCGGGAAGTAAAATTCTTGGAACAAGTTAATCCATTAACAGGCATCGCCTGGGAAATATCGGTGAGTTTTCCTTTCCAACTAGATACGACTTCTTGGTGAAGCCGTATCAACAAGTTTCTACTTGGGGAAAGGGGGAACGAGCTTTACGTTTCAGAGTCATGGATTTCATCTGAACTAGGAGTGGCATAAGTGGCCGAGTAGCGCCGGCCCAGCCTTATTATATTGGCCCAAATGGCCTGGAAGTTCCGCTAAGGCGGTCCATTCCTTAGGAGTTCAGTGTTCGGTTGACAAGTAAATCCGACAGGTTCTCCTCTACATGTAGAAAATGGTGGGGTTGCACTAATACGACTGATCATCGTAAGTGGTCTTCCTGGCGCGGCAAACTCCCGTAATGAGTTCATCATCCAATTGGATATTTCTGCAACACTACCCAGAGCATTTCGATAGAAAGGCTACGGTTGGGCGATTGTTGAGTGTTGGCAGGGTCAAGTTTTCAAAATGATGTTTGCATCAAATGAAGTATCTCGTAACTTCATTTTATTTTGATGATATTTTAAAGATTTAATCTATTCAAATCTTGTCTTGTAGTCTCATCTATGTGATGAACTGTTGAAAGCTCATTATACTAGCTTCATAAATGATATAAGTATAGTGAAGTATTTGGTAACTTCATCCCTTGTTTCTACTTATATCTAGTAAGTAATTACCTTACTCGTGATAAAAGATTCTAGTAAGTATCCATTTAGATACTTATATTATTGGTATCACTACATATTATCTTGCGAGCTGTAAGGCTCACTCTTGCTTTATTTCTTCATCACACAACAACAGTTAGGAAAGATGGCCAGACTCCAGCAGACCCAGCGCAAGGGCGTGGGAAGCATCCCGCGTCTTCCCGATGATGTTGTGGCTGCTATAGCTGCAGAGGTAGATCTATTGGTAGATCAGGCATTCTATTTTTGAGAATCAAATTATGTATAATTATAACTTGTGGCAGATAATGGCAATTAACTGTAAATTTATCAAGTAATCATTTTGGGTTGTAATAACTTTTAAATTGTGGATTCAAAGACTTGTACTTATTTAAATTTCATCTCTGAGACTATAACGGGTTGTGGTGTGTGTTAGTGTGGGGTCACAGCATAAGGTTATTATTACTAATTAAGTGAAGTGATATTGTGGAAAGAAAGACCGTGACGACCCGGATCCCCGACCCCGGATCTGGGGGTGTTACAGAAATGGTATCAGAGCTAAGCGTTATAAACCTCAGAGTTGATGGGACGTTAAGATAATAAGTTCACTAAGATAATAAGAACTCTTGCCAAGTTCATAGTTGGACTACCTAATGTAGTACTGACAGTTAAAACCCTTATGGGAACCCTTATAAATGTAGCGATAGAAGCGTAGTTCGTTATCGTATAGAGTAGCGGGACTCCGAACCCTGAGGTTGAGGAGCAACAGCGCGATGATGTTTTATTACTAATTGGAGATCGGATTGTGGATCCGATAGAGTGTCCTAATGCAGGACCGGATGATGTTGATATTGAGGATGTAGCGGTTGAGGATGTTGTCCTAGAAGGGATAGTTGCTGAGAAGGATCCCATGGAGGATCCTGACAAGAATGAATAAAGGACCACTGATGAATTGATGACCATGGTTAGGTCGACTACCAGAGGTAGGATTGGTCGGTCACTACCAGAGGTTCGTTCAAGTTTGTAAAGACAGTAGCCCCTTTAACGCGGCTTACTCATAAGACTGAGAAGTTCGAATAGGCAGAGAAATGCGAGAACAACTTTTAAGAACTGAAGCAAAGGTTGGTGACGGCCCCTATGTTGGCATTGCCGGAGGGAAAAAGGAGATTTTGTGATTTGTAAGTGACGCTTCGCACAAGGAATTAGGGTGCTTCTTATATAGCACAGCAAGATAATCGCGTCTGCGTCAAGACAATTAAGGGAATTTAAAATTCGATATCCCCACCCATGAGCTTGGGCTCGTGGCAATAGTTTTGCCCTAAAGATTTGAGGCACTACTTGTATGGAGAGAAGTGTGAGATTCACAAACCATAGGAGCTCTAGTACATTCTTACGTAGAAAGAGCTCAACATACGCCAGAGGAGGCGGTTAGAGCTAATCAAGAATTATGATTGGGAGATTCTTTATCCTTCGGGGAAAGCCAATATGGTGGCTGATGCCCTTAGTAAAAAGGAGAGACTCAAGATGATAATGTCTTTTGGAGAGTTTATAAGAGATTTTGAGAAAATGGAAATAGTAGTGAAGGTAACCGGAGCCGGTACCGAAAAGCTGTTTGAGATAGCAATACAACCCGAATTATTGGAAAAGAACATATTGTGCCAGTAAAAGTGATGAATGAAGGCAGAGAGCCAACAAATAGATATGAGATTAATACCGAGAGAGATGATAAGGGAATAATGAGGTATTCCTATAGAATTTGGGTTCCAAATGTTTAAGAGCTTAAAGATGAAATCTTAGATGAAAGCTAGTTTGAGGAATAAGAGTTAGAGCAAACCCTGAACGTGATAGTCAGGGAGGTTGCCACCAAGACAAAAGGAACCCATAACATGATGAAGTGGAAAATGAGGATTTAAATTATGTAAGATGACCCCAATTATGGGGAGTAGGAAGAAGTATTTAGACTGAGGAATCAAAAGTCGAGTAAGGAAAGGAGACCCGAGATGGTACCCCTATACGGCAATTCATGGACCTGTCTAAAGAGAACTTAGACTATTATCCCCAACCACCACCCTGAGGAGACAGTGCGGTGGGAAATTCTTTCATGACCTTTAAGTCGCTAAGCTCTCAGAGTTCCAAGGAACAAGCTGACCCAGTCGAGGCAAGAGCCTGGCTAAAGGAAATAGATGAATCATTTGAGACTCTAAATGATTGACGAACCACAAAAGACTGTTTTGTCACTTACCCTCCTAAGAGAGAGACCACCCGCTGGTGAAAGGCCAAGGAAGACACGGAGCAAGAGATTATAATAAACTGATTTAAGTTCAGTCAATTGTTTTCAGGAAAGTACTTCCCAAGGTTATGGAGATAGTGTAAAAGCTTAAGAGCCAGAACAAAGGCAGACGAGTATGATGAATTATGAATCTAAGTTGTAAAAGTTATCAAGATTCGTTCTGAAGACACGAATCCAGAATGACGGGATGTTTGAAATCAATGCTTATGTTGTGTTGGTTCATGAAATAATGATAAGAGAAAGGACTATAAAGGCAAGAGAGTTTGAGGAATGATAAGGGAGTTGGGTATGAGGAAACCCTAAAGACTCGTAGAAATAGAAATAGAAAAGTATGTAATCGTCCGGATGAGAGTGATTCACCATGAGTTAAATTGATGGTTGAAGGCATAAGAGATACATATATTTTATCCCCTGTAAGTTGGGAAGATTCGAGGAAACCTTGAGATAATTCGAAGGATAAATAATGAGACGCGGATAGACTGAGGAGACAAGAAAGTAAGAAATTAAGAAAATTGGATGAAGGAAGTGACCTTCAAGAAGGTAAAGTGTGAGACCGGTGGCATGATACCCAGAAAGGGAGACGCCAGATATGAAAGATATCCCAACATTGAGATGACTGTTGAGATAAACAACAAAAGTAAATAAGGAATTATTAAGAAGAAGTTCACGTTAAACATGACCAATATCTTCCAGAACATCCATGTTATCATTACCAAATCAGGAAAGAAAAGCAGATGACCATTGTTATCTTTTGGAGGCCATATGGATTGACCTCAATTTGAATAAGGATGCTATTATGAAGTTAGGTATAGACTATCGAGGTGGGAATGATGAATAAGATAATCTATCAAGGATATATGACTTGATTTATCCATGGAAGGATGCAGGTACCTTTTAAAGGTGGAATTAAGGATAGAACATTGGTAACTTAAAATGAATCCCAGGGGAATGCATACAGGTTGGCATTTCACCCTTAATAGGGATAGTATGAGTTTTGACAGTATGAATTGGAAAATATTAAGGTAATGATGACCTTTAAGTATCAGTGGAGAAAATTTTTCAGAAACATATAGATAATGGTTCTAGTATTAGTAAAGGGTATGTTGATATGCCCTGTATCTAGGGAATACAGGAGGAACGAATCAAGGATAACCTTAGAGGTTTTACAAGGAGAAAGGTAATATTCAAAATTCTCAAGAATAGAAATATTGATAAAGGAAATATGACGTAATTATAATGTTGCCAAGTGGGGCACGTGTTAAACCACGAGAAAGTATGGATCGAACCAGTAAAGGTCGAAATTGTTCAGGGCAATTAGGACCTAAGATAAAAGATGTTCTAAGTATGATTAAGAGTCAGTCATGACAAGTGATTAGCCTCTAAAGACTGAGGCAATAACTTATGGAAAAATGGTGATATTTTTTTTCCCATCTGATTTTAAGGAAAACATCTTCGCTCAAGCAGTGATCGGAAATAAGGTAGAAAATTTATTTGGAGGTGATTAAAATGACATTGACTGTAAGGAAATTTTACTATCAGGAAAGGCCAAAGAGGTGGCCGACACTTTAAAGGTAAGAGGATAATTATAGGCGCTTGTGCCAAAGGAATGCAGTGATGATGGTTACAGCTATGAAGGTTGTATTATGGTTTGGAAGATTGACATTCCTTCTGATGACTGTGCAATACCCAACCGTAATAGTAGTTGGTAAAGGTTTAATTCGTGTAATCGCCATGAGCGGGCTATCTATCTTAGAAGGTCCTATCTTGAGAATAATCCAGGACCATGTTTCAAAAAGGACTAGATGAACCCTTGAGTTAATTCTTCTATTTAGGGCGTATGATTAAGAATGGTATTAACCTGCTATCGTTGCTTTGATTGAAACTCTTCTGCACTTTTATCTGCTTCATGTCATGAAGGTACGTCAGAGTTTGGAGTGTTCTTCATGAATTGTGATTGATGGTTATTATGTTACCTCCTTAGAAGAATTCGATACGATATGTATGGACTCCGTATAGTTAGCTATTAAGACTTCAAGGAAAATGAATGACTACAGTAGGTCAGTGGTGGACCATAGTAAGGCAGCAATGATTCTGCGAGTAATGAGCTGATTACAACCGTGAGAGTTGTATTATAATGGTTGTTGAGATTGAGTATCACTAATCGGGTCGTGGTAGTGTATAAGTTATCATTGATAGACTAATTAAGTAGAGTGTCTACCTATTGAATATTTATTCTTTCTTATCAATAGAGAGTCGTATTATTATACGAGGAAGGTTGCGGTGCAAGCATAGAATTCAAGTAACGATGATGTCTAGAATGAGATCCCAGATTCGATTTTCGATGTCGAGGGAGTTTCAAAGGTAATTGTGTATAAGCTCGAGGAAGGGCATGGGTCCATAGAATGATGGACGGGATAGCGAAAATATTTAGGCACGTGAAATGCGATGCTATAATACTTGATGTTGATATAAATACATATATGTTTTGTTCTTCTATGACAAACCTCTATAGTTCAGAGGTAGATCCCAAGCCAGATATTTTATGGCAATAAAATTTTTTTTATGAATATACAATTCTCTTCAATTCGTTCTTTTCTCTTCTTTTCATTTCATGTAAGCTGAGAAGAACAACCCTTCCAGAAGGGGAGGTATTGCCGAATGACTATCTATCTGTGTGATAGAAGCCGAGTAGGATACCAGCTATTGTTTAATTGCTTGTCAAGTACTAAAGGCTGGCCACCTTCTGTACTAACTATGCGATATAACAAGTGTTCATGATCATAGTGATCTCTCAACAAATTCCTTTACTTCTATTTGATTGATCAAATTTTGGAAAATAGAAACAACTGAAAAAGGAGTAATAAAATTGTGATAGTATTCGGGATGGGAACACATTCGTGATACTAAGGTTGACGTGGTTATTAAAAGGTTAAAGAACGCTAACGAGCAAAAGTATAACCAGTATAATATTAGAAACGGAAGGTGATAGCGATTACGAACTGGAAAAGAATGGGTATTGAGAAGCAAAAGCTATAATGATTAGAAGCTATGATGAGAGTCTGTGTAATAGACTTGAAAGAATTTGGAATGATCACTTAACGCGGATTAAGCTATCTTACGACAATAGATCATATGTCATTATCGAGATGTCGCCTTATGAGATCCTTGAGGGAAGACAATGTCAATCTCCCTTATGTTAGGATGAAGTTGTAGAGCGCAAGATGCTCAGACCAGTAGTGGTCCAAAGGACCAAGGATATAATAGATCTAATCAGAGGATGGCTGGTAGTAGCCCAAGATGGACATGATAAGTATGTTGATTTGACACGAAAGGATAAAGAGTACGAAATAGGGGACCTAGTAATGTTATAGGTATCCCTTGGAAAGGATTGATGAGATTCGGAAAGAAAGGAAAGCTAAGTCTACAATTTGTTGGACCCTTGGATATATTAAGACGTTTGGGAAGTTAGCATATGAGCTAGCCCTAACCCCGAACATGTAGCAGGTCGTAACGTGTTCCACGTATTAATGTTAAGGAAGTGTAATTCAGATGCCAGACAAATAGGGGCATATGAGCGCATAGACATGCAACCAGACGTAACCTATATGGAGCAACCAGGAAGGGTTATAGAGTGAAAAGGAACGAGTGCTTAGGAGAAGGGTTATCAAACTAGTAAGAGTTTGATGGTAGAACCACAATGTGGGAAAATTGACTTGAGAGTTAGAAAGTGCAATACTAAGAAAGTATCCCTATTTATTTCTATCTGATTCCGGGACGGAATCCTTTTAAGGAGGGGAGACTGTAATAACCCCAATTTTTGGAAATTTTTGAAACCCTTATGAATAGTGTTTTTGCTGAATGAGAAAACTGTTCATGCCACGCTATGTAGGGGTTCTGTTATTGATCTTATGGGATATTATTAGTACTCTATGTAGTATATAAGTGTATGTAAAGATCGTCAGAATCCAATTCTGAACACTTTGATTTTTCCCGAAAATCCACTAGATACGGAGAGAATTGAGTATAAGGTAACAGGATAAAAAGGATTTAAATTAAAGGATTATAAGAGAGGATCATAAAAGGAATACAATATATTGAGAAAGGTTAAGGGAACCTAAGTAATAAGATCCCGGGTATGATCCCTCAAATGATAAACGAGAACGAAAGATAAGGGAACCGTAAAACAAATAAGTGACCAAGAGACAAGCTTGTACAAGAAGCCAGGGATTGTGACATCATCAAACCACAAGGTGTGGACAAGTGGGAGCATTATGACATGTGCAAGGTGACATAGGCATGACAAGAAAGGAAGGAGATGTGGTGACTTTTTAACCACACAAAATCAAGGGCAACTAGGTAATTTACTAAATCAAACACAAAAACCAAGCCAACCAAGCCAAGCAAAATCATTTTCATCAAAAATCAAAAAGAAACCAAGGCATGGTTCATCATGCTCTCGGCTTTTACTATTGCAAATGGGCAAAAATTTCAAAAATTCAAGATCCAAGCTTCCTAAATTGGTGAGTAAATTCCCTAATAATCTTCATGCTTAGTTAGGGCTATATCATGAGTTTAAGCCATTAATTCCTTCTCAATCTTCTTCATTTAATCAAAGAAGAAGACTATGAATAGTGTTTTCAAGTTTTTAACTTGAAGTTTTTCTTGTTTTTCTTGAAGATCCAAGCTTTCCTAAGACTTCTCAAAGCTTCTTAAGTCTTCCTAGCTCCTCCCACCACTTCAAGGAAGGTATACCATCTCCAAACCCTAGATCCCTATGTATTATAAGATGATTTTAATTAGTAGGATGATATTGTAGCTTGTTGTTGTGATTTAGAGTTTGGGATTTGGAACGGTAGTGAAATGGAATGGTAAATGTTGTGGTTTTGATTAAAAGAACTTAAGTATGATTAAAGTTAAGCTTAGGCATAAGTATGAATGATTAAATTGAATTGGTTGGGGTTGTTATGATGTGATAAGGATGGATGTTGGTTGTATGTTGGATTTGAGGTTGGTTTATGGTTGGTTTTGAATGGCTTAAAATTGGGAAATCGCGTAAACATAGCCGTCGTAACGTCCGATTTTCTTTGGACTGTTTTTGTGCATAGCATTAGGACCCGAGAACCCCCTGCTAGATTATGACCACTGCCATTTTTAGATAGCTCATGTTACGAGCTTCGTTTTGATATGTAGTTCGTTCGATTCCGATGCACGGTTTAGGAGAAACGACCGTTTCAAGTAACGGCGTTTCGCGAACGAAACTTTTTCCCTCGCCTTACTTCGAAACATAGGTTAAAGACCAAAAAGGGTTAATTAATGTATGAAACATTTATGGTAAGTGTGTTAGGCAGTTGGTAAGACACTCGCGAAGGAATCACTTTAAAACTCGTAAAGGTTAAATTATTAAAATGGTGGAGCCGAGGATACCCGAGTGACTTAAGCAAATCAGTGAGCGCAAAACAAGCGTTAGAGTCTAAGTTAGTTAAAGTATAGATTTACAAGTGATTTTGGTTTAATTCCAACTTACTTGTTGTTTATAGGTTACCAGACTCGTCCTGAGCCTTTTATCACCCCAAGTCGCTCAGGCAAGTATTCTATCCGTTATACTGTTGTTGTGATGTATACATTTGTATATGCATGATCTTGCGATAAATGCATATTGGTTAATTAGCAAATGTTGCGATATATTGAAGCATGCTGATATGGTATATATATATGCATGCCTGTCTCATATTCTTGAGTTATATATCTGTTGGTTCAGTTGATAATACCTATGCTAGAGGATAGCGGTAACTTGCATATACCCTTAGTATAGGGACCCAAAGGTGAAAATATTTTCTAAAACCGGGAGTCGAGGATCCCGAGTAGATTTTGTATATATGGATATGGATATATATATATATGTTTATATATATATATATGGTTATAGTTTCCAAACTATTAATCGAATAAGGTTTATTCGATAACTTTAACTTTATTTTATTATTGAATATTATTTCGAATATAATTCGAAGGCGTATGACTCCTTTTATTTATTTATTTGAATATTATTTTGAATATTCATTCGAGGGCTTATGACCCTTTTATTTATTTATCTGAATATTATTTTGAATATTCATTCGAGGGCTTATGACCCTTTTATTTATTTATCTGAATATTATTTTGAATATTCATTCGAGGGCTTATGACCCTTTTATTTATTTATCTGAATATTATTTGAATATTCATTCGAGGGCTTATGACTCAGTTTATATTATTATTGAATATTTTTGAATATTCATTTGAGGATCTATGACTCCGATTAATTGCTGAGATATATTCTTTATTTTATTAAAGAATAAGGTGTAAATAATCAAACTTATTTTCGATTATTCAAATAAAGATAGTACTTTTATATAAGTATATCTTTGGTTATTTAATATCCATTTCAAGTATAAGTTTTAATACTTCTACTTCGATTATTTTTATAAGGATTATCTTTATGAGAATATTATTTAAATAATAATATTCAGGCATTTTTCTAAATATACTGAGGACTGATTTACTTCATTAAATCAGCTTTACTCCAAACACTCTTTAAAGTGTTTTCGAGTCTTCAAAATGATTTTTAAAAGTTAGAGCGGATCCCAAAACTCATTTTTATATTTAAGATCTTCCTTTTTAAGGGGATTTAAATACTCGCTCAAAACCTGGAGAATCCGGCTCTGTGGTGTATTTTATATTCGCAACAAGGTTGCTGTTTTGATTAATGAATTGATTACTTACCCAATATTCGGGAAGTAAAATTCTTGGAACAAGTTAATCCATTAACAGGCATCGCCTGGGAAATATCGGTGAGTTTTCCTTTCCAACTAGATACGACTTCTTGGTGAAGCCGTATCAACAAGTTTCTACTTGGGGAAAGGGGGAACGAGCTTTACGTTTCAGAGTCATGGATTTCATCTGAACTAGGAGTGGCATAAGTGGCCGAGTAGCGCCGGCCCAGCCTTATTATATTGGCCCAAATGGCCTGGAAGTTCCGCTAAGGCGGTCCATTCCTTAGGAGTTCAGTGTTCGGTTGACAAGTAAATCCGACAGGTTCTCCTCTACATGTAGAAAATGGTGGGGTTGCACTAATACGACTGATCATCGTAAGTGGTCTTCCTGGCGCGGCAAACTCCCGTAATGAGTTCATCATCCAATTGGATATTTCTGCAACACTACCCAGAGCATTTCGATAGAAAGGCTACGGTTGGGCGATTGTTGAGTGTTGGCAGGGTCAAGTTTTCAAAATGATGTTTGCATCAAATGAAGTATCTCGTAACTTCATTTTATTTTGATGATATTTTAAAGATTTAATCTATTCAAATCTTGTCTTGTAGTCTCATCTATGTGATGAACTGTTGAAAGCTCATTATACTAGCTTCATAAATGATATAAGTATAGTGAAGTATTTGGTAACTTCATCCCTTGTTTCTACTTATATCTAGTAAGTAATTACCTTACTCGTGATAAAAGATTCTAGTAAGTATCCATTTAGATACTTATATTATTGGTATCACTACATATTATCTTGCGAGCTGTAAGGCTCACTCTTGCTTTATTTCTTCATCACACAACAACAGTTAGGAAAGATGGCCAGACTCCAGCAGACCCAGCGCAAGGGCGTGGGAAGCATCCCGCGTCTTCCCGATGATGTTGTGGCTGCTATAGCTGCAGAGGTAGATCTATGGTAGATCAGGCATTCTATTTTTGAGAATCAAATTATGTATAATTATAACTTGTGGCAGATAATGGCAATTAACTGTAAATTTATCAAGTAATCATTTTGGGTTGTAATAACTTTTAAATTGTGGATTCAAAGACTTGTACTTATTTAAATTTCATCTCTGAGACTATAACGGGTTGTGGTGTGTGTTAGTGTGGGGTCACAGCATAAGGTTATTATTACTAATTAAGTGAAGTGATATTGTGGAAAGAAAGACCGTGACGACCCGGATCCCCGACCCCGGATCTGGGGGTGTTACACGATGCATATGCAATAACCTTGACGTGCTGCATAAAAATACAACTTATTCCCTTATGAGAAGCATCACTGTAGATTACAAAATTTCCTTGATCATCTGGAAGTGACAAAACAGGTGTCATGATCAATCTCTTTTTAGTTCTTGAAAACTTTCTTCACACTTCTCGTTCCATATAAACTTCTCATTTATCCTGGTACGCTTTGTCAAAGGCGTCACAATCTTTGAGAAATCCTAAACAAATCGTCGATAATATCCCGCTAATCCCAAAACACTTTTCAATTCTATTGGTGTTTTTGGCCTTTCCCAATTTTTTAATAGCTTCAATCTTTGCCGGGTCCACTTTGATCCATTTTATTACTTACTATGTGCCCTAAGAACTGAACTTTCTGTAGCAAAAAAAAATCACACTTTGAGAATTTAGCATACAACTCCTCTCTTCTTAAAATTTCCAAAGATATCCTTAAATGCTCTGGATAGTCTTCTACTGACTTCGAGTAAATCAAAATATCATCTATAAACACAATGACAAACTTATCCAAATATTCCTTGAAAATTCTATTCATCAAGTCCATAAATGTAATATTCGGGAAAATTATGTGAATATTATATATTAAATAAATAAATATTATGTGTTTTATAAATTTAAAGTGATTATTGTCATGATATTAGATGTTATAGTTGTTATGTGTGTTTCCGTGCGGGCCAGAAAATTTTTCGATTGAATAATAAGTGTTAAAACTGCAATTATATGAATCTATTACAATCGGGACGTGTATTTATTAGCGTCTTTATTAAAGTACTCGTTTTATTTCATTTTAGGCGCGTTTGAATGTATTTTAGGTGTTTTCGGGTTTTTCTAGTAATTTAGGGATCGTTTCTGTATTTCAAAAATCAGTGGATTGGGACCCCACCGGGACATCAAACCCCGCAAAATCTGTTTTTGTATTTTTATAAAATTATTCATATTTCAAATACCCTTTATTTTTGTATTTTTGAATTATTCATAATTTTTTGGAGAATTTTGACATTAATTTTGTATTTTATCATTTTAAAATTATTCCCTATAATTATTATTTTGGAACCCTAATTATTAATTAGGGGATAAAAATACCCTTAATTATTGTATGATATAATTTCTGTAAAAATATAAATACCAGCCATTTATTTATTTATTCATTATTTTTATAAAATTTTCAGAAAAAAATCATAAAACCAAGAACAGTTTTGGGGGTGAAAATTTCTGCAGCAACTTCAATCATGATTTTTGATCGATTCTGGAAACCAAATCAGACGTTCTCGTAGTCATAATCTTACTCTCGATGAGAGCTTTCTATTGGTATCAATATCTTGATCTGAGGTGTAGTAAATCGAAAAATCAATTTTTACACTTTTGTTCTTGAAATCGTTTTTGGGTTTTCAGTGATTATTGATTGATTTGGATGTTATAATAAGCTATGCCATGATGATTACAGTCTGTTTGAGCCTAAATTCGTGTTGTTTTGTTGTTGGAATCGATAAGTCGAATTCTAGTATTTTTGGTTTTTATTTTATTTTAATTTTACTGGGTTTTGATGATTGTTTGATGTTTAGAATCATTGAATCATGTTTGTATGAATTCTAGGAGCAGTTAAAGACCCATATCTGCAAGTTTCATTTAGAAATAAGGATAATCGGAATTTTCCGATGACTTCGCCGGTTTTCAACCGGAGTTTGGACGGAATCAATGATTCCGGGGTGGTTTCTGTTAGTTGTTGTTTGAATAAGAATTTTGGGAGAGTTTAGAAGCTATCTGGGCTAAAAACGGGAGCGAAGGACGGCGTTTTGACCTCCGTTTAAGGTTCGCCGAAGTCCGGCGAAGGCCCGCCGGAATATGGGGATTTCCAAAAACCGGTCGGGGTTCTTCCCGACCCGGTTGAACCCTTTTAACTCGATTTCGACCCGGTCCCTTGACCCGGGTTCGATCTTTCCCCAACCTATTTTGTTCTGAAAAATATTTCTGAACTAATTTTTTTCTTTTAATTAAAGATCTTTTTCTTATTTTCAAAAATCCATTTTGTTTATTCTAAAAATCATTTATATTATTTTAAATATTAAAAATTATTTTCTTAATTATTTAAATTCCTAAAATATTTTCTTTTATTATTTTCAAAAATCTAATTTGATTTAATTATTTATAATTCATTTTAGTTAATTATTTATGAATTTAATTAATTGATTAAAATCTTTTAATCAATTAATTTTATTTATAAATAGTTAAATAAACATAAATTATTTATAATTAATTCAAATAATTCCTAAAAATTATTTATAAACCTTTAAAAATTATATTTTGGTATTTAAAAATCAATTATTATTATTATTAATTGATTATTTCCATTTATTTCTTATTTTATTCATAATAATTAAACCGTTCGTCCGTTTAATACGAAACAAACGTGTATAGACTCAGAAAAATGTTACGCTTTCAATAAAAATACTTTTAAGTCCTAATTTCTTTTGTATTGCAATGACATTTGATTTGTGCATCAATTTGAGTCGGTATGTGATCGGTAAATGCTAATATTGACCTGATTTTAATTCTGAACGCACTGAGACATATCTTTTAATGATCTGACTTATGTTTTACATGAAATATGTGATTACATGTTATACAAATGACATGATAATGTGTTACATGATATGCATGCTATCTGTTTACAGTTTTAAACTGCCATGAATAGTTATAAACGATAGGGTAGATGTCAAGACCTATAGTTACGTCGATTGAGTTGGTTTTGTCAATTAAGATAGTCCTTTTGTTTATAGAATTGAGTAGCAAGGAGTGTGGTCAAGTATTAGACGTAGATAGTAGCCAGCAGCTATAAGCAGAGTTATAGTAAGAGGTTATCGAGCATACCAGGCAAGTACCCTAACTTCACTTATCGTTCAAGTGACGTTTATTTCGAATCATATTATGCAAGTATTTATATCTTCACTTATCATTCAAGTGATATTGACTCCGAATTTTATTCTTTCAATTTCTCTACTATTCTAAGTTCAGAATAGTTAAATGTTTTTATATTTTGCTACAACTTACTCTATACGGTGAAGTTTTGAATTGAGATTAGCGAATAACTAATTGTTCTAGTTATTTCGCCATTGGTTTTTGAGATAACTCTGGACCATGAGAAATGGGGAGTTATGTGGTTAAGGATGTCATTTGATTTGACTCCTTTGACGGAAAATTTGTTTTTTTTATGGGTTGGATGGTTGCGTAAGAGGTCGTGGCGGCGGTCCAGCGTGAGCTATGTGTTATACAGGATATAACATCTTGCTAGGCCGATATGTGCCTTGTTTACCCTTTTGTTTAGTTGGATAGCTTCAGCATACCGGTGTTGCTCCGCGGCTGATCGCTGGCGGCAACACACCGTCGTTCAAGGATTTCAATCCCAAAATAAAATATATTGCAAATGTTGTTTATTATCAAATATATATCAGTTTTTGATATTGTTCAGGTATTGTGGTTTGGTTTTGTTCATCAGATATATTGATGTTGTTGTTCTAAATTATAAGCTATATACTGCTTGCTGAGCATTTCTTTCGCTCATACTTGTTTCATATCCTGATTCTTTCAGCTAGGCCAGGGCAAGCTTGAGTTCCAGGTCTGACTAGAAGTTGTGTGCTTATAGATAATTTGGTGTGTTCCAGGTAAATAGTTTGGGACGCTTAGCTAGTCTGGAGGTTTGTAATAAAACTTGAATAATCTGTAAAACTGGTTAGACTTTTGATTTGTAATAACAGTTGGTTTGTATTAGTGCCTGTTCCATACTATAACCTGTGATCGATCCAGTTGTATGCAAGGCGCCATATTTATTATATTATTCCACTGTGATTATTTTAATATGGTTTAATTGCCTAGTGACCCCCAAATCTAGACCCCGGGTTTGGAGGGCATCACAATAAACGCTGATGGGGCATTGGTTAATCTAAAATACATCACTAAGAATTCATAATTTCCGTACTTTGTTCTAAAAGTTGTCTTCGGTATATCTTCGATTTTAATCATCAATTGGTGATATCCGGATCTCAAATCAATTTTAGAAAAGTACTTGGCTCCCTTCAACTGGTCAAACAGATCATCAACTCGAGGTAATGGATACTTATTTTTGATTGTAAGCTTATTGATATCCCGATAGTCGATGCATACCATCATGCTCCCGTCCTTCTTCTCCCCTCGTTCTTCTTAACGAACAATATCGGTGCACCCCATTAGGACACACTGGGTCCAATCAATCCATTATCTAATAACTCTTGCTATTGCTTCGCTAACTCCTTCATTTCAACGGGCGACATTCTATAAGGGGCCTTGGATACTGGTTCCATTCCAGGTGCTAAGTCGATTGCAAACTCAATTTCTCTATCTGAAGGAAGTCCTGGTAACTCATCTGGGAATACGTCTGGAAACTCATTGACTACTGGAATATCTTAAAATTTTGATGGCTCCTAATTTCTATCGATCACATAAGCAATAAAATGCTCACATCCTTGTCATAGTAGATTCTTAGCTTGAATCATCGTTAAGAACTTCTTTGCTTGCTTTTGACCTTTAAAGGTCATAATTTCTCGTCTGGCATCTTCAAAATTACCTTATTACGACAGTCTATCTGAGCATCGTGCTTAGATAGTCAGTCCATTCCTAGAATAACGTCAAACTCTCCTAATTTAAATGGTATAAAATCCACAAAAAACTTATTTCCAGAAATCTCAATCTCGCAATTCACACATACTTGATTAACAAATACACGTTCTTGATTTGCTAATTCCACAATCATTATTTAATTTAACCATTCAACTGGACAATTTTACTTAATAACAAAATCTTGAGAAATAAACGATCGAGTTGCTCTCGAATCTACTAGAACTTTGGCACATAAAGCATTCACAATAAGCGTACCTGCCACAACATCAATATCCTGGATAACGTCCTTCACAGACATGTCAAAAACTCTAGCCCTTGGAGTCTCATTCACTACTGGAGTGGATCCCATAATTCTCAATGCATTCCTAACTGAGGCTGGTGTCTTACACTCCCTTGCTATATGTCCTGGCTTTACGCACTTAAAACAAGTAAATCCAATTGCTGGAACTTTGACTCTTGGATTCGTGGTAGGATGGTCCTTATTTACTGGCTCTCTGAATGGCTGATTACGGCACTCCCTTGAATAATGCCCTTTATGAATACACATATAACAAACCACATTTAACTTGTTACAAACTCCTCCATGTTTTTTCATGTATACTTGGCAATCTGATAGAGCTAGCTTTGTTGGTTTGGCTGGTTCCCAGTGGCTGGACGATTGCCTTTTCCTCCGTCGCCTGCATTTTGCTTCTTAAAATTAAAATTTCTTCCTGGCTGAAACTTGCCTTTCTTCTAGTTAAAATTTGGAAACTTACTCGCTTGTGACTGTCCCCTATTTCCTTCAAACTTTCTTTTCTTACTCCTTCTCCTTCTGTGGCATTTCACTCTCCGTCTCCGTAATCATGGCCTTCTGTACAACTCCTCCATACGTGTCCAATTCGAAGATGGATACCTTCCCTATGATCCATGGCTTAAGACCCTGCTGAAACCTATTAGCTTTCATCCTATCAGTATCCACATACGACGGTACAAACCTTGACAATTCCTCAAACTTACTTTCATAGTCCGCTACTGACATATTTCCCTGTTTTAGCTCCAGAAACTTCAATTCCATTTGATCCTGAACAACTGAGGAAAATAATTCTCTAGAAATAATTCCTTGAATCTTTCCCAAGTAATGATATTTGTACCTTAAAGTGTCTTAACAGTTTCCCACCATTAGGTGGCTTCATTCTTTAAATAATAACTTGCAAACTCAACTTTTTGTTCCTTTCTCACCTTAACTAAAGCAAATGACTTCTCTATTTCCTTTAACCAAAATCTCGCTTCAATCGGATCTAAAGAACCTTTGAATTCTGGTGGATTCACCGCCTGAAAAAGTCTTAAGTTACTTGAGGATTGGTATGTCTCTACTGCTGTTGAGTCATGTTGATTGTTTGTTGAGCCAAGATCTGGAGAATATGGGCTACTGTTGGGTCTATGGGACCTGGATTTGCATTCTAGTTATTGTTTTCTTGGTTGTGTTGTTGGTTTCTTCCTTGTGGTTCGTAAAACGGGTTCTTCTGGGAGGCATTTTCTGTAAAGAATCATACAACTTATTTAGCCTTGAAATGAAATCCTTTTTATGAAAAGTTTTTGTAAAACAGAAATATTTCTTTTTGAAAACATTTATAATAGTTCAACTAAGTAAATTGCATGCTTCTTTACAGAATATAAACAGTTAACGGGATATGGTACATGGTATCAAAAGAGTTTATAACGGGTGCAATAAATAAAGTAAGATAAAATAGGTGCAATTATGTAGATGACAATGCTGGAAAAGAAAAGGTACATATATATAAGTTTTGGTAATACAAGCGTGAAAATGCTTCAGCAAAAGCAAAAAAGGGTACAACAAGCCTACACACTAGTCAGCA